>NC_139218.1:41087832-41687832 GCF_055691185.1 Crinia signifera | reverse complement strand
AGCGCCACAGCAGTAAGTGCCGGGGGCCCAACTCCGATTGCAAAACAGAGAGTTAATATATTAGCACATTTGTGAAATTATTTTTTATGATGCGCTAGTGCAGCAAATGCCCATGATGCTGCTTCATGCATCTCCCACATTCGCTCTGCATTTAAATCCTACTGCAAACGGCATTTCAAAAATACTTTGACATGTGACAATGCTGCCGTAGCACACATACAGTCTATTTATAACCACAAATATGAATCAGGCACAGAGTACAGTAAGAGGACTAGCACAAGAGTATAGGTAATAAGCGGACCGGACAGGCACCATTCATCAATATTTGTCATTCTGGAGCTTGTACAGTAGTGTCTGGTTCGGAGGGTGCATTTCCAGAGGTGTCCTGTCCAGTGGTACTGCTCTGACACCTGTCACCAGGGAGAGGAGAAGGGGGAGAATACATCCTCCCTGCATGGTCCGGGGGTGTAATAAAAACTGGAACGGTCCGGACCGCACGTCAGGCTGTAATCTCCCAATCCTCATGTCCCTTGTGAAAGCCATCACAGGCACACCCCCCCTTCCCCCGGACATCCCCGGACCGGACACTACAAGCTCCGGAATGTAGAATTTGATGTCTGATCCGGCGTTCCAGGGTCTTGTTCGGGTCCGGTTTATACTTAGTCCCCTAGCACAACAGCAAATAATACATCTCAGATATAAGCCAAAATTACTAGTATACTATATACTGAATATGTTATCCTGAAATGTTATACTGAATACTATATTCTGATCTGTTCGCTAGGCTGCGTATACTCGCAGCATAGCAAACAGGTCAGCACCGCCTGCCGCCCTGCCGAGCTAACAAGAACACATCCCCTCGTACAGGGCTGAAGTTGAGAGAAATCATTAGATGTCACCGACTATTGAATGATTTTTCTCCCCTTCAGAAATATGAGTCAGTGGACTTTTATTTTGGTCCATCTGCGTTTCCAGGGGAATGCCCAGCATTTCATGGGGACAGCTATAAAAGGCTGGGCGTTCTACTGCTGCCGGCCTCCTGTCCGCCCCCCGCCCAACCCCTCTGGAGCGATCCCGGGGTTTGCACATGAAGGGAAAGGGCCAAATGAATGACAAATTAAGATGAATTCAGCTGAGACTTTGTACTGTATTTAGCATTGCACAGTACAATACTAACTTAGTGTATTGAATTTATGATAAAGAAAACTCTTAGAACCTACTGTAGCTTATTCTTTGGATGTGCCTGAAAGTGCCAAAATAAGTTTTCTTAAATTACCTATAAAATGACTAAACCAAAATATTGTCTACTACCCATGTGTTCATGGCTGTAGATTTAAAAAATGAATAGAGTTATATTGTTTCAGTCCAGCTGTTCTATAATTAATTCAAATCACTGATTTATTTATGACACTGCAGATGACAGTTTGTGCGATATACTGTATAAGCTTCTAACACTTGGCTCACACACACTGCAGTATTGCAGAGCATGATATTTCTACTAATCGCACATACAGTGTACATGACCTGTTATGATTATATCACCATAAACCAATCATTTAATGTGTCTTCATGTGTCTTATATAAGGGAATAATACACCCTCTACTATAAAGGAAAAAAAAAAACCCATCAAGGCGTTCCATGACAGCCAATAGCCGTGATGGACAACCCAACATATTTAAAGGGACACATGACCACGGAGTTCAACTACATGCCAATCCTACCTGCCACTTCTTCTCAAAAAGACCCAACTGCCATCAAGACACCCACATGGCACAGAAGCACCTACTGTACACGCCATCAGTATACTACAAGCCCTCAGTTTTTGCATGTACAGCATGTACTGTAGTCCAAACAAACCTCACACAGCACCTTGCAGCTTTCCATACACATGGTAGGGAGGGACATTAAACATTGAGAATGCGGTCATTAGGTCAACAATACAAAAGGTCAACAGTCAAATGGTTGACCACTATTGGTATACAGTCAAAAGGTTGACACACGAAAAAGGTTGGCATGTAGTGGGTCAACATGGTCAAAAAGAGGTCACAAGAAAAAGGTTGACATGAGTTTTTTGTGATTTTATTTAAACTGACTTGCTCATACTTTATCCAAGTGGTCATAGAGTTAGATTATAAAGTGGCAAGCCTAAGTGGCGAGCGTAAGTGGGGGCGCGGTACCAAAAGTACTGATACTTTATTTTTCAAACACACACACTTACAGTATTACTGTAAAATAAAAACTTTGATGCTTAACCGAAAAAACTCTGGGTAATAACTGGAAGAAATAGATATTTGTATTTCAGTAAAAAAATAAATACACTTTACAAAAACCACAAACATCAAAATGATTTTCTAAATGGCAGTTAGGATTTTTAATTATTTACTTTTGCAATCAAAATGACATTTAAATTTGTCCTTCCGAGCCCAATATGATTTGTTGGATTATTTAAATTTTTGCATATGGTGAAGGAACACTGACCTGAGGCTATGCAACTAACTCCAAAAAAAGCCATGTTTTTTGGCCACCAAGTAATGGGGCAAGGAGCCATTTGGAAGCGTTATCAGAGTGCTGCTCTAGCGTGCATCACTCAGCCTAGTTGTAGGCTGACTTGTTTTGTTAGTACATTTGATTATTTTTAATGGCTTAAATAAAATCTGCCATACAAGCCTTTTATTTCTATCAAGTCTAAATTGTATTGAGTGAAATCATAGCAATATACTTTGACGGAATAGGCAGTAAATATTTATACACTACAGTATGTGCATGTTTCTTAATATTAGGAGAACGATAAAGTTTTACAAGAAAAAAAAAACCTTTTGGGCTGTATTTCAGTTTACCATTGTTATTTTATTTACAGAGCTGGATAAAAGTTTATCCCAGGGCTGTGGACAATGTATGACTGATCAATAGTGTTGACCACTCCGACACATGCATTCATTTTGACAGCTGTTGGTGTTGCTGCCCATATATCATCGCAGGGACAGCTCTGTCCCTGGCTGTGATGGCTTCTGGCTTTGGGCTTCATGTGAGATTTTGTGATAGTAGCAACGTCTCGCATATGCCCATTGGAGCTGGCCAGGGGGGAAGTGACACAGCACATCAGCAATAAGCTGATGGGTTGTGTACTGTAGCGCGGATCATTGGAGGGTGGAGTTTCAAGTCCCCTACTTCAGCAGATACAGCTCTGTAAAGAGGTGAAGCCGCAAGTATTATACCTGCAGGATACTTCCACCCCATTGTTTGCTCTGAGCGGGAAGGATGACAAATTTAAAGTCTTTTTTCTATTTCTTTTTTCGAACAGAAATAATAAAGGAGGATAAAGTCTTCGATGAAGAAGCTTAATTGCATAATAATAATGTTCTGGGTAGCTTCATTCACAAATAAATGTTTGTGCTATTTTGGATGGATGTCCCAACAACTGCTATATATATATATATATATATATATATATATATATATATATATATATATATATATATATATGTATAAATATATATATATATATATATATGGTTGCACAAGTGGATTGGAAATATCTTTTTTGTGCATAAAAGTGCCTGCAGGAGCCTTATTCATATTGTTCTATATATAGAGAGATTTAGGTTAGGGACAATTGAATAAGCTCTGAATATCTTAGCTTTCCATAGCTTGCTGCTTGGGATAGACTTCGCTGTATTCAGATGGCACTCGTCTGCTGTACCTTAAGGAGGAAACCCAACCAGAGAGGGATCTTCCCAATGCCAAATTTGACTTTGTTTCTTATTGTCGGGATAGGCTCTTATCAAAACCTATGGGTTGAAATGACTAAAGTTCTAAAAATGAAAACAAGTTGATGTTATCCATAGCAACCAATTAGATTCTGTTAATCATTTCTGATGTACCCTACAAACTGATAGACAGAATCTGATTGGCTGCAATAGGCAACATCTCCTCTTTTCATCTTTAGAAGCCTTAGTAAATTGACCCCAGGTCTCAGCGATTGCACATTGATAGGTGGCATAAAATAACACAGAATTCTACTCACTGCACAATCTGGTGATTAGGAATGTTAGTTAGTTAAGTGGGACCCTCAGGATGAACCATCTGTACAACCAAGAATATAGCAGATGTTGTGATATCCATGCAGAATCCCACAAATAAAGATGGTGATGTCAGACTACTTATTAGACGTTGTCCATTAGTCAAATAGCTCATTTCCAACTTAACTGCATTGATTTCTTTATTTTATTAGTGAATGACCCCTAGTGCAATACATTGATGAATTTAAAGATCATGATTTTCGTTTGGAAGCTCTTACTGAATAATCGCACTCTTATCTTTCAGAGTCCACATTTCCTCAATCTTGTTTCTGAACTTAGTTCCAGCAATGGAAAGAAGCCATCTATCTCATCATACTGGGCCAGGAACATGAAGGACCACCAGCTGGCTCACTTCTAAAGATGGTCTCTGTAGTCCTCGAGATAAGTAACTTTAAATTTGTGAAAAATATCCCCTAAATCAGGCTTGCCAATGAGATTTACTAAGCTGGCAGTACAGGATAATGAATTTTAGATGTTTCAAATGGACTTACAAGTATAAACGGAGCCATATCAGATTGTACTTTGCTGCTTAGCAAAATGAGAATATTTTCGGCAAGTTACATAATCATTTTTAAATTAATACTAAAATAAATGTATTTTCCTCCAAAACGCGTTCTCTTTAATGTTTCTTTTTCCACCGTCTTTCCGTCTCACTTAGAATTAGTTTTAAATGACTTCTCCTGGTCATAGATGACCTAATATTCATCAGATTATAATTTCCTTTTTGCTGCCTGTGTTGATTCCTATTATTTATCCTTGTCTCACGCTCGCATCTTTTTAACTAAAGCAGATTCGCCGTGCATGTTAATTTACAGATGGAACTATAACAATTATTTATATCGCACCTGATTTAATCATGATCCTGTGGAATTACAAATAAACTTTTGTTATTCACTGTTCCATTTTCTCCAATCACTGCCATGTTCTAGCGTTATGCCATTCAGCCTCCTTCTTTGTACACATACACCAGATTTCACAATTTGAGCTCAGCTTTAAAGGTGCCAATTTTTTGACCAATTTCATTAAACTTGGCCCTTCTGAACGATATTGGTCAAAATACAGTATCTTTCAGTGTGTACACTGAAATACAACGATGACCAATTTCCCTTGAACCCAGTGTCCTGGATGAAAGATGTTGATGAAAGACAAACGATCTAGCTACACTTTTTTTGCTTTTTTTTTAAAAGATATCCAAATTGAGCTGCATGCACAGTTGACAAACAACCTCGATGAACAATAGGCGTGTATGTGCATCATCATTCGTCATAAATAAATACTGAAAGATATTTTGACCAATATCGTTCAGAAGGGCCAAAATGAATGAAATTGGTCAAAAAACATGTGTGTATGCACCTTAAGTTGTCTTAACCGGTTACATAACTATGTGGTGCGATTGTGCAAAAATACAAGAAAACATGAATACAGGCTTCCCCAGCTACTGCTTGTGTATAAGTCAGCAAAAACTAGTGTTAGTGATACATTTTAAGGTGTTACTTTTGGTGAGGTCTCTAATGAATTATTTGGCACAGCAGTTACCACAATGCTGTGGGCATGGGTTTAATTCTGACCAGGCCCTATATGTGTGCAGTACCATTTCACTAGTGGAGCTGCCAGGGAGGTTAGCCAGGGGTCACCACACATGGGGAGAACTACATGGCTGTAACTAAGATGGTGCCAGCAGTTGGCATCCCTACTGCTCATCCCTTTAGTCTTGTCAGCAGAACATTGTTGGCACACTGAACAGACTGAGGTACTGTAAACAGCAAGCGACTGCTCTCCCAATTGGAGAGGAAACTCTTCCCAAAAGAACCAGAGGTTCCACACACATGAAGAAGATTACTGTGCCCTGCAGAGGTACAGTACTGTAGCCTAACTGTGTCTTAGAGGAGTCAGACTTGTTTCTTACCCTCTTCTAGTAGTGGAGTGATCACTACTGTACTTCTCTAAGTTGCACCCACCACCTATTGCCCCCCCCCCCCCCCTCTGTTCCCCATGTGAATGCACAGTATAGCAGTGTGCTTACACTGGAAGAGTGTGGGGGGGGGGGGATGATGGAATAATGTGATGAAAACATATTTTTATTTATGTTAATGCAGTAATAAATACAACAATGCAAAAGTTTAAGTATGTGCATTGATTTTGGAAAAAAATACTTGCTGTAATGATTGCATTTGTGGTGCTGGGCATGCTTATATTTAACATTTTAACCCCTTCAGTGATGTGTTGTTTTTTTTTTGGGGGGGGGGAGCAATCTACACTGGGTGAGTTTTTTATGGGGAGCGCTCCCTTAAAAAAAACCCCAACACTACAGTACCTCCCTGGGTCCGGGCAGCGCCGCTGAACTGTCAATCAGCCGGCACCAGGGACTTCAATAGAAAACCCCTGGGAGGAGGGAGGAGGATGAGGCGGAGGGGAGGGAGCCGGGCAGCGCCGAAGCTGCCTGAGTTCAGTGCCTGGTTCTAAACAGTGGCAATCCCGAGAATTTTCCAGGCTTGCCAGACTGGACACTGAGGCACAGCCCGGAAAATTCTCGGAATTGCTACTAAAGGGGTTAATAATATCGCTAGGATATTGTTACAATCCGGGTTATTAAGAACTCATATTTACTACTAAGATGCTTATTCAGGCTGGCTCTGCAGTCTGCCTTCAGAGGTAATTTGCGCTGTTCACAAGCAGAGCGCAGGGCGGCACTTAATCGGCACTCCTAGTGTGAATTCAGCTCTGTCCATGCTGCCAGAGTACTGCACACCTCTCTGCCAATAGTGCCTACTAGTCATAGCGCTACACAGCTCTCCTCTCCTCCACCATCATCACAGGCCTCAAGCCTGTCAGTACCACGCCAGGTTTCCCTCCAAGATCCAAATATGGGAGCAGCCATCTTGGATTCTGTCACATGATCCTCCACAGTGAATCCTTCACTACATGTTTGCCATCTGATTACTGCAGCCAATCACCTGGCACTGTTTACTATAAAGGGGGTCAGAAAACCACTACCAAATTGCCAGTGCAATGATGTCCTCAGCCTAGCTGCATACTGTGGTCTCAGCATTTGAGAATTTTGGTGCAAGTCTCTATCCTCTGCACCGCCTGGCTTCCTTCCTAGCAGATTCCTAGCTACTTCTGTTACAACTGATTCCAAGAACTTCACCACAGATTACTATTGATCACCATCGATTGCTATTGAACTCTATAAAGATACCATCTGCCTTTTTTACTTACCATTAAGTGTACTATCTGCATTACCGGTTACCATTGGAGATCCAATACTAATTCCAGCCACCATCGGTACCTGTTATCACCGATGTTCTACCAGTGTCTGATCCATAGGTACACCTTCCAGCTCCTGCTCAGCATGGTGTAAGTGATCAGTACTTTATCTACATCTAATGGTTCCTTATCATCATCAATTCCTATCATCAGTATGAGCCCATTCAAGCTTCTAGATGTGATACAGGGTTGCAACCTCCATCACCTCAGGTGCTCCCTCATCTCTGCTCTGCTTGCGAAATGCCTAGTAAGACTCATCATCGATGGTCCTCATCATACACATTCAAAACCTTATCTCCTTTGGTTTCAGTTGATTCCACTATCTCCTCCAGTTCTAGAAGATTCCTGTATCTTTCGGTTCCAGTTGATTCCATCAACTCCTTCAGTTCTAGTCAATTCAAAGTCTCAGCCCCGGTCATTGTGGATCATTACACTGTGTTTAAATGTTTTGAACTCCTGCTGTGGTCCTCTCTGCCCACTTCTGACTCTCCACCTCTTGGTTAAGCCTTCAGGCTCTGTACTCTCATACTCTCGGTGAGAGCCTACTAACTATGCAGAAAAACTCCATAAAGCCTGCACACTTCCACTTCTCTCCAGTCCCAGAGGCCCATGTCAGAACAGGTCAGACAAGTCCCTCAGGTGTGAAAGATATATCTAGGCATTTCAGTCAATAAAGCTTTTATCAAGAACATTCATAAATAACAACCATCATAACATATAGAAAATGCTCCATCTTCCAGGTGCCTCTCGCGTGTCCTGGCAGCCAATATGATGATGATGGCACAAGCATGTGGACAACGTGCAACATAGCGTCACCCACCCGGTCAAGTCGGCACCATGGGAACTCCTAAAGCTAACTATACATAGAGAGAACATTGCAGGGATCCTCAAACTATTTTGCTCTGGGACCCCATCAGACAATAAAAATAATTACAGGACCCCAGCAAGTTAGTGCAGAAGGTCATCACGTCACATGTGTAGTCAGCAGACCTCACATACATGGCAGCATTGTTGAGGCACAACATGATGGGAGGAGTCTAAAATAACAGACGATTCAATAGATTTTTCACACTCCTTGAATCACTGCCTGAGATTAGAAAAGTCATTAGCCTGATAGTCAGCAACATGGAGTCGCAACCCAATGCTGAGAAGATCAGGACCCACTTTGGGGTCAGTACCCACAGTTTGAGAACCGCTGGAATAATGCAAACTATAATATGAAGTATATACAAAAATAAGGAATAAATAAAACTTTCACGAAATACATAATTTTGTATATATTATATTAGTCGCATTGCATTGCGATTGACACATTTTGGCAAAAAAAGATGCCCAACACGAGCATAGTTGCAAAGGACTCGTCAGGCATCTTCCATTGTGTGGCAGACTGTGGCTACATATACATATGACGATACCCTTTTGCTTTATTTTAGCACAAGGTATAATTATAGCAAGATGGTTTAAAATTAGCTGAATCCGTTTTCCAATTACGGTATGCTCAAGACTTTATCGGACATTTAATCATTCATTTACACATTCACAGAATAGTATTGATCGTTCTTTGATCAGATGAGAAAGATGATAACGTTAATGTCAAACTTATTAGAGGTTCTTCATGACTTTAAAAGCATACATTGTATTCCCTAGTTCCCGAGTCTTACCATTGATATTTTTATTATATTATTGGAACTTTTTTTTGTAACCAACAAAATCTTATTGGAGAATGACAAACTTACATTATATAGGGTTCCACAATCGTACTTTGAACGCAGTAATATTGAGAGGCCATTTAATAAAACAGTTTATGATAGAGAGCCAGGAGTAGATGGACCGCTGGCTGATTCTGCTCTAGAAATAATCTCTTAGGCTCCTGAGATAAGTTACAATACTTGAAATTTTAAGCAAAAAAATCAGGCATGTCAATGGGATTTACTAAGATGACAGTACAGTGAATTGCTTTTCAGAAGTTCAAAATGGACTCATAAGTATAAAAGAGATCATATAAGATTTCACCTTGCTGCTTACTAAAATGAGAATATTCCAAGCAATGTACAGAAACACGTTTAAATGAATCGTTAGCTAAAACCTATTTTCTCCGAGACAGCTCCGCTTTAATGCTACCATTTCCAATGGCTTCCCACCTTAAGTAGTATTACTTTTAAAATAATTGCTCTCGACCATATGCCTATCACTCCTCATCAGAATTCTTTTTTCCATTTGCCACCTTCATTAAACCTAAAGGTAGTGTCAGACGAGAGCCATTTAGCTGGCGGAGAAATGCAGTTGATAACAGCTGTACATTTTTGAGCGTATGTGCCATGACCAACTCAGCAGAAATTTCTCAGCTTTTCTCAGCTCTGAACCTAATCTGAAAGGTTACACTTTAACTACTTAAGCCTGGCACGGTAGCTTGTGACACCCACAATAAGTGTGTATATTCATTTTTAATGGACTACTATTTACGGCCAGCAATTCCTGCGCTAGCCCCGGGTGATGCAAACAACGTGTTTGACAAGTGCTTTAAGCGTAAGAGCTCCCCCAGGTAAAGTGCACCAGCATTCCTAGAATTTATCATACTCCAAGAAGACATATTGGGTGGAATGTGGAAACGTCCTTTCTTGCCACATAAAAGCTTATAAGCCATGACAAGACCACAACAACATTTTCAAAGGATAATATAAAAATACCCTTTAATTCCACTTAAGCTGGGAACACACTATATGATGTGCAAATAATACAATGTCATCACTCATTTCAATTGAACTTCCAGACAAATGATATTGGCCTGCTTTCAGGTTTGATCGTATGCTAAGCTGCATACTACCTCCTTTCTGAATTTGCGATTGTTAAAACTGCAATGCGATTGCAGTTTGAGATGAACATCAGGACCATCGCAGGCTTCCATTGCAGGAGGGCCTAGCGAGGCCAAGTAAAATTGCATCGCAGATACAGCACTTGGTTTCGCCATGCCTGGGCAATGGGGATGACACGCCCGCATTTTCTTGAACGCCAGCTGCCTCTGCCCCATTCACCCCCTAGGACGCCTCTGCCTGTCAATCAGATCTCTGGTGTCCGTAACACTGGCCACACTACTTTACATATACTGTACAATGCTTTAAGGGAAACCAGAACTTTGGTTATAAACACATTATACTTGATAGACACCAGAACTGGGCCCCCTTTGTGTCCAGGCCCTGTAGATTCATTAGAAAATTCTATTGTTGTGTGACAGACATGAATCTTGATGTGCAACAGGCAGTCTGTCCAAAGGATTTGTGCTGAACCAGTAAATGTGTGATAAACTAGCACTACTGCGAGGTATATACCTACTTATCTTTACCCCACTGCCCCCACACTTTCACCATAAAGCATTATGTTGCTATTACAGGTGAAATGCGTCAGTATCCATGATCGGACTCATTGAGAACGTTCTAAGAAATATGCTAACAATTTTCAGAGTAGCTATTAAGCCATTAGCACACTCAGTTCATAGTTAGAGATGAGAGATGAACAGAAATTGAAAGCAGTAAAAAAAATTTAGGTCTAAGCAGCTTACATCGTCAACATCCTTACCAATTCATTAAACATTTGATGAGTCTGAGTTTCACTTTAATTAATTAGCCAACAAAAATATAAGATCTACAGCACCCAATCAACTTCTTGCTAGTACATGCTATTAAATCTTTTGGTTGATATGGGCACTTTTCTATTTGTATCAAGTATCGAGTTTCAAGTTTAATACTAATCCCCCTTAACAACTGTGGAAGGACACTATCATTAAAACTTCATATAGGGTGCACTTGTGTCTTAATTCTGTCGTTTGCCATTTTCACTAGGTTATGAAGTAAAACCATGTTTCACAGGTGGAGCCGGTGTTGTAATCACAAATTGCACGGACCCGGAGCTGACAAAAAGGGCAAACACACCCAACACCTCACGTCACTCCTCCGCTATGTAGGTGGAGTGCCATAGACCTGCAGGAACGATTCGCAGGAAAGGCTTGTTTTTAAAAAGTCTTCTCTGTGCATATTGTTGTGCAGTCTAGAACAGCTCTCTATCAGTGATAGCAGCCAGAGGCAGAAGCGGAACTACCATTGGTGTAGCAGCTGCAGTACATTGCAGACCCTAAAGACAAAGGAGCCCAGTCCTGCTTTTGTCACACTGTTTTTCCCTGTCACACTCTGCCTCCTCCTGCCTCTCCCTGTCACCTTCTGCCTCTCCCAGTCACCCACTGCCGTGTTGCAAATTGTGAACTTGGGTTGGGGTGGAGGAGGGGGGTTTTTGCACCTAGGCTCACTACCTACAAGTTCCGCCACTGGCCAGAGGTGCCACACCCCCTTTTTTTTCTGGCCCCAGTCCTGGCAGATCCCCCCTCCTGCCCTGATGGTTGCCCCGGTGTATAGCTAAATTGTCCAAGTTTGTTGTGCAAGGCTCTTGTAGACACAGCACAGATAAGTCATCATCATTAATTTAATTTTAAACCTACTTAGAGAACTCTAAAGCATTGTTCACATGGTAGTGTCCCTTTGAGGATGGCTACAAATAATATAGCTTACATTTAAATTAGAACTTCAAATCGAGTAGCCACCTCTTCTCTCATCTCTACATCTGGAATTTCTAGCAACCCAAGGCACAAGGTGTATGGTAGAACGAACATACCTTTGATGCTGGAGGCGGATGAGGCTGAGCGGGTTGTAATGGTAACAGAGGTTGTGACTGTTGCAGTGGTGTAAAGGGGGATGATTGAGGTTGTAAATAAAGTTTTGGGGATATCTGGTCAATGGGAAAACATAAAAAGAGACATGAAACATAAAGACAAAATCATATCATACAAAAAAAAAATCATAACAATGGTTAACTTGGGTAATGCAGACACACGTTAACAAACATGCTTAAAGCAAAGTGACTCAGACACTTGGTCGATTTTATTTTTTATATTAAATCACTCTCTTTTGTACATTTAACATTTTAGATGTTTAATCTCCAAAAGTGTAAAAATCGTTGGCGCATTTAAATTACTGGGTACTGTACAGAATACAAGTCGCAGCAATGGAGAGTGAGTTTAATTGACAAGAACCAAGCCTTCATCCGTGCCATTTACAATGGATTGTACTGCGGAGATCAAATGTGGATAAAACAACATGCTGGGTAGAAGTGGGAGACAAACAAGAAAAAAACATGCTAAAAAGATGGAAATTATACATAAAATGAATGTTTCACCTGCAATGCATTCCTCAGGTTTATATCAGTGGAAGATAAAGAAGCAGATTTTTATACAGTACATTATGCTGCCAGCTCCAGCCTGGCCTACAGAGTAGTGAGGAGCGAGGTGGTGTGGGGGGCTGGAGTATCTAATATTAACAATCATATATCCGATCTGACAAATAATACATGACATCACTCAATTCTGTATTCTTATATTACATTTGCAAATCATTTTGAACAAGTAAATATTTTAACAATGCAAAATTTGTAGTCTCATTAATTAATTCAATATGACAGTTTCTGATGCCAAGTAATACTACTACTACTACTACTACTACTACTACTACTACTACTACTACTACTAATAATAATAATAATAATAATAATAATAACAACAACCATAATAATAAAATTCATAATAATAAATAAATAATAATAAAATAATGAATTGTAGTAATATAATAATAATAATAATAGTAATTATTAACCCCTTCCCGACATTTGACGTACATTTACGTCATGGTCGGGATGTACTTCCCGACACATGGCATAAATGTACGTCATGACTTGTAACTGTCACCGCGTCTAGAGACGCGGTGACAGAGGGACGATGTCTGCTGTCCCTGACAGCAGACATCTTCCCTCATTGCCCAGGGGGGGCAGCGATGCCCCCCGCCATGGGCGATCGCTGCGATTGGCTGTTCAAACGTGAACAGCCAAAAGCAGCGTTTACTGTGTTATGTGTAAAATTTAGACTCTGCTGCCCCCTAGCGTCCAAAAAAAATAAAAGAAAGTTGAAATAATGATGTAATAATAAAGTTTAGATATGGTCTTTGTTAGTTATTAACTATTTTGAGTGGTATGATTATTTGTCTCACAAGCAGAAAATGTAATATTTTGCAAATTGCAAAATGTTCATTTTTTTTACGACATTTTGGTATTTTTCACAAAAAAAAAAAACTGTATCGACCAAAATTTATCACTAACTTAAAGTACAATGTGTCACGGGAAAACAATCTCAAAATCACTGGGATAAGTAAAAGCAAAAAAAAGTTATCCCCACTTAAGTGATACCTGTCAGATTTGAAAAAAAGGCCTCTGTCAGGAAGGCAAAAACATGCTGCGTCGGTAAGGGGTTAATAATAATAATAATAATAATAATAATAATAATAATAATAATAATAGTAATAATATACAGTATCTTGAGTTCCCAACTAGTTTAATAATTCTAACATATCTGTAGTATGCTTTGACTGTATCATACTGTAGGTTCATACACATGGAGCAATTTTGTGCTACTTTCTAAGCAATCTGACTAGATTGTTTGGAAATTAAGCACAGATCTTCCCGTGTGTATGCCCCAAGAGATTAATTATCTCCTGCTAACTAAATCAGTGCATGCAGTGAAAATCTAGTGAAATTGCTTAGCAAGTGACTGCAAATCACTGTGGCCCTTATTCTGGTTGGTGCGGCCGGAGCCGCACACGGTGCTCCGGCCGCACAAACCAATCCCCGCCCACGAGACGGATCGCCACGGCCGTCCGTACACGGACGGCTGGCGATCCGCATAAAAATGGTGGGGCGTACGCCTCCACCATGGTGGGAGCTGCCCCCTGCATTCGATGGTCGTCGACCATCGAAGGCAGGGCCGCACGCCACAGCAGCTCCCGCAAGCTGAGACCACACGGACAATCGTCCGTGTGATAGCTTGTATGGGGGCTGAGAGCTGACATCCGGCGACGTCAGCTTTCCGCCCCCATCAGTGGCGTCATACCCTGATTAGCATGCATACGCCCCGCGTTTGCATGGGAACGCCCATGAAACGCGGGGCGTATACATAGGGAAATGAGGGTATGAAGCCCCTCACGCCCCTATACGCCCCCTTTGCGGCGGACGAAATACGTCTGCGGCGAATGGGGCTGCACATGCGCAGATTGACCTCTGCGCATGTGCAGACTAAAAACATCGGCGGTACGGCCGCACGCGGGCCGTACCGTCCGATTCAGAATAAGGGCCACTGTGTGTACAGAATGAGAGATACTGGTCACAATCTCTCATTCTGAACCACTACCTGACCTTTTTTTGCTTAGCAAAATCACTTAGCACAAATCTCTGCATGTGTATGTGCTCCCCATGGGTGATCTGAACACAAGGAAATCACCTACCCTAAATAGCTTAGCAAAATTGCTTAGCACACATCTCTACATATGCATGCTCCTTTACTGATCACTCTCCTGGGATCTTAGGAAGATCTTCCTGACTCCCTGAAGAGTTTAGCAATATGCCTGAATGTGCTACTCAGGGATGATGCTATCACACTCCGCCTAGTGTGTAGGAAACAATAGGGACAAAAGTAAAGGGACACGTAAAGTTCTGTGCTAAGCAATTTTTCTGGTGTCAAGGTCTCCCATGGAGAGCACATACACACGCAGAGATTTATGCTAAGCAATTTTGTTAAGCAAAAAAAGACAGGGTAGTGGTTCAGAATGAGAGATTGCGATCAGTATCTCTCATTTTGTACACACAGACAGATTTGCAGTCATTTGCTAAGCAATTTGACTAGATTGGGACTGCATGCACTGACTTAGTTAGCAAGAGATTTAATCTCTCGGAGCATACACACAGAGAGATCTGTGCTTACTTTCTAAGCAATGTAGTCAGATTGCTTAGAAAATAGCACAAATTAGCTCTGTGTGTACACCCCTTAAGGAGTATGTGTGCTACAACAAAATGGCAACCACTTTCCAGTATAGTGAATGGTACTGGAGTTGCTGTGTTTCCAAGGATGCGTGTTACATTATAGTGTGTACAGTGCAAGAACCTGCTAGGACTCGGAGAGAGTTAGGATTGAGTTTTTTAATATGCTAAAAGTAGTAGTGCTGCACATGTTTAATATACAGCCACACCATTAGTAATATAACTGTGGTTGTAGGTTCATGGGCTAAAGAGACAATTTTATGACACACGTTTTATATGGCACAGTACACCCTCTTCAGCACCACGCACATAAATATTGCATTCAGTGTGTCCCCGAAATGCATTTTCAAAAGAAAGTAATGCAAGCATATATCACCCAACACTTGCAATAAAAATACAATGATAGCAAAAACAATAACAAATTAATTCTGAATAAAATATGCAATTTATTTAGTGGTTATTAAAATAAATCTACACTCATGTAATATACAGTATAAAAAAAGGTGCGTCACCCTATGAGAAAAGACTATGGTCTAATGTAGAGACAATCGTTCCTTGTCTGTAACAATGAAATGTAAATTTACTTAAATATATACTGTATTGCACTTGCACAACATCAGGTGCCACTGGGATAGCAATCATACCTCCTCCTTAGCCTTGTGCCATACATCATTGTGATGCAGAAGAAGAAGCTGGAGCAGGAAACGTGGGCACTGGGTACAACATAATGGCTCAAGGCATTTAGAGCTATGACAAGCTGGTGACAGATGCCACTGGGTGAGCAACCGTTCCACCACCTCAGGCTGAATTTTTTATATCATTCCTCTAGAACTGTCCCTTGGTTCCAAACCACAAGTTACAGATGTAGCCATGCTCAAAGTGGCTACATCGCAGCCGCGGGTGACTGTTTAGCACACCTTGTCTGTGGTGCGCGCTAATACATTTACAATGGGTTGTGGGGATGTATATGATGCATGTGTATGTGTTACGCCACGCAAGTCGCGCCCCCTGACAACACAGAGCCACAATGAGCATAGCTACATCTGCAATAAAACCTCTAAAAACCGCACCCGATGTTTGGTGATTTGCAAACCAGACACAAAACACTTTTGTTTCTTTGGTCAAAATACATTTAATGAAGTAATTTTGACACATATTGGGAACCATTCAGACCCCTTCGTTTGGATCCAAATCCGTCCCAGTCCCCCATGTTCCGGATTTGCACAAGCGCATGCACATCTATGCACATGTGCAAAGGTTTCAGCAAGTTTCACACTCACCGTACAGTCCCGGAAGGGGGGTCCGGGGGATGGTAGCAGGAGGATGTCCAGAGTTTTATGGGCCTCCCCATAAAAACACTGGGCGTTCCCCCTACGAGCCCTGTCATGGCAATGCATGCTCGGGGTGGGCGGATGATGTCGGATGACAGTGCCTTCCCTAAACTCGGCGGATAGCGGTCTAGACTGACTATTATTACCAAAGGGGAGAAAATATCATCTCATATTAGAGATGGGATTCGCACAGAGCTGGAGGTGTTCACCGGGTGGGTTTACCTGTTCCCTAGGCTGCAAACATATGCAGCCTAGGGAGCTGGTCTGAATCAGGCCCATTATGTCAACCAAGCACTGGATTAAGAAACAGTTACACATAAACCAGTTCTAACACGTAAAAGAAAAGCCGTATATAACTGGGCAGCTCTTCCCCTTATTAATGTGTTTAGTCATCGTGTCTTTGTTTCTTCGCTAATCTGCTGTTTACATTTCTTTCTGTTTTCTCCACTGGAAATCAGCCGCGCTGATACGTATTACAGTGTTTCTTGTTTACAGCAGTTGTGAAGCCTGAGATTCTACACAATGACCTCTCAAGCGCTATTATTCTGCATTATAAAATCCGATAATTATTATTAGTCATATCGTTTGTGGATTGGACAAGTAAAAACCGCTTTAAAGTATATTCTGTTTAGTGGAATTATGCTTACGTGTTTTCATTGCCCATTTTTACTAGCATTAGCAGGTCTTTTATAAGACGGTGATTTATGAAAACACTGAATAATCCAGGGCTGTTAAGAGAACATCTGGGCCCGGGAACTATGGAAGAAGTAGCCTTCCAAATCTATCACTGCTTTATGTGTTATATAAGAAGTACTGATCCTAAAGGAACAACAAGTGCATACATTTGTGAAATAGAAATGCAATTTTAATATTTATGATTTATTGGCAACCATGTGGCCGGCTGGTGCCTGTCTGGTGACCATCATAAAAAGTCATGATGGTGGGCTTATTTTTATGTGGAGGCCTGGAGCTACTGCTCCCTCCACCCCATTGTCATCTGGCTATGATTATACCTACAGTAAGTAAGGCATTTTTTTCCAAATGAAAAATGTCTACCGAATTTTGATCCAATAAGTAAAGAAACCTACACAAAGGGAGATTTTTGCTAAATGATCTGAGTGATGCTAAGATTGCTCAGCACACAGAGCTGCACAGCAATGTGGCCAGCAATGTGTGCTGAGCAATCTGTCAGGGCCAGTGTTCTCTGACCTTGACCAGCGATCTAACTAGATTTATCCAGCACGCTGGATTTTAATCGCTGAGCGATAGCGACTCTCGAGACCGCGCATTGCTATCGCTATGGCCTCTACAAACGGAGCAATGATTAGAAGAAAGTAGATTTCGTTCCCTCAAAAGAAAAAAATTATTTACGGTCAGAGCAGTTAAACTGTGGAACTCTCTTCCTGGAGAAGTGGTGTCGGCAGATACAATAAATACGTTCAAAATAAGGTTGGACAAGCATTTATTGGATAAAAACATCCAAGGGTACAAATAAGAATCATATTCTGTCTTTTACAAGGCATAAGCTATTAAACCATAGGTTGAACTTGATGGACGCAAGTCTTTATTCAGCCTTATCTACTATGTAACTATGTAACTCTGTATGTAACTATTTATTTACCCATCTTCTAAAGTTGGGTCCAAAAAGCAACAAGGACAACAAATACTGTAGGACAAAGTACTCTAGTAATTGAAACGTAAAAGCTTTCTCCTACATGTTCGACTTGGTAGCTTCATATCTGGGGTTGCAAGACAAAGATCTCTCTCCGGCAAAACTACAGTCTATGGACAACAATACCTTACACTATCTGAAGATGTCATAGACCGTTGGTGCCAGGTTCCAAAAAAGTTAACTTTTCTCAGCTTGTTAAAAGCAGCCCCATATTAGTGTCGCCATAGAGAATCATGCCGGTGGCAGATCTTTAGGGAACTCTGTGGTAAATCTATTACATATCCAGTGACAAAGGCCTAATAAATAGCCCTGCAACTTAACCTTGCCATAGGGCTCAATTCAGACCTGATTACATGGCTACGAATTCGCAATGGCGGACAATTATCGATTTGCAGTACGTATGCGCGAGGCCGTGCTGCAATGAAATCCTGCTACTATTTCTATGCGGACACCATTCGCAAGGTGATTGACAGGAAGTAGGCATCTGGGGGTAGAAACCGGCCATTCAGTAGGAGTGCTAAGGAAAATGCCTGGAGTTTCAGGGAAAAGCGGGCCGCCTAAGCATTTTAGGGGAGGTTGTGTGATGTCAGCAGCAGGCCAAATATGCCAGATTTCATCGCAGCCGCTGAATAAGTCTCTGGCTACTCGATGACTTGTGCCCAGTATAAAAATGGTGAGCCTGTTACGATGGGTTTCAAACATATTCACATGTCTGCGAATAGATGTGTAGCCGTACACATCTATTCACACAGAGATCACATTCATTTGCGAGGGGGGACTTCACTCTTGACTGAATTCTGGCCATGCCAATTCATGACCATGTGATCAGGTTTGAATAACCCCCATAAGCCTTAATAAATAGCTTGTAAATACCACTTCACATAATAAAATAAAAAGGTGGAGATAAAGTACTGACCAATTAGTTCCTTAAAGCCGTATTACAGGTTGTGGTGTTGATGTATCAAGTAAAGAAAAGAAATTAGCTTCTACCTATCACTATATATATAGAATGTACTTGATAAATGTTACCTCTATGCTTATTGGTTGCTATGCTTTCCACTACTATATCAACCCCTGTGTCGATTGGTTGGTACTTGATCGCTATCCACTTTACCTCCAAACTTTGATAAATGCCCCCCTTTAGTGCCAAGTTTGAGAACTTCTGAGATCAATCATTAGTTATTTAACGGTCTACTTGAGCCTAGTATTTAACAGATATTATTTTTGCAATATTTTTTTTTTGCGTACCCAGTGCTAGCAGTATGGCCGCCACGTGGCTAGCTTGTTACTAGGCAGCGTGCCTCTCCACATGCCTGCCTTTCTGTTCCATTCTCTCTAGCCGTGCTTTTGTCTGTTTATCTTTTTGAGTGAAACAGCTTACAAAAGAAGATGCTCAAAAGCAGTACAGCAGAAGAATGAAAGTGTCAGCATGAAATACAATCCATTACAGATCACCAGGTGTAATTCCATTTGGAACGAAAGATCATTTTTAGAGCATGCGGCTGTTAACCCTTGTTGCCATTTTTTTTTGCACATTTAATGCATCACAGGTTTAAAGTTTTGAATTGGAGGTGTTGCTGTGAATAGCTCGGGGTGAACACATTAAATCCAACTGAAAAAACTTTGACACAGGGAAAGGGGGCAAAAATCCCATAAATAGAATAAAAAGCAATGATAGTTTCCTTCGGGTGTGTTACATGCTGGATTTACAGTTAAAGGAATATTATACGGATTTCCTGTATTCTTATGACATTAAGAACATTTTGAATTTTAGATACTCCCTTATCTGATTTCTGGCGGTGTCTTGGTTATTTTAAAGATGAGTCATGGATATGATAAAATTATTCCGCCTCTAGGTGGCACTTTTTCAGTTTCCACCGCACATTCTGGTTGGGTTGCAAAAGCAAACTCCTTCTTTAATGGACAAAAACCATGTACACTGCAGGTGGGGGCAGATGTAACATGTGCAGAGAGAGTTAGATCGGGTGGGGTGTGTTCAAACTGAAATCTAAATTGCAGTGTAATGGTGTGTACACACGGGTACAACCAGCATGAGATTTTGACTATATAGTCAAAATCACATGCAGATCGCATGCAGATTGTATGCAGATTGCACAGGTTTTTTAACTTGCGATCCCGATGCGCGCTCCCATGACAGCACAAATCGAAACCCAGATAGACAGGGCAGCAAGGAGTTAGCAAATCAACCAGAATCACTCCTAAAGGACCTTTCTCAGTAAGGATCATATATGATAAGCTGCTCCTGCATGCAGCAGAGTTGGGGGGGTTCATGGCCTACAATGTGCAGTCCCCAAAATTTTTGGTCCATCTGGTGGGCATTGCCAGTGCTCTGAGAGCTGCTGGCTATGCCTCCAGTCCCTCTGTCTACTTGAAAAAAAAACAACACTATGGGGAGTCTATTCGGAAGGACCCCCAACTACGGGACACTGCTGCCTGCAGATAAGACAGTGGGACAGCCCCGCTGTATTAAAAAGGGACTGTCCCACGTAAACTGTTAGGAGGTGTGCTTATATGGAGAAATATGAATTCATGGTGCTTTGCCATATGTTTATAGTATTTCATATATATTCAATATGGATTTAAAATACACTGTATATACCTGAGTAGTTGTTATGGTTTTATTGCATATTTGCACCTTTAAGCAAAGCTGCTCTGTACATTTGGGTAGTGTGTGTGTGTGTGTGTGTGTGTGTGTGTGTGTGTGTGTGTGTGTGCGTGCGTGCGTTTGTGTTTGTGTGAGTGTGTATTGACCATCTTGGCTTGTGTTACCCAGTGTGGGTACAAAATTGCTGGCAATTGTCGATGAGCCTTATCCTCAGGCCCCAACAGCTTACATACTTTGTGGATCTCTTCACAGGTTGACAACGTGATAAATTTTTGCACGTGTTCTCATGGTGAGATCCAAAAAAACATTGGCGCTTTTGGTAATGCCCGTCATCAGGTTTGAGAAGCACAAAAACAAAACAAAAATAAGAAAAGAAAAAAAATTCCTTGATTGCTGTAAAAATATAAAAGGAACAGCGAGAAAATGTTCCACATTCTAAGGAAAATATTGAATATTCAACAGTCCATAGTTATGGATTAAATAATGAAAGTGGGCAGAGTTGGTACATATTTGCTTAAGGGAATGATTTGTTGAAAATATAGTTAAATACTGAAACCAGCTGTTTAACAGCTTTCTTCCCCGCTGCTCAGAACATGTAAAGTTCCCGTTCGCTTTGCATCTATTTATTTAGCTTTTAAACTATCTAATTAAGACTATTTTCATTATAGCGCAAGATATGGAAATAAAAAGCAATTATGCTACAAGTAACCACTTTTCGGGAAAGAAACTGTACAATACTGGAACAACTTTGTGATCCAAGGACCATTTCCCATAAATATACCGTACAGATGGGTCTCATATACTGTAGCTTCAGTCGTTCCGAACAGCCGGTATCAGCGCGCCGGGTCCCCTGCGTCTCATCCGCACGGATCATCTTTTTCGTTTAAAATGTGCTTCTTATTTGCACAAATAAAACAACTTTAAGGGATAAAACTACTTTCCTAGACTGCGTACATAAATTTGTTGTGTGACGTTTGTACATCAGTGGGTGGAGAAGTCCAGATCTGTAACACAAAGGGCTGCGATGCAGCAGCCCCAGGATTTTCTCCTGCCCAGTTCCTATGTGCTATATTATTATGTTAAACATCCATTTGCAGCCCGTGCGTACAAACACGGCATGCGAGGTGTGTGTGTGGGGGGGGGGTGTACCTGCATACGCAGGGCAGCATCTGGTGGACTCACAAGGCTGTGAATTTGCAACCTTGCGAATGAACCAGAATAACCCCCCAAGATATAGGCGATAGGTGTAATTGAAGACCCTAATATTTCATTTACAGGTACCATTAATTTAATAAACGAGCTTGGTACTGTATTAATCTCCCCAGTAAAAACTTTCTTCTTTTATATTGGGACAATATTTAAAGTTACAGTATCCGATTGTCTATTTTCTATTTCCAGGGCTGTCTTAACAGCATTGTAAGTCCTAAGCAAAGCAATGAACTTGGGTCCCCTACAACCCATTCATGGGAACCAATCAAACAAAATCATAACAGACCCCTTCTTCAGTCCTGCACCATCTGTCTACATCCTTCCGTACAGTGATTGGCTGTCAGCACTCCAGCCGTCCACCAATCAGCATGCCTACAGTCATTCACGGACTGGCTGTGAGGCAGGTGGAGAATTCTGCCTCGGCACTCTGATTACGTGGACACCACCTGTCCATGCTCAAAAGCCCGTAAAATCATGAGGCCCACTGACAATACACAGTGATTGGGAGTCTGGATATCCAGTACTGTTGGCAGGTGTTACAGTGCTTAGCCTATGCAGTTTGGCAAGGTAAGGTACTACCGGTATCTGGAGAAAGTGCCACTGCCAGCAGATGCACTGAGAGGGTCATAGAACCCACATGTGCTACAATTAAAGTGACCAAATCAACTGACTGTGTGGTTCTAAGATCTCATTTTGGATACATTTATTAACTGAACTGTGGAGTAGTTACTGGGTAGAGGTATCTTTTGAATTTAATAATACTAAATATGCCTGATTTCAGACATACATAGTGCACCAATTTATTGGGATGTTGCACACGCTGGTGAGAGCTCTGCAGTAAATCATGCATGTGCAAAAATGTATAGGGATCTGTGGTATCAGCAGGGAAGGCTCCAGAGGAGGGGATGCAGCACAGAGGATCCACACCCACTGCCACCAACTGCCATTCCAAACTGACTCACTGGCAGTTGCTGTGGATCCCTTATTTGAATTTTGTACTGTGCTGGGGTCCCACCTATGGAGCCACCACTGGGTATCATTATAGTAGATAGACAGTACATAGGTAAACAGCCAATCGGTTATCAGGCAATAGATCCACAGGGTCAATTGTTGACAGTTAAATAGTCAACATGGATACAGTCAATGGGGTGAAAAGGTCAACATGCAATTTGTCAACACCAAAAAGTTTGACATAGTTTTACATGATTTATAGGGATAGGTGTAGGTGCATGGAGGACAGTTAGACTGCTGGGAAAGACAGTAAAGGTACCCATAGACGGTCCGTTCCCGGACCGTCCGTTTTGTACTATGCGATGCGCGCTCCCGCGCATCACATAGTATGGTACAAAAAGTATGTGCTGCACATACTTTTTGTACTAGCTAAACATCGTATTGGATCGCATTGCATGCACTAGGCATGCGATCTGATACGATGCATGCTAATTAAGACCCAAACGGATCCGTTTAACGGACCGTGTATGGGCACCTTTAGGTTTAGAGATCCAGGGTGAGAGTTGGTTAAGCACTAGAGGGGCGGTTCGGGTCAGGCCCTAACGGGAGGTAATGGAAATAATGTGTCAACGTTTTCTGTGTTGACCATTTAACTGTGGACCTTTCGACCATCTGGTTTCGACCTAATGACTCTCTATCATTCAATCCACACTTGAAAATTTCATATAGGATAAGATATGCATTTACTTTGGTGCATGCCAAGCTGGTGAGCAATTATTGGTGACTTGTTCTCAGCTAAATGTCACACCAATACATACATCGGACAGTGTCTAGCCTTTTGAAATGCTGAAGGTCAACACTTTAAAAAGGTCGACATGCATTAGGTCCACATGATGAAAAGGTTGACACAAGCAAAACACTGGCACGGATGGTCGACATAGAAAAATGTCGATACGAGTGTTTTACGATTTAAAAAAAAAGGAAACGATTTGCTCATACTTTACCATCCCAGCGGGCATAGAGGGAGAATATAATAGTGTGCCGAGTGCAGTGAGACACCGTGCCCGAGTGGACGGGGTACCCTAATACGATGTCCATGTTGACATCGGCGCAAAAAAAAAAAACATGAAAAACTCACATCGACCTTTTCCCATGTCAACATTTTGCTTGTCGACCCTTTGACCATGTTGATGTAATGCATGTTGACCTTTTCAAGCGTCAACATTCTGACTATTGACCAATAGCGGTCAATAGTGCCCACCTAGACACTGTCGATGTAATGATCAACCCCCCCCGTATTGTAGGTTCTGAATGTGATCGCACTCATTTCTCAACACCCTTCCTCGTATACTGTATACTATATTGTAGCAGTGCACAGTATATCTCTGTATTCTCCTTTTCAGACAATAGACATCAGTGACTACATATTAAAAAGAGAATCCAATTGACTCAACATCAAGCAGCTACAAAGTGGACAAAATGAGTGTGTGTGGGGGGGGGGTGGACATTTAGACTTAATAAAAAAAATGTCAATGTGCATCCAGTGTGCTAACGATTCGTTCAGCCATTCCGGAAAATGAACGGTGTTCCCTAGACATATATTCAGAGGACCTACAGTAAAGCAGTCAGCTAGATTGTAGTAAAGGACACCGTCCCATCTACTCCTAAATGATATGAATGCATTTCCACCGAACAACAATTCCTGCCACCGTACCGGCTGCCATAAGCTCTGACTTTGTGAACACCTTTCTGTTTCTTTGAGCGTTTTCTTGACATTTATTATTAACAATAAAAGCCAAGACAAATGAAAGAAGCAGCTGTATTGATTCAGCAAATGCAGCACAGAGAATTCTAACAGTTTGATCCCTTCCACTCGACCAAAAATACATAATCTCTTTTACAGCTGTCCCCCCGTCGCATGCCCCCCCTCCTCCTCCATCAATGAAAAATGGAAATAATATTGCTGTTTTGACGTTAGTGGAAAGTAACTGTTACTGGCAAATTGTAATCATTCTGCTCATACCTGTATTGATTTCAGCTATCATCTGCACGGCTGACATAAAAAGTATATTGCCTTTCATCTCTCACATGCACCTGAAAAAAAGTGATCACCAATGACCTTGTTCTCGGGAGAAATTCCATGTCTAGATTAGTCAATTGGAGATCAAACAATACGAACTGTATTTCCTAACGCTTCCAACTTTTCATTTGTCTAAATAAACAGAAGATTGTGAAATGGGAAAAAAAAAAAAAAAAAGCTGCCTGCTTATAATTTATTAAACAATTAGAATATTAATAGGAACAAAAAGGACACGATAAACAATCAAACGACGGTGTAAATGTATGCATTTTATTTCTGTATTAATGCTTCACGTATAATATTTAAAAAAAATGTGACCTACAGGCTCTCAAGATTCATTTTTTTTCAAACCCAGCCATCTATCATCCTAAGCCTCTGTTCCCCGCTCACTCTCTACACCAGGGGTCCTCCAACTATTTTGCTCTGGGGCCCCATCAGACAACAAAAATAATTACACGACCCCAGCAAGTTGATGCAGGAGGACTTCACATCACGGGACATATGCCCTAAGCTTCAAAAGTAAGAAAAATGGAGAGTGATAAACAAACAACCAATCAGCTTCTGCCTGACATTTTTCAAACACACCCTGTGACAGGAGCTGATTGGCTGGCTGTTTATGACTCTCCATTTTATGACTTTTGAAGCTTAGTGCATTTGACCCCACATGTGTAGTCAGCAGACAGCACATACATCGCAGCATTGTGGAGGCACAAAATGATGGGAGGAGTCTAAAATAACAGACAATGCAACAGATTTTTCAGACTCCTTGAATCACTGACTAAGATTAGAAAAGTCATCAGCCTGATGGTCAGCAACACGGAGTCGCAACCTCATCCTGAGAAGGTCAGGACCCAGTTTGGGGTCAGGACCCAAAGTTTGAGATCCGCTGCTCTACACTATCTGTTTTACCTCTGTCTGTCTGTCTATCCCCTTTAGAATGTAAGCTCTCACAAGCAGGGCCCTCTTCCCTCATGTGCCTTCCCTCTGTTAGACCATTTTATACTCCATACTCCCTAAAACGATAGCCAATCCTCATTTTCGCAACCCTGATGGTTGTTTCAGAGTCCTGTCACTTGATGCAGTAGTGCACGGGTGTCAAACTCAAGGCCCGCGGGCCGAATCCGGCCCGCCGGACCTCTTCAAGTGGCCCCCTGCCTCCGCCCAGCCCCCCCCCCTCGCCGCTGCCCATCCGCCACCGCTGCCCGCCCCCCCGCGCCTCTCCGTCCTTGCACACAGAATGTTCAGTGTCTGACAGGAAGCACAGCTCTGCGACTTCCTGGTGACGTGCAGAGCTGCTCTTCCTGTCAGACGCTGAACATTCTGTGCGCAGGTAAAGGCAGCAGTAACTGTGGGGTGGGTGGGCAAGCACATATTAACCCCTGGCAACGGACATTAACACCCCCTGGCAACGAGCAAGAACCCATGAAAACGGACATTAACCCCTGGGCAACGAGCTGAAACCCCTGGCAACGGACATTAACCCCTTGGCAACGAGCTGGAACCCCTGGTAATGGACATTAACCCCATGGCAATTAGCAAGAACCCCTGGCAACAGACATTAACCCCCCCTTGGTAACGAGCAAGAACCCCTGAAAATGTACATTAACCCCTTGGCAACGAGCTGGAATCCCTGGCAACAGACATTAACCCCTGGCAGCCACCACCAGCAAAAAGAAAAATCGTGCAGGAGACAGTTTGAAGAGCAGCTCTCCCTCTCCCCATCCTGGTTGGACACAGGTAGGCAGCCTACTACTCACCATGATACTTGTAGTAGTACACATTCGGAAAGGGGACGTGGTAACGCCCCTTTTGCCCATGGCCACTCCCATTTGTTCATGGCCACGCCCCCTTTCTGAATGTGTACCGGCCCTTTGCGGGTGACCAATGTGCTGATGCGGCCCCCGATGAATTTGAGTTTGACACCCCTGCAGTAGTGTATACAGTACAGTTTATACCGTATACATCCCAATGGTCATGTTAACTTAACTTTTTAATGACCTATCTACAGGATAATAATGCTGTAGTGCTGCTACACATAGGGGGCCAGATTCTCTAAGCTTCAAAAGTGATAAAATGGAGAGTGATAAACAGCCAGCCAATCAGCTCCTGCCTGCCATGTCCCAGACTGTGTTTGAAAAATGTCAGACAGGAGCTGATTGGCTGGCTGTTTATTACTCTTCATTGTATCACTTTTAAAGCTTAGAGAATCTGGCCCAGGGGCAATTCAATTCCAGGTGAATTGCCGCCAAACATCACTGTAAAATTCAGCAGGACAACTTTCCTCTTATCATAATATACGTAGTTAGTTTTCTGGTGCACCGCTATGAGGTGTAAGGATAAACAAACAATGTTGAAGGATTTGTTACAAGTCAGAATGGTCCGGAGTTCGGAACACAGGTTCTGAATTGGACTGAACCAGCTTCCTCTGCCGCTGTGGAGCTCTCTGCATGTCTAACTGCACCATTTGCTGCATTACAGCTGTCACATACATGGGACGGACAGAGAGAGTGCCACAGAAGGAAAGGTCCCTGTAGGGAGCTGGTCTGTACCAGCATTCCGTAGTCCGGACTATTCGGGTCATGTTTCTTCTATTCTCTCTGCATGAATACAGCAGATATGTGTCAGGAGGGGGCTGCTGTGTTTCATACACAGGTACACTCACAGAGAGCTCCACATTGTGCCACCGGTTGCTGCACGGAGTATATCTGGTGTACCGGAGTCTGGACCATTCCAACTTCCTCCCAGTCACCGATGTTGCTAGCAGTGAATAAAGTATCCACCTTAGAGACCTATTTATATAGGAACATATTTTAATATACAAATTTGCAGCTCTCCTTGTTAGCAGGTGGGTAGCAGGACACAAACTTTGTCAGGAAGTCTGTTCACAGTGAGTGGCTCACCACAGTTATCTATCCTTAAAGGCACTTTGGGACAGCACCTCTGACAAGAGGCGGTACTGGCCATGACTCAATCGCCATTATTAGCTTTGAAAGATGCTATTTGCAACAGTAAAGGTTTTTACTGCTGGGTTCTCTGCTTGACTCTAGGGAAAGTGGTCATAAAAGCTCCTGCTATACATGTTAATTGCCCTCTCCAGCCAGTCCGTTAATGTAGATCACCCCTCTGCTAATGTCGCAGGTCAAAATGCCGTAGACCATAGGCCAAGCAAAAACTGGTACATTTTTTGGAGCTTCATAAATTTGGTAATTTTTCACTCCCCATAGACAGCTAAAAAGATGGTTTGCGGGCAGCAAACAGGATTAATTGGATGTTATGATTTCGTCTGTAGCAAAAGTAACATAATAAATAGCTGAAATTCATAAAAATGTTATAATGTTGTGGAAAATACCATTGTTTCAGGATTTCAAGGCGGGGAGGGATTTATAAATAGAGCATGCTTTCACCACAATGGCAACAGCCATAACGTCCACACCGCAATGATGACCGTCGTAGTGTTGACATTGTTGATATTAAAAAAAAAAAAAATTGATGAGGATTAGGCTGACAGGGTGGAGGACACTAAGGGGTGGTTTGGGTTAGGTTGTGGGGGGGTAGACTAAGGGTTATGCTGTGGGGGGGAAGAGGAAGTAATAGGCACTAAAGGGAGGTTAGTGTTAGGCAGTGGGAAGGGAAGGTAAGGATTAGGCAATAGGGGAAGGTTAAAATTAGGTTGTGGGAAGGGAGGGTATGGACAAGAATCTAGGCAGGGGTTGGCTGTGGGAGTGGAGAGTTAGGAAAAGTTAGGGTATGGATGCAGTATGGGTGTTATGGTTAGGCTGTGGGAGGGGAGAGTTGGGAAAGGTTAGGGTATGGATGCAGTATGGGTGTTATGCTTAGGCTGTGAGAGTGGAGAGTAAGGAAAGGTTAGGGTATGAATGCAGTATGGGTGTTATGGTTAGGCTGTGGGAGGAGAGGGTTAGGGTTAGGCACTAGGTGGAGGGTTAGGTTCTAAGAGGAGGAGGTCAGGGTATGGATGCAAGGGAGGAGAATTAGGGTTAGGCTGTGGGAAGGCAGAGTAAGAGTTAGGCACTGCGTGAAGGGTTAGGGTTGCTGAAGGGGAGTGAACAGATTAGAATTAGGGGCGATGCTCACTTGTGAATGATATCTAGAAATCATTATCAGCAATGTCCCAGTACCAGAAGACACAGTTGGAGCTCCTGTAGCCTCCAGCTAGCAGGTTAAATGAGCGATGCACCACTGGGACTGTTTAGTCCCCATCACTTGGCTGAAGCACCTTTGTGAGTTAGTGGGAACTCTGATGGATCTACTCCTTTGCCATTTCTGCTAGATAGAATATAATATATGTTGTTTACTTTAGCAGTGTGCCAGAAAGTCGAAATCAGCCTTTAGAATGGGACAACGAAAAGGAGCAAAAGTCTGCAAAGGGTTAATCTGTGGTTGATCTGTCTTTTCCTGCTAATAAGTGCTAGACATGAATCAATGGCTAAATGTTGCAGGCAGAACCTCGGAAGTGCAATGCTCGGTGGAACACAACTGAGCACACATCTACACTGCATCCATCACTCAAGCAGACCCTACAGTCCACGCGTAGTCCTGGCTGTGTTCGTAACCCCGGTTCTTCCATGGAACTCTGTTGAGAGATAACGAATGGCAGCTTTGCAGTGTGTAGTTTGTGCTTGCAGCATTGCTGAAGGGAAGGCAGCTCTTAGCTCAGATTAAAGGGAACTGTTTCCAGGGAAGAGACTGCTTATTCTAGTTTATGTAGAGTTCATAATTAATTAACAAAACACAGCATCTTCAAGTTAATTGCTAGAACATTAATAAGATGAAATTGTTGAAAACTTTTCAGCAACACATGCTTTAAAAAACATTCAGAAAATGTATATATATATATATATATATATATATATATATAATATATAGGTGGTTCTCTAACACAGCAGACAGTGAGTGACTGGCAGTTTGACAGATTGCTTTGCAGAAATGCAGTGTGTGGATTGATGGGTTCTTCCTACATGGAGGTACACTGCTGCCCCATTAGCTCCAAACACTGTATTTACAGCTTTGTAAACAGAATTTATGTTCCTGTCCTGGATATGTGGGTTATCTGTCGGTAACTGCAGTAAATACAATACTTTTTACCACTGCTGCCGAGGATACAAAGTTACTACTGAAGAATACGCCGTGGTTATACAGTATATAACAATTTCCGTTCTCGATTTTAGTTGACCATCTGAGTATGGCCTCCAATGTTAGCGACTATGCATCCAAGGTGACAACTCCTGTCAGCAACATGCCCATAAGATGGACCAGCTCCATGCGCTCACTTATATGGGACTAAGTAAAAACCGGACCCGGACAAGACCCCAGACTGCCGGACTGGACAAACTTTGTATTCCGGAGCTTGTAGTGTCTGGTCCATTACGGTTTTTGCTACATGTCCGGACCACATGGGGAGGCTGTAATCTCCCCTTCCTCATGTCCCTGGTGACAGCTGTCATGGGCAGCCCCCAGACAGGAGACCGTAAGGGCCTTATTCAGACCTGTTAGCAAGGCTACAATTTTTGCAGATGGACAATACCACACTGCACTGCAGGTGGGGCAGATGTAATATGTGCAGATAATTAGATTTGAGTAGGTGGGTGGCGGGTTCAAACTGAATTGTACTGTAGCGTAAAAATTAATCAGACAGTATTTACCTTGCATAGAAACAAAATATAATCCACCCAGTGCAGCATGGTTTTGTCCATCTGAAAAAATTGCAGCCTTGAACAGGTAAAAAACTTGCTGCGATTGTTACTAAATCTTCATCTGCTGTGAAAAGCTGTGAGAGCTGGATCTGAATTCTCAGCTCACTGCAGTCATGCCCCGGTGCTAGATTCATATTTGGACAGCAATAAGTGCTATTCTCTTCCTGCCACTTCTGAGGCGCTGCAGAGAAGTACGAAATCTACTGGACAGCTAATTCATTAATCCCTTCACCCCCAGGAGATGCTCATACACAGCCGAGTGACTGGGCTGTAGTCCTAACTATAATAATCTCTAATACATAATCGGTGTCAGGGATCTGGGCCATCTTCATGGCCCTGCCAGTTGGAGAAAGTAACGGAGTAATAACTGGGAACCAACTGACGCAATAAATCACAGCAAGAACAGAAAGTTTTACAGACATACAATTTTGCTCTTTTTTAACATATCTGAAATTGTAGCTTCTGGAGAGAAGGAAGCTGGTACAGGTTGAGTATCCCTTATCCAAATATCCGTTATCCAAATTGTAATGAAAACCCTTACATTTTAGAAAGTGATTTTTGTTTTTGTTTTGCTGAAAAAAACTACTGGGGACATCTGTCACAGCACTACTGAGGACATCGGTCACAGCACTACTGAGGACATCGGTCACAGCACTACTGAGGACATGTTATGTAACTGGCACTACTGGGTACATCTGTAATTGGCACTACTGAGGACATGATATGTAACTGGCACTACTGGGTACATCTGTAACTGGCACTGCTGGGGACATCTGTCACAGCACTACTGAGGGCATGATATGTAACTGGCACTACTGGGTATATCTGTAACTGGCACTGCTGGGGACATCTGTCACAGCACTACTGAGAACACGATATGTAACTGGCACTATTGGGGACATCTGTAACAGCACTACTGAGGACATGGTATGTAACTGGCACTAAATACTGTATGTGTAAGAAAATGATTGATTGGCATTTAAATGTAGTATCTGAGATAGGACACAAACTTTGTTTCATGTTTTGAAACCTTGTTTTATGCACAAATAAAATATATTTGTGTGTATTTCATGTGTTTGATGTGTTTATACAACATAAATGCAAGATACCTCAAGATACCCCATTCAAATATTCCAAAATACGGAATAATCCGTTATCCAAAATTCTTCTGGTCCCGAGCATTTTGGATAAGGGATACTCAACCTGTACCATATAGCAACAAAAAAAAAAAATGTTGTATTAATAATATTACTCGGCGCCTCCTAATTTATGAAGTCCTATTGTGGACGAAATGCGTCATATTGTTACCTTCACTCACCTCCTGTTAAAGCATGTGGACTTTTTGGACTTTTATTTCATTCCCTTTGGAAAGATTTCTACTGGACTCTGGAATCCACAGAGGACAATTTTTTTTTTTTATTGTTGATTTTAATATTTGTAGTATCAATTTTTTTTTTTTTACAAAACACATTTCACAATAGGAAAGTGTTTCCTTATATCCACATGATCTATTGCAACGGTTATGAAAATGTGGGTCCCGACCTTCTCATCATGGGGTCCCGACTCCCTGTTGCTGACCATCGGGCTGATGACTTTTCTAATCCCAGTCAGTGATTCAAGGAGTCTGAACAATCTGTTGAATTGTCTGTTACTTCAGACTCCTCCCATCAGTTTGTGCCTCCACAATGTATGTACTGTCTGCTGACTACACATGTGATATGATGGGTTATGGTATATCAGACTCCTCCCATCACTCTGTGCCTCCACAATGCTGCCATGTATGTGCTGTCTGCTGACTACACATGTGATGTGATGACCTTCGGCAGGAACTTACTGGGTTCATATAATTATTTTTATTGTCTGATGGGCTCCCAGAGCAAAATAGTTTGAGGACCCCTGGTCTATTGGGAAGTCTGGCTGAAAGAAGATACCTGTTCATTGAAACAATGTCAGCAAATACGCTATAAATACCATATTACTGGTACAAATTTACTCTAAACATTCTTAGAGGTAAATTTACTAAAGCTTCCAAAAAATGAAAAGAGGTGATGTTGCCCATAGCAACCAGTCAGTTTTTTGTATCAATTTTCTATTGCATCCTAGAAAATTACAGAACAAATGGGGCTATAGCTAACATCACCAACATCGCCTCTTTTAGAAGTTTTAGTAAATGTACCTCTTAGAGCAGGGCTGGGCAACTGCGGCCCTCCAGATGTTAAGGAACTACACATCCCAGGATGCTTTACATTAGTTTTGCTATGTGGCCATGCTGAAACTGAAGCAAGGCATGCTGGGATGTGTAGTTCCTTAACATCTGGAGGGCCGCAATTGCCCAGGCCTGTCTTAGAGTAATGACTGCAGGCACAGTGTTCGCTCAGTGCTGTGCGGTGTTAATGGTGCAGTTGCGGACCATGGAGCAAATTGCATGTAATTGACAGGAGGTCTGATGCGATGCGCGGTCCCGTGAGCATCGCACTGGATGCCTGCGAATCTGTCGGATTGCTTCCAAGCAGGGCATGTTTGGCTGTGATCGCATGCGATGTATCACATGCAAAAGGACCGCATGCAATATATCGTATGCAATCCTGCCGGGCGGCTCAAGTAGGGATTGCCTGCAAGTTCCCCAGGGGAGAAGTCGCTGTACTGTGTGGGGCATAGTTGCCTACCCTCCTGCATTGTGCAGGAAACTCCCTGAAATAGCAGCAATCTCCCTCTCTCCCTCATTAGTCTAGCAATCTCCCTCATGTCACCTAGTCCACATTACACTGTTACACCATAGTTACCTCCCCTCCTGCATTCTGCAGGAGACTCCCTGAAATAGCAGCAATCTCCCTCTCTCCCTCATTAGTCTAGCAATCTCCCTCATTTCCCCTAGCCCACATTACACTTTTACATTTTTTGGGGAAAAAAGGAATGAGAGACAGATACATTTACATTGACTCATCAGGACCATTTCCCAGCACTTTAGCGAGTACAGTATCTCTTACTGACTGCTTTGGGGCTCATCTACATTTATTTATAAGTCATTTTAAAAGATTACTCTCAGATGTAGCAGTACACACCCACGCTTCTAGGTGCCACGTTCACAATCTCTTTTCACAATCTCTCCATATATGGAACTAGACACGCCCTTTGGAAGGAGCATGACACGCCCCCTCAATAGGGAGCAGAGCAAAATACTACTACCAACTATAATCTCCCTGAAACTATTTTTCGAAAGTAGATAAGTATGGGGGGCCTTAAGTATTGACTACAACTGTGCACCAGCTAGGTGATTTGGAAAACGTGGACTGTTGGCAAATTTCGAGGATCGGTTTGGCCACCCCTGCTCTAGACTAATGTATTGTATACGTATATTGGTTAAGCAGATACTTTTATTTCTAGAGACGGTTATTTTGGTCTATACTTTCTGAAGGATTTTTAGCAGTTAATGTTTTTTTTTTTTTCGTTCTATGGATGAATTTGTTTCAGTCTGAATGACTATTGGAACTACGACATGTTATTTAGTAAATAAAACTCTTCAGCCATGCATAAAAGGCTTAATGCATGCTGTTCCGTACTCTCTATTTTCAGTTTTCGCTTTCTGGAGTAAACCTTAAATAGCCATAAAATATAACAATAAAAAAACCAGATCAGATGTCCGCTGATTTCATCTGCGATCTCTGGTATGCCGCTGCCGGTAAGTGGTGCTCATCCTTGAAACTGTGTTAGATAAAGACTCAAGAGGCTGTTCATGTGCACTTATTAAGCCTGCTTTGACTCATTTCTGATTAGTAAATGCTAGTAACAGAAAGAATCCAGGTTATAGATATATTTAACGTCTCCTCTATTTAACCATCAAAGATGCAGAGGAGCACAAATGCTTCATATTAATATGCAGTATAACCCTTAAGGTTTAGAAGGTAATGAAAATGATTACCTTGTTTTCCATCACAACACAAAACAAAATCAACAACGTCTTCGCTGTTATGTGTAATAGATGCATTGTGTCTTGTGTTCCAGCTGTAGATTATAGTCTGTGTCTCAAAAACCCTAGTAAATTTCCAGATATAAATGTAAATGACAGCAATAAAAAAAAACCCAAGCCTAACTCTATGAAACAAAAATGACCGAAACCAAAACGACAATAGGAAATCCGACACTACAGTATGACATCCTTGCCGACTTCTTCAAACTCCTCTCCGGGAGAAGCCCAGAGAGGAGTGAGAGGGGGGTGGGAAGAGGCTTCATTTGGGGGAGGGATGAGGCTGATGTCACTAAGCCCCGCCCCCATTACTGGCAGCTGCCACAATTTGCGGGTCCGTGGACGCGAATTGCATAATTTTAGCCCCGCCCCCTCCCAGCGGACCCGTGAATCTTGGGGTTTTATACCGCTGGGAAGGGGGGAACCGGGGCTGTGGGGAAAATGCGGGAGACTTGGCCGGGAGGGGGACACGCAAATCGGGCCGGGAGGGGGACCCGATTTGCGGGACCCTCCCGGCCATTCCGGGAGGGTAGGCAAGTATGCACTATAATGGTCCACTTACATTAGGTCCACCACTAAAGGTTAAAAGGGCTTAGGTCGACACATATTTATGGTCGACATGGTCTGAAGGTCGACACATACATTAGGTCGACAATTGGAAAGTCGGCAAAAGACCCATTTTTTTTTAGCCGGCTTATGCCGACAGGCGGTGTTTCATACTCTACCATCCACTATGGCGAGGGGGGGAGAATACAATCATGTGCCGAGCGCAGAGAGGCTCCTTGCCGGAAGCAGCGGTACGCTGATACGGTGTCCATGATGACTTTTGACTGTAGACCTTCCCATTGTCGGCCTAATGCTTGCTTCAACTTTCTGACCCTGTCGACCTTAGACCTGTTGACCTTTAGAGGTCGACCTCATGTATGTTATTGTCAACCTTCTTAATGTCGACCCTATCACCCATACCCCTACAACACAATCATACAAAGGGTGGATAACGCTGAACTTAGGAAGAAGGCAGAATTTTGGGAATATGGGCTGTGTCTAATAGGACATTTGTATTGAAATGTGAAAATCAAAAAACATTGCAATAGCTAAGAAACAGTTGGAGTATTGTTTATTACAGCAAACAAAGCATAAGGTTGGCTCAGTTCCGTTATTATTATCACTTTGTGGATTAGAATTACTGGATAGTTGTCTACTATCTACTATCCTTGAACAGGATACGGACTTCCTTGTAAAAATGTTATGTGTGCCGGCAAGGCATTCATGGCCATAGATTCTGCTCCATCTGCATAATAAAGTGAAACTAGGGGAAAGAGGGGTGTGGTATATGGTCCCGACAGTTATTTGCCTGATGTTGGGATCCCGACTTGCCAGATTCAGACAGTGGGGCAAGTGCAACAAAGCACCTTGCGGGCTCGCTGCGCTCGCCGTGCTGCGGGCACGGTGGCTCGCTACGCTTGCCACCTATTCTATTCTCCCTCTATGCGGTTCATGGACCCCATAGAGGGAGAATAGCCAGTGGCTATCGGGATCCCGAGTGTCGAGGTTTTGACTGTCGGGATCCCGACTGTCGGGAAACTGTCCGGCACCCGGGAAAGAGTGTATACTGTACATCCTAACCCTCTGCTCCATGCTCACTGTTTACCCCATCTGTGTCTTCCCTGTCTATCTGCCCCTCCCCTTTCGAATGTGAGCTCTCACGAGCAGGGCCCTCTCCTCTCATGTGCTTTCTCTTACTTATACTACCATCTACATCTATGCTAACTACAATGGCACCTGACCCTTGGTTGCAGCCCTGCTGCTGACTGTATTTGAGTATTGTGATTGCTGATGCAGCAAAGTTTATATACCATGTTCTTGCCCTTTATTGTTTCATGCTATAAGCGGTCATAGCCCTACTGTTACACAGAGTACGCAGCTGAGTAAGGCGCCAGGGTAATCAGGACGCTGACAGTGTCTTCTTCATTGCTGTCAGTGCCCTGATTACTATGGCGCCTCACTCAGCTGCTGCTGTATCGAGGCAGTCGCCAGCCGGTGCGCTGCCCGGCTGCATTCAGTCTCAGAGCATAAGGAGGACACTTGCTTGGAGACGAAATGTGAGAAAAATATATTTGTGATCTACCGCTTAAAGTCATTTCCCTATATGACACTGTAAAAAAAGACTTTGTATGCCCCGATGTATTGGGATCAATATTTAAGATGCCACATCTTTGGAATTTAAAATGATATTGTTGCCGTTTTATCTAAGTCAACTTTTATTCCTTCTGCTCAATAAGCAGTTTCTGTAACTTACATAAGTAACTGTCTACTGGACATAAGTATATATGTACTATGTATGTATGTATGTATGTATGTATGTATGTATGTATGATGTGTGTATGTACAGGCATGCATTGCACAAATAAAAAGAACAAGACAATAACTGTATCCTTCCAATGACTTATTCATCACCAAGAGACACTGTATACTGCACCTCATAGTGGAGTTATACATTACCTCAGGCCAATGTATTATATTACTTTTTGCATCCATTTTATGACCCCACACTGGTTTTTTTTATATCATTGAATAAATATGTGAATGCCTACTGTTTACTGTATCTGGAGCAAAAAAAACAAAGTCTGTCCATTAGATGTACTGTCTATCACATTGTATCAAACTACTACAGGTTGGGTATCCCGTATCCGGGCATCCCGTATCAGAATTATTCCAAAAAACGTGTTTTTTTGGAATAATTCAAATTTTTTTTTGTTCCCCCCCTAACCCTCTTTTAATACTTACCAAGTCCTCCGGCGTCCATAGCAGGCCTTCAGCATCCTCTCCATGGACGCCGAGGGACCATCGGGGACCCACCAGGGGCAGGTAAGTATGGCTAAAAAAAAATGATTCCAAAAACCAGAATATTCCCTTATACGGAATGCTCGTGGTCCCGAGCATTTCGGATAAGGGATACTCAACCTGTACCTCTCACTGTCAATTCTGCTGCTTTACCCCTTTGAGGGCAGGATGTACTACGTGAAAAATGCGGTAAAACCCCCGTATTCGGCTGTTTCATCGTATTTTTAAATGTTCTAAGACCCAGCTGCCCCGCCTTCTCCGGGCAGGGCATCGCTACCTTTGGCAGACACCCACTCCCCCTCGCTTACCTTCCTTTGTTAAACTCCTACTCCCCCTCACAACAGGTCACAGATGGAGGTCCGTCCGGCTGCAGGGGGGAGGAGGAGGCATCAGGGACAGCCGAAAGCCGCTGAAGCCCAGTGAGGTGATGGAGGCACACCATATCACAGGTATCGTGGGGGGGCCTCCGTCACCGCATTGCGCTGCTAGATGCATATGTTAGTATATATGCGCTAGCATCCCTGCGGTGGCACGGTGAGGGGCAGCAATGTATTTTAATAGATCCCGCCCTGAGTGCCAACAACTCTATGAGAGATAGTGCAAAATATCTTAAAAAAAATGCCTGCGTCACTCATATTTGTTATATCAACTCAAATAAGAAATATTGGGCAAAAAGACTTTGGGTGAGATTTAATAGGACGAGAGATTCAGAAAGTGAGAGATTTGGTAAGAAATCTCCATTTTTTTTAAAGGGGCAATCATTTACACTGCAAAATCAAACTGAATTTACAGTGTAAATGATTGCCGCTTTTTGAATCTGTCATCCTATTAAATTATATTTCATTATGATTAAATATTTGCTTGGTCATTTTCACACCTATTTGACAATTGACGGGAGAAGAAATTTGTAGTCTTACGGCATACAACCGGCTTCCACTAAAGCTTAATATTTCTGACAGCAGCATGAAAATAATTGCACAAAGTTTGCAAATTCAAAACCCAAAGTTGAAATTTTATCGGTTTTTCACAATAAATGGTTGGATTTATCCTTTAACATTATTGAATGGCATGGTGTGTTTCTATAGTTACAGTACGCTTCCTTGTTGTACATACAACAGTCCAGAATTTTATCCCTAGAAAGATTCCAAATTAAATTCTTCCAGCTCAGGCTTCCGAATAACACAGATTACCAGATTAAACAGGCCCTGTCAATAATTTGCAGCATTTGTCATTAAAAAGGAAGCATGGTGTTCCTTTTATTGACGGGAGAACTGGATGTCTCCACAAAGTCTTAGTTTTCTGCTTACATAAAGCGAGTCTCGGACATGCATTAACCTGTTTCCCATCACTAGTGTGCTCTGAAGCCATTGTGTGACCTCTCTTCACCCTTACAGTTGTTAATGATGAATACTACATAGACTCTGCACATAGCTAACAGCTTTCCTGCTGCCATCCAAGGACAGATGTATGTTGTACAGATTTGACCCTGAAAATGTCTCTATTTCTCAACAGTAAGCAACTGTATAATAAAAAATGTCTTTCTCTGCATGTTATAAAGTATGCAGTTCTTATAATTGATTGTTATGCTTTATAAATTAGAATTGATTGAAAATTAATATTACAATATCCGTCATGAAATGTGGTTTATAGGAAATCTTGGGCTCTTTTGTTCATCAAATTCAGCTCTTCGATGGTAGCTAGCCATCTCATCATCAAAACCATCGGATGGTATAACCATCGAGAGCTTTGCATATGTGCACATTAGATAAGATGTGGGGATACACTTCCAGGTGTCCACAGCTGCATAAAAGCTGTCAAACACGTAATCGATGGCTGACAACCATCAGATATCTGCAATTCGATGGGAAAAGTACTTCCATTGATTCAGGAACATTGATGGTTGCCAACCATCGGCTTCTGTTGTCAATACCTACACCAGGCCTTGATAAAGCCTGTGAAGGCCTGTTTCTGAGTTGCACAAAAGTCTGCATGCAGCCACAGCTTGCGCGTTTTACCAAATCATTATGTATTTTAAAAATTAGTGTATGCAGAGAATAGAGCCATCTGTTAGAGCTCTGACATCCAACATGGGCTAGGTGTTAGGGCCAATACTATATCTGTGTCCTTGTACTGTACATCATTGCTGCAGTCGCATCAAACAACCCTTATTGGCGCATCAGCTATCTAGCACTGCGTGACGCATTGGGGTTATATGTATGAGGATACATTTGTAGTGAAGCCCACTGTACTGTCCGATAGGCAAACTGGGGGGGGGGGGTTGCGATGTGTCCACATTATGGGCCATATGTAGCCTTGAAAAGTGAAAAAATGGGAAGTGACAAACTGTGACCCAATCAGCTCCCAACCAGAGGCTGAACTCTGGGAGGCAATGGAGTCATCTCTCCACCCCTGCACATTCGAATCACTTAACTGAAAGTCGTTGATAACAGTAAAGTGGCTTACTCACCCGCCTAGCAGGACCATAGATGTCACGCTGTCTTAATTTTAAACATATATACATAACATGTATTTATTTAAGGTGGTTTGTGTGTGTGTGTGTGTGTGTGTGTGGGGGGGGGGGGGTGTTTGAGGGGCACCAATATTTATATTGCCTCTGGGCAACTGGGACGAACTTACGCCACTGCTCCAAACTGACATTTTGTAAAAACTGCATGTGGCATGGCAGTTAGGAACTGATTGACTGGCTCTTTATCACTCTCCATTTTATCACTTTTCAAGCTTAGTACATCTGGGCCTCTGTATGTATGAATGTATACAGGTTGAGTATCCCTTATTCAAATATCCTTTATTCAAAATATTCCAAAAACCATAGTCTCCAAAATGTACTTTTTTTTCTTTTTTTTTCTTAAAACCTACTGGCTACATCTGTAACTGGCACTACTGGGGAAATAACATGTAACTGGCACTACTGGGGAAATAACATGTAACTGGCACTAAATATGTGCAAGACAATGATTGCTTGGCAATTAAATTCACTGCCTGAGATATTACACAAACTTTGTTTCATGTTTTAAAACCTTGTTTTGTGCACAAATAAAACATATTTGTGTGCATTTCATGTGTTTGATGCGTGTATACAACATAAATGTAAGACACCTCAAAGTGATATGGTCATTAGGTCGACAAGCATTGGGTTGACAACATTAGGTCAAGATGCAGAAAGGTCGACATGGATCTAGGTTGACATGGGTCTAGGTCGATAGGTCATAATGTTGACACAGGCATTAGGTCGACACGGGCAAGGTCGACAGTCAAAAGATCGACATGGGGTTTTTCCATTTTTTTTGAGCCGACGTGCTGACAGGCGGTATTTCATGCCCTACCATACACTATGGCGTGGTGGGAGAATAAAATAGTGTGCCTCACCACGCTCGGAACCGTGCCCGAAGCATGGCGAGCGCAGCGAGCCATACGAGGTGACGCGGTGCTATGTTTCAGCGTCCATTTCCACATTCCGGTAAAACAAAAAAAACAGTGAGAAACCCCATGTCGACTTTTTGACTGTCGACCTTGCCCACGCCAACGTAATGCTTGTGTCGACCTTCCGCGACCTTGACCCATGTCCACCTATACCCATGTCGACCTTTCTCCATGTCATCCTAATGGTGTTGACCCAATGCATGCCGACCAACTTCTTGTAGACCTAATGATCCACACCCATCTCAAGATACCCTGTTCAAATATAAAAATATTCCAAAATACGGAATAATCGGGTATCCAAAATTCTTCAGGTCCCGAGCATTTTGGATAAGGGATACTCCACCTGTACTCGCACCAGCATTCCATTTGGCAATCTTTATGGCGCATTTAGACTTGGATGTCAGGCCCGTAAGTGCTCAGCTCCTCCGACCCAACAGCAAAAGTGTCTTGGAAATCATGTAAAACCGTCGATAATTCCACCCAAAAAAGTATCATGCAACTTTTTGTTGTATACACCCAGGGAAAGCGGCGTTGTGGTCCATTTGTTAACAATTTACACAGTGAGCGATGAACAGACGCACAGGACGCTTGTGCTGTGCAATCTCCCACTGAGACCAAGATGGCACAACATGGATTAGGTTCGTTAGGCAAGACTCTTCAAAGGGACCTTGGCACAGCTGCAGATCTGAACTTGATAAATAATTCATAGTTAGCTTTTCCAACTTTCAAATGAGACGATTCAGATTGAAAATGTGACCTGCAATATTATGTTTCTAGCAGGATATTAATAGGAAATACAAACTGATGCCGTCCGCTGGTTGTTCCCGCAGCATGTCACCTCTGCATTAGTGCAAATGAACATTTATCTCAGCTGTTGAGTCTACGAGATGATCTGAAAATAAATTCTACAATACGGTTCTCTTTACCGGCCGACACATTTATCAATGTCTTTCCAATCTCCTTCACGCTAAGCAGCATCAGATTTATAAAATTAAAAAGGGAAAAAAGCTTTTCTGTTTTATATTGGACGTCTTCTGATGATAAATCTGAGCCTCACATTGGCCGCCGGTGTTACATATTTTGTGTTCCCGTCTGAATTCACAATTAATTTCCTGTAGAAATACAGAAAAGCCATCTAGGAAACAAGCACAGACCCAATAGCTTTCTGCCTCACAAGTTGTATGTCACCAAGGACAATTAGATTTGTTCCTGGTGATTTATACTTGCAAATCTGTGCTTGAAAACTGTAGTGTCCAGCTGTAGAGGTTTCCCAGAACTGGCAGCCTGTGTCGGCTCTTTCACTACGGGGTAAATTTACGGAATACGGTCATTAGGTCTACAGCAAATAGGTGGTTAAGCATAGGGTCGACACCACTAGGTCGACAGGCAACAAGATGGCATGGGTTTAGGTGGACTTGGGTTTGGGTCGATATGGGTCAAGGACGACATTTGTCTAGGTCGACAGTTCATTAGGTCGACACACGCATTAGGTTGACATGGGCAAGGGCGACAGTCAAAAGGTCAACATGTGGGTTTTCTCTCTTTTTTGAGCCGACGTGCCCGACAGAGGATGCGCTGCACTTCAAACTGTGTCCATGTCGACTGTGTTGACATTTGGGTCAAACAACAGTGACCTATTCACCGTTGACCTTGCCCATGTCGACCTAATGATTGTGTCGACCTACTGCCCTGCCGACCTAGACCCATGTCGACCAAGTCACATGTCGACATTGCTGCGTCGACCTAGTTGGTGTAGACCTAACAACCCACACCCAAATTTACTAAAATGGGAGTTCTTTTGAAGTTAGGATGTTGCCCATAGCAACCAATCAGATTTAACTTTTTATTTATTTAGAACCTTCTAGAAGAAAATAGATAGAATCGGATTGGTTGCCATGGGCAACTTCAATAGAACTCCTAACTCAGTAAATTCACCCACATGACTTCCCTCTGTGTGTGCAGACTTCCACACCATAACACCAAGGGCCACAAACCAAGCTTCACAGAGAAGAGGAAGAGAAGGCATTGTATATTGTACATGCCTGGTATGCATACTTGCCTACTTTCAAGGGAGTAGCTACCATAGGCAGGGCCGTAACTAGGGGGGGCTGGGGGGTCACGCGCATTGGGCGCTGGAGGGGGGCGCTGTCAGGTCCGGGGACAGCCAGCTGAGGTCCGGTGACAGGCAGCGGGGTTCCGGGTAGCCGCTGTAGCGGCAGCTTGACTCCGTCCGTCTCTACTCTCTCCTACTAGCGCGGTGGTGGGAAGCGCTGGTGATGACTTGCCGGACGCTGATTGGCTGAATTCAGCCAATCAGTGTCCGGCAAGTCTTTTCAAAGTCATCACCAGCGCTTCCCGCCGCCGCGCTAGTAGGAGAGATGGACGGAGTCAAGCTGCCGCTACAGCGGCTACACCAGTGTCCGGAACCCCGCTGCCTGTCCCCGGACCCCCGCTGGTTGCAGTCAGTGGAAGGGGGGGGGGGGGGGGCACCAAATGACTGCCTTGGCCCGGGCTCCGGAAACCCTAGTTTCGGCCCTGCCATAGGTGCAAGGGGTGCAGCTGCTATGGGGCCCAAAGTTGAAGGGGGCCCACCTTGACTGTGTAAGCAATATGTGGTGTATACACTTATCTCCATTAGTTGGTACATAGGGGCCCTTACAAGCTGAGGGCATAACTACCATAGTTGCAACGGGTGCAGCTGCTATGGGACCCTGAGCTGCAGGTGCCCCATCTTTTCCGATTAAGTAATGTTTTACATATATTATTTATCACCATCACTTGCTAAATAGGGGGCCCTTACAAGCTTTTGCTATGGGGCCTATGAATATCTAGTTACGCCTCTGGAATAACTAGTTACGCCTCTGGAATAACTAGTTACGCCCAAGCCTACTTTTGAATATTTTTGGCAGGAAGATTATACTGTAATTGGTAGTAGAATATTGCACGGCTTCATGCAAATGGCATGTCTGTTGACCTTGGCCATGTCCACCTATTTCAGGTGTCAAGCTAAGCCCTGTCGGCCTCCAATGGTCCATCTAATGTAGGTTGACCTTCAATGAATCGACCCAATGACCCAAGAATACAATTATGTTGAAACATTGTGCAGTTATTTGTAAACAGAACCCAGCCATTGGTATACTTGGCTGGATATTACACTAATATCTGTCGACTTATATGCACTGGAGAGTATATTCATCCATATGAAAACATTATAAAGACACTTACAGTACGTGATTGTTTTTTTATACTGATGTCTTATTAAAATAGATAGAACCTACAGTATCTATAAGTTTCCTTAAACTGATTACACTAGACTGGTAATAGGGAATGTGTGCTTGGATGCTGTGGGTTACAAATCATTGTCTAATCTCCCCCCTGAGGACCCCTCACTTGGGGCCCGCTGCAGCTCACAAGGCTATAGTAATTATGCCCTCCAGTCCTCTACAACATAGATTACTTGAAATGCTGATCTATGAGTTTCAGCGGCACTACAGCAAAATGAACCAATCTGTCGCTTGATCAGGCTCTGAGCTTGAGGGTTGAGGCCCAAAGCTGGATTAAGGCCTCATGGGACTGTGCGAGGTGACTGACTGCAGAATGTCAGGTTGAAAGTGCAAATCCCACTTATGGCTGCGTAGGGGATTTCACTCAAGGTGCACAGATATCTTCCTTAATATCCAGCCCAATACCTTCCTGCCTAAAGCCGACTCAATACCTCCACTGGGCCCGTACTCAAGTGGAGACATAACTGTAAGCTTTCCTATGGTGGAGGTGAAGGGTGATACAGCGTCTGGTCGCAGCATATGATGAGTCAGTGTGACTCATTAAAATGCCCCTGGCTGTGGGTCAGTGGCGTAAGTTCATCCCAGTTGCCCGGAGGCAAGACACATGTTGGTGCCCCCCCCCATGCCTGATGGATAATTATATATATATAATCTTGATAAAAGCGCCACACAGTGGTCGAAGTGGGGATATGGAAAAATACAAATGTCCTCTTGCGCAGAATGTAGGTGCGCATGCGCTCCAGAAAAGGGGGCATGGGCACACAAAAGGGGAGTGGTCATGAAAAAGGGGTGTGTCCTTACGTGTAATGTACCACACCATATACACACGGAATGATGCATAATACCCATTATGAGCCACAAATTATGAGCCAAAATTTACATTATGCTGCATGGTATGAGCCAAAATTCACCACAGGGACAGTGGCAGAACAGACACAGGGAGAGTGACAGTATGCCTACCAGACTTGATGGGGATGGGGCTCCAGTGGTGATGGTGATGAGAGCAGGGTGTGGGCATCCAGCGGCGGAATGTATGAGAGCCAGGCGGTGGGGATGAGAGCAGGTTAAAAGCAACCGGCGGGCACAGTGGCGGCTGTGCGGGCACCAGTATGGGTACCAGGGGCAGCAAACCATGTGGACCACAGAGTCCTGTAAGAGCATCAGGCTGGCCACTGCCCCCACCTCCTGGTGGCACAGTGCTGCCTCTGCGCAGTTCAATTAAAAAAGTGGGCCACTGCACACCTGAATGGGTGGTCTCTTGCACCCCTGGACCACCCACCAGTTTTCCCTGTTCCCTGCACTTCATGCTACCCTGTATCCCCATGTAATGCAGCATTACTGCTTCCTTTGTCACATTATACATACCTCCCAACAGTCCCGATTTTAGCGGGACAGTCCCGATTATCAGGGCCTGTCCCGCTGTCCCACCCGCGGGCGGCAGTGTCCCGCGGTGTGGGGGGCTGTTGGGGGTCCCCCCTGTCAGCTGCTAAGCAGCGGGGAATAAACGCTGTGCGCATGCGCACAGCGTCTATTCCCGCAGCCAGGGGGTTGGGGGCATGGCTAGAGGCTCACAGAGCCTCTGGGTCATGCCCCCATTGTGGCAAAATGGGGGCGTGGCCTCGCGGGGGAGCCGCGAGTATAGACCACGCCCCCAAATTAGGCCACGCCCCCTCCGAAAATTTCGGCGCGGCTATATATATATATATATATGTCTGTGGATTAAATACACACATATAGAGCCATGTGACCCCCCCAAAGGTTGGTGTCTTACTGCCACTGCTCCCCTGATGGTCACTTATCTCATGCCGTCTCTTCCATGACTGCTGTTTCTGCTGGCCTCGCTGCCTCACACGCTGCAGCATTTCTCACTCGGCTTCCGGCTCCCAGCTCCTCGCACTGCCGCAGCTGCCATCAACCTCACTCGGTACATGGCACTGGCTGCGCAGCCTCCCGCCCGGCCCGACTCGCCACTGTTGACTGGCTCACTGAGAGCAGCGAGTACAGCGTCACATTGCTGCATACAAGGTACCGTCGGCCAGCACCAGGCTCGAAATGCAGGAGTGACTGTGAGCGGAATATCAGGAGGCAATGGAGCCAGTGCCCCCTTTAAGGCTGGCGCCCGGCGGCAGATGACTCCATTGCCTCCGGGAGTTCCGCCACTGCTGTGGGTTACAATAATTATTTTTTTTAGTCACGGTACATTATTTGTTTGCATTCTTTAAAACCTTGGAACCAATTAGAGCTGCCACAGCTGGGAATGTAAAGCTGTTGGCTGTTTCAAAAAAAGGCCCTCACTAATGAGCCTGCAGCTAGAATGACCAAGCACACAAGGTTCTCATGGCTTCTGGCACTTCGGAGCAGATGTATTAAGCCTGGAGAAGAGATAAACTGGAGATAAAGTGAAAGGAAATAAAGTACCAGCCAATCAGCTCCCAACTGTCATATTCAAACTGTGGGGTAGAGAAGCAGTGATAAGGGAGGATAATTTATAATGTGCCTGATACTGTTAAGTTACAGGTCAGGTTTAAAAAGGGACAGTCAGGAGCTGATTGGCCGGTGATAAAGTACCAACCACTTTATCATTTTTCCTCCCTTATCACTGCTTCATACATCTACCCCACAGTTCATTGGCTGGTGCTTTAACTCCTTTCACTTTATCTCCAGTTTATCTCTTCTCCATGCTTAATACACCTGCCCCATTATGTACTAAGCCTAGAGGAGAGTTACTGTAAAGTGGACTGAAATAAAGTACCAACCAACCAGCTCCTCGTCTTTTTCAAACCCGGCCTATAGCATGGAAGTTAGGAACCGATCGGCTGCTGCCTTATTTCCATCCACTTTATCTTTCTTTCTACAAAGCTTAGTACATAGGCCCCACAGTCTTTAGTGTAAACCAGTGGTTCCCAACCCTGCTCCTCAAGTACCCCCAACAGTGCACGTTTTCCAAGTCACCCAGCAGGTGCACTCATTATTCAGACACATTTTAAAATATCCACAGGTGGAGCTAATTATGTCACCTGTGATTCTGTGTGGAGACCTGGAAAACATGCACTGTTGGGGGTACTTGAGGACCAGGTTTGGGAACCACTGGTGTTAACAGTATTTTTTTGTGTTAAAATATGTCATTAAATAATATTAGGTGGATCATTGTGTATTAAGGAGTATCATATGAATAATGATCTAGTGTAGACACCGATATACCGCAGATACCGCTCTCTAATACTGTAGCTCCTAATTAGAGTTTTGCAAACAGTGCAAAGGTTTTTGGTTAATTGTCAGCCTGTTTTATCCACAGATTTCCAAGTCATACGTAGGGCAGAGATTAACCAATGCAATTATCAGTACATATTGTACAACATCTCCAAAAAGGCAGTTCCCTGGTACAATTACAGTTCTAATGCATTAATATAGATAATGACGGGAGTACAGTGCCATACAGGAACTTTTCACCTTTCAACCCAAAGGACTCTCAAAACACCTGGATAAATGGGTGTAGGCCCATAAGCAGCTACATTACACCGTTTTTTTTTTTTTTTTTTAATACTGTACAACTTTTATATATACTACACAACATCTGTTTTCTTTGCATAATCCATATTATCATTATTACTGTATGGTTTATTTATATGGTGCCACAAAGTTTTGCAGCGCCTCACATATCCAGTATTAGTTTAAAAAAACTCAACAGCCATTTTGAATCTGACATGATGCTGTATATATCAATCTCCATGTAACTTTATTCATAGAATCCAAAAATACCATCAAAAATTTTATATCACATAAGGTTTTTGAGATATTTTGAAAAATGCTGCGATAAAGGCAGGCGCCTAGGTTGTCATGTGAAAAACCCACCTCTGCCCCAAAGTGAGGAATGAAGGATGAGGATAAAGTATTTAATGCTAAACTGACAGAAATGGAGTCTGCTGCTTGGTCTTCCTCTAAGGCTGCTGTGGGTGGGAACAAAAAAAAAAGGGACGGACTATGGGCCTTATTTTGGTTCATTCTTTCTGACAAAATCCTTCTTAGATGGGCAAAACCATGTGCACTGCAGGTGGGGCAGGTGTTACTTGAGCAGAGAGAATTAGATTTGGGTGGGGTTTTACTTCAAAGTGAGATCTATATTGCAGTGTAAAAATAAAGCAGTCAGTATTTTCCCTGCACAGAAACAAAATTGCAGTGCACATGGTTTTGTCCATCTAAGAAGGATTTTGTCAGAAAGAATGAATCAAAATAAGGCCCTATGTGTCCATCATGAATGACCTATTGGAAAACTACAAGAATTTGGGTGTAGAATGTCATTTAAATTCACTTTTACATTGACATAGCAGCTAGGAGCTGATTGGCTGGTTGTTTATCACTCTCCATTTTATCACTTTTGAAGCTTAGTGCATCTGGCCCTTTATCTTGTATTAATAATTACTGGAATCACATACAAAGGATATAGAAGTAGCCCGGGTCTTTATTTTGTAGCCAGTAAACAGCATATCAGGTTAACAGCTCAGCAAACAAGGATACCGTAAAGTAAAATGACATTACCGGTCTCTGACCCAGCTGCTTTTCAGCATTGGGAGCAATGGCCTCCTACTCTGGACACACATATAGCAGGAAGTCACAGGTGCTACTAATCAGCCAAACCTTGATCACATCAGTTTAGGAAACCTGGGCTGGATATAATTTTCCTGCTGTTGCTCTAAAACCTGGACTGGATCTTCCACATTACCTTTATGTGGAAATATGCTTGTTAAGTGTTTCTGAAGGTTAGTTTCTGCAATTTTTAATCGCTTCTATAGTTCTACTTTGTCAGACATAGCTATTACTGCTTTTGTTATTTCTGTGCATCTAATAAATGTGACGTGATAGAGAAAATTAGATTTTTCCACTGAGGTCAGAATCCCTAAATTAGATTAAAAAAATACATATGCACATGCCAGATGCAGGTTTTTTTTTTTTTATTTGAGTAGTGTAATCTTCAAAATTCTTCTCTAATACTGTACATCATGATTAAAAAAGCACCATTTACATAGACACACTCACAAAAGATTAATTTATACAAGATCAACAAAGGGAACACCCATTAGTAGTGCATTCATAAAAAGCACTCACATGCAGTTTAGTGATGCTGGAAACATCAATGTCATCTACTATCTGCACCGGTAATTCATTCAGCTATGTCAGACCTATGGGCTTGATTCAGCTCTGTTAGCAAGCCAAAAAAGTACACAAATGGGCAAAACCTACAGACACCTACACCTACAGTCAGATAGATGGGTGTAACACAGGTGCACAAACATAACCGAAGCAATGAAGACTGGAGAAGGCACTTGATCAGGCACTTGCAGAGTAACAGCAAGCTCTGAGTATCTCAGGATTATAACAAGCTCAGGGAATGTTAGAGTTGTTCAAAGAACAAAGTCTTAGTCAGAATCTGCTCAGGATCTGGGTTAACAGGGGTTGTTACAGGGTTTATTAGAGTAACACAGGCTGTGTCAGGATATGTTCAGGATCAGGGTATAACCAGCATCTAGTCTTGGGCAGGCTGGGTAATATAGGGAACAAGTCCCAATCAAGATGGCTAGGAAAGGACAAGACTCTTGATACACAGATTAACTGCAGCTGGGCAGCCAGTCACCTAGATGCAAACTGCTGATTATGCAGCAGCTGGGGTTGAAGACCGGAATCATGCAGGAGTCAGGCTGCTAGAGTGTACTGACAGGCTGGTTTCATACACTCCGGTTTTGACCGGACGGAAAAAAGCCGGACCCACTTTGTCCGGCTTTTAGCCGGATTTCTGGACCTTTCACATGGTCCGGTTTGGAGATCCTGTGGCCCCGCCCCCTCATCACATGGGGGTGGGTCCAAACAGTTTGACTGGCATTTCCAGTCTGACGGGGTGTACGCCCGCCCTACTCGTCACATGGGGGCGGGCGTAAGTATCCGGTAATTTCCGTGGTGTGTGAAGGCGCCCATTGCCTTCCACACCACACTGAATGGGCAGAACGGGACGGCCACGGCACGGCAGCCGGACACTGCAGTGGTAAGATCCGGCTGCTACCCGGCGGCCGCGCCGTGACCGTCCAGTGTGAATGGACACAGAGCTGTCCATCACACACTGTAGGGGCGGCACGGCTTTTAAGCCGTGCGGTAATTTCCCGTCCGGCAGGAGCCGGACAGTGTGAAACCGCCCTAATTGCACAGACCAGCCACAGACGGCTGTCAACAGGGAGTCAATTTTGGGAGGGGTTTGTTCACATTGTAGTGTAAAAATAAACCAGCCAGTATTTACCCGGCACAGAAAAACTATAAAACACCCAAATCTAAATATCTCACATCTGCCATACCTACAGTGCAGCATGGTTTTGCCCGTTTGTATACATTTTTACTTTGCTAACAAAGCTGCATAAGGCCATATAATGTAGGCATTTGTATCCCAGACTGCAACACAATACTCAGTCTACATCTCTCGAGGCGCAGAATAACATACATATGAGACTACCACCAACCAGCAAAGACGCATGTGCAAGCTTCTACTTTCTGGACATGACAGGGCCTGATTATTCGTATGCAAAAGTAAACACAGCAGTCTGTATTAATGCACACCTCTCTGTGAGTTAATGCAGATGCCACTACAAACTCAGTTCCAGCACGTACATCTGCGTGGGAAAATGTGGACCGAGTCACTTGTCCGCAACCTTTCCGATATGGTCAGTACCAATTGCAATAGCGTGTTTGTGCGTACACTCTGTGTAATGCATGCACAGTAAGAGTATCCAGAACATTGTGCTCAAGCAAAGTTGCAATGAATCACTCATCTAGGAGAAAATCAACTTTGTGGGCCTGATTCAGACTTGATCACACAGCTGTGAATTTGCAGGGCGGGCGATTATCAATAGACTGAGCATGCCCAATAGTATGCATGCCAAGACCATCCTACGATGAAAGTCTGACGCTTTTTTAAATCATTGGCAGTTTGCAAGGTGATTGACAGGAAACCGGTGTTTGTGGGTGGTAACTGGATGTTTTCTGGGAGTGTCGGGAAAAATGCAGGCGTGCCCAGGCGGTTGTGCGGCATCAGCTTCAGCCCTGATCTGACAGCTTCTATCGCAGCTGCTTAGTAAGTCTTAGGCTTCGCACACCGACTGCAAACACTTTGAAAATGATTCGATAGTGAGCAGCTTGCAAATTAATTTGCAGGCGAACCCCCGATCCAGCTACTTTTGCAAGCCCTGCTAAGCAATGCGAAGGCTTGCACGGCGGGGTTTCACTCTGGTGGGGCGGCATACACCTGATCACAGGGCTCTGAAAAATAGCAGCTGTGTGATCAGGTCTGAATCGGGCCCTGTAAATGGATTACGTGGGATTCAGAACGCGGCCGCGGAACAATAATACATTCGCTAATCAGCAGAGAACTCACCCTGCATCTATATCAGGTCTATTATGGCCAACGCAGTGATAAAAAATATAATTGATGCTCATATCACAGATGCAAATAGAATATTTAATGAACTTACCATTTATTATCAAGATGTATTCTGCACTGTTTTTACCAATGGAGTTGACCGCTTCACATCGATATGTTCCGTTGTCGGTTTTGTTCAAGAAAGTTATTGTTAATTCCCGTCCATTCACCACCATTCTTTCAGGGTCGGGAAGATCTCCTCCATCCTTTGTCCATAATACTGGCTCGGGTCTGTTAAAGTAGAAATGAGAACTTAGTATTATAAAGCACACACTAAACAGCAAGATATATATATATAGAGAGAGAGAGAGAGAGAGAGAGAGAGAGAGAGAGAGAGAGAGAGAGAGAGAGAGAGAGAGAGAGAGAGAGAGAGAGAGAGAGAGAGAGAGAGAGAGAGAGAGAGAGAGAGAGAGAGAGAGAGAGATCCAAATGGACCGGCACTCGTTTGATACTCCTTGATAATGAGCCCCGATGCCTGGATAATAGTAGTAATGCAGGAATCCAAAACAAGCAGCACTCAGGAGGCAATTGCAAAGGTAAAGATCTGTATTGAAGCAACAAGCTTTCAGGGTGTGACCCCCTTCGTCAGGTACATACAGGCTGTATGTACCTGACGAAGGGGGTCACACCCCGAAAGCTTGTTGCTTCAATACAGATCTTTACCTTTGCAATTGCCTCCTGAGTGCTGCCTGTTTTGGATTCCTCTATATATATATATATATATATATATATATATATATATATATATATATATATATATATATACAGTGGTCGAAGTGGAAATTTTGAAGTGGGGGTATGGAAATTTTGAAGTGGGGGTATGGAAAAGTAAAGAGTGAATATAGTGCGCACCTTCGGACACCCCCCTGTCCATCAACGTCCCCTGCCAGACTGCCCCGTTGTACAGGGGTATTACAAAAGCACAATATGCGCTGCTGAGTGATCTTCAGATTAAAGTGGCGGTATGGCATACCCCCGTATACCGCCCCACTTCGACCACTGTATATATATATATATATAAACATTTTAATCATAACTAGATGTTTGTAGGATCCATAGCAAAAGTTTGTAAGGGTCCCTATGTATCAATGGTGAAAAATGTATATGGCACATGTTACATTGATAAGGAAGCTGGGCCCTTTTCAGCTCTGGGCCCTATAGCATTTCATTCCCTGCATCTATAGAAGTTACACCCTTGCATTTAACCATTCTTTAAAATCGGAAGACAGTAGGATCTAATAAGAATAATATAAGTACATCCAAATGAGTAATTCAGTTATATCGGATTAAATTTCTTAAAATAAATATTAGTATAATGAATGCAAATGCATTACATTCTGAATATATAATAATTCTGAAAATTCTCAATTAATCAAGATCATGGTAGCAAACTATTACTGTTATCTAATCTATACAATGTTCCATTAATAAGTTATTAAATTAACTATCTGGCTCTTGGAACTGTATTATTTTTGGAGGCTTTATCCGTTATTGGCATTTAACCTACTACAGCAGATGTAGAAGGGGCATTTTTGTAGTTTATGATTCAATTTTACTTTTCTGTTACTCTGTAAGTAGAACTTCAAGGTTTTTTTTTTGTATAACATGCCTATTACCCCTTTCACATTGCACCTCAAACCTGGGTTATAGCTGGTTGTTACCAGGTCGATCCAGGTCGAGGTGCGGGTCCACCGACCCAGGTTATAAGAAGGGTTAAACCTGGGTTGTCCATTATACGCACAGTGTTTAATGTTTAACCCCTTCACTGGTGGTTTATTTGTTAGGGAGCGCTTCCCACAGGGCAGGTTTTTTTTTGGAGTGTGCTCCCTAAAAAAAACCCTGCTGTGTCTTCCGGGGCCAGGCAGTGCTGCTGTGCAGTATATCAGTTGCTGCCCGGCCCTGCCCTGCCCCCAGCAACCCAGCTGTGTGCAGCGTGCCGCACACAGCTATGAGGAAGGAGCCGGGGCCAGGCAGCGCTGCTGTGCAGTATGTAAGCTGCTGCCCCCAGCAACCCAGCTGTGTGCAGCGTGCCACACACAGCCATGAGGAAGGAGCCGGGGCTGGGCAGCCAAGGAGATGGAGACATTGGCAATCCCGGAAATTGGCAATCCGGGCAATTACCACTGAAGCATCAACCGGAAAATTTCCAGGATTGCCAGTGAAGGGGTTAACCCTGGAGTTGGGTTAGTATCAAGATCCCCGAGTCGAGCCGGACCCGGGATCGAAATCCCAGGTCCGACCCGGCATAGACATGTGAAAGCGGAATTTTGGGGGGCCAAAAGGTATTGCACAGCAGTGACAAGCATTTTCACAATAGTTAGACCACTAGGTGTACTTCGTAGGGTTTATACAAAAGATGCCAGCCCTGGGCACTTCTCACAGACTACCACATAGAACCCTGTATATTCAGATTTCTTCTTTTCTATTTCAGCATCATAAGCAAGACAGTAGCATCCACTCAATAATAGGAGTCAATTTGGCAGAAATGATTTAGACAGCTACAATGTATTCATGTATAAATATAATAATGCAATTTTTATTTAACACATTATGTTGTATTTCTGACATCATTTTTCTCCAGTCTTAACTTTTTTTAAGCCCTTACATATGACGAGATAATTTTTTCCCAGTTCACGCCATTCATTTCAATGGGGCGTATGCAATAGCGTCAATGTCGCAGAGGTCAGGGATGCCGGCTGATCTTGGATATTTTGTTTTTAAAGTGAAAATCCTTTACATTGTATCATTTTGCTTGTGTTGATAAGGCCATTGTGTATGCACTTTTTTGGGATTTAAAAAAAAACAAAAAACATGAAATATACAGGTAATTAGATTCGCCGGTACTTATATGCTAGTTGGGCGCCCACTAAGCTATTTGCTTAGTTTTCCGTGGCCCCTCGCAGGGCTCGCTACGCTCGCCACGCTTCGGGCTTGGTGGCTCGCTACACTCGCCACACTATATGAAATCAACTCAATACTGACATGGATAGAGGGGGTATGAGCGTACTAACTATAGTGGGCGCCCAACTAACATATAAGTACCTATTTGCATATGGCTAGGAATTGTGAGTGTATATGCTAGGAACTGTGAGTCGACATTCTAGGAGCTGTGAGTGGATATGCTAGGAACTGTGAGTGGACATTCTAGGAGCTGTGAGTGGATATGCTAGGAACTGTGAGTGGACATTCTAGGAGCTGTGAGTGGATATGCTAGGAACTGTGAGTGGACATTCTAGGAGCTGTGAGTGGATATGCTAGGAACTGTGAGTGGACATTCTAGGAGCTGTGAGTGGATATGCTAGGAACTGTGAGTGGACATTCTATGAGCTGTGAGTGATGCTAGGAACTGTGAGTGAACATGTTATGAATTATGAGTGTATATGCTAGGAACTGTGAGTGGATATGCTAGGAACTGTGAGTGGATATGCTAGGAACTGTGAGTGAACATTCTAGGAGCTGTGAGTGGATATGCTAGGAACTGTGAGTGGACATTCTAGGAGCTGTGAGTGGATATGCTAGGAACTGTGAGTGGACATTCTAGGAGCTGAGTGGATATGCTAGGAACTGTGAGTGGACATTCTAGGAGCTGTGAGTGGATATGCTAGGAACTGTGAGTCGACATTCTAGGAGCTGTGAGTGGATATGCTAGGAACTGTGAGTGGACATTCTAGGAGCTGTGAGTGATGCTAGGAACTGTGAGTGAACATGTTATGAATTATGAGTGTATATGCTAGGAACTGTGAGTGGATATGCTAGGAACTGTGAGTGGATATGCTAGGAACTGTGAGTGAACATTCTAGGAGCTGTGAGTGATGCTAGGAACTGTGAGTGGATATGATAGGAATTATGAGTGGATATGCTAAATGTTACTAGTTGATGTGCTAAAAACTGTAAGTGGATATACTAGGAGCTGTGAGAGGATATACTAGGAGCTGTGAGTGGATATCCTAGAAATTATGGCCCTTATTCAGATCTGATAGCAGTACCAATTTGTTCTCAAAATGGGCAAAAACATGTGCACTGCGGGTGGGGCAGGTGTAACATGTGCAGAAAGATTTAAATTTGGGTGGGGTGTTTTGAAACTGAAATCTAATTGCAGTGTAAAATAATGTAGCCAGTATTTACCCTGCACAGAAACAAAATAACTCACACATATCTAACCCTCTCTGCACATGTTACATCTGCCCCATCTGCAGTGCACATGATTTTGTCCATATTGAGAGCAAATTTGTACTGCAATCAGTGCAGTGCAGGGCCTATGGGTGAATATGCTAGGAGCTGTGAGTGGATATACTAGGAATTGCAAAGGGACACCCAAGGGATTGTGAGTGGATATGCTAGGAGCTATGAGTGGATATGCTAGGAATTGTGAGTGGATATGCTAGGTATTGTGAGTGGCTATGCTAGGAATTGTGAGTGGATATGCTAGGAATTGTGAGTGGATATGCTAGGAGCTATGAGTGGATATGCTAGGAGCTATGAGTGGATATGCTAGGAATCGTGAGTGGATATGCTAGGAATCGTGAGTGGATATGCTAGGAATCGTGAGTGGATATGCTAGGAATCGTGAGTGGATATGCTAAAAGGTATGAGTGGATATGCTAGGAATTCTGAGTGGATATGATAGGAATTCTGAGTGGATATGCTAGGATCTGTGAGTGGATTTGCTTGGAACTGTAAGTGGATATGTTATAAATGAATAACTGTGAACCCAAAATGCACCCACCCTCCATTACAGTATATTACATTTCATCCCACAGAGACCCACACTGACAGAACATTACACAACACAGACACATGAAAGCAGGCATACAAGCCAGTAATTACCAGAATCATTTTTCATGTTAACTTGGAAATTACTTATTTAAGAGAATGACTAACATATGCACCACAGCTTCCCATAAAACTGTAGAGGCATTTCTCTGGAGATCAATAATCCTTTCTTTAGTAATTGCTCACAAGTATTTTATTTCCAGAGATTTGCTAGTATATTTTATAAACAGCCCTTCCCTATAAAAGTATATTAGAAGCACAATTAGCAGTAAAACAACACTAGGTACAGGCATTACCGACAGTGCTTACTTTAGTCTCATTTTAACAGCGTAAGAGCCGTGGTCCTTATTCTGGTTGGTTTGCAAAAGCAAACTCCTTCTTTAATGAACAAAACCATGCATTGCAGGTTGGGCAGATGTCTCCAGCTCCAGAACATGATGGCCTTCTGATGTGATGGCATAACCTGTTGTAACATATGGGATAACGCCTAGCTCCACTGATGCATGTGCTGGTCGCCAGCCACCATACTAATGACATATACAGAGTCTGAACCCCTTAAACAACGTATGATATTTCTGGTTTAAGGATTTTTCAGAAGCTTTGTCCCAGTGCCCCTATTATAATAAATACATGTGGTCATGTTCATTACTAAATGCTGTTAGTGATAATTACGCATCTTAATGCTGTCCTTTTCGGTAAGCGACGGGTTCTGGCGGCTCCCCCCTCCCTCCCATACCCGGCTTGTAGTGCTGTTGCTGCGGGAGGCTGGCTCTCCTCCTCCCTGCACCCGGAAGAGGATTACAGTGCAGGGAGGAGGTCACAGGTCGGTGTGGGGCGGCGGGGGTCAGTGCGGGGCGGCGGTGGGTCGTGGTAGAAGCCCATAGGTTTCTATGGGACATTGCTAGCTTTTGCTGGTGATGCCCCCCGTCACGGTAACCCGGCAGGGGATCTTTAGAGCATCCCAAAATCCCGATAACGGGATTTTTACCGCATTTTTAGTTTAGAGAATCCCGCCCCCAGCCTGTAACATGGCAGGTAGGAGCTGATTGGCTGGCTGTTTATCACTCTCCATTTTGTTACTTTTTGAAGCTTGATACATCTTACTCTCCTAAAATATACCGAAGACTTAAATGTTGGTGAGTACCTCCGGTCTACTTGGCGACCCTCCTGAATCCCACTATTATTGTTATACGGGCCTTGATTATGTGATTTACATTATCATCCTCCATTAAATGAGGCAAATCACTCGACCCCTTAACTTCCCCTTCGGATCTCATAGAGATAAAGTCAAAAAAGAAGACAAATATAGCAGCCTTCTGCCTAGTGTTTATGCTCTTGAGCATTAAGTCAATGTCAATATTGAAGCGCACGAGTGCAAAGTCAAACAGGCGCTTTTCATGAAGTACGTGCGCATGGCTTATCCGCTTGCATTACGTTGTGGACTGCTATCAGTGTCAAGCCCATTTAATAGGTTAACGCACATTAAATATGTAAAATAAACGCCTGTCCATAAAAGAACTAACAATATTTTTAAATACAGTTCACACATCAAGCTCTAGATATGAAGATCCAGTTCTGTCATTAGCGATGGCTCATTTGTCCAGCAGCTGCTATGATTATGAACATATTGCTCAAAGGACAGCTCTTCTAAATCAAACGCTGCTGGATGCTATTCTCCTTACTGTGATGTTACTAAAGGACTCGCTTTAATGTGACCCGCTGCGCTCTTTCAGATTTCCTGCAAAAAGACTCAAAAGCTGGACAGCTCGGATGGTTCAGATCACAATGCATGATGTACAGAGAAAGAGCAGGAGTACATTCATTTGTCTTAATTAGTCCTGTTCATTCCGGCAATCCACAATAACCTCTGTTTCATTAGGTCCTTTAATAAAAAAAGGTTTGAAATATTAGCAGAACATAACTGGATAATGTCGTAGATAGAAGGATGCATGACTGTTTTCTCTCCATCACTGGGACCAAACTTATACTCTCAGTAACTAAAACCCTTTAGGGATATTTGCATTACGTAGTCAGGGAATAGCGGCTACTGAGAAGCCTAAGGTACATCGCAACATATTCAAAAATTGGGACACAATAGGCTTCATTACTGAGCTGCCTATGGCATGCCCCATGCACATAAGTCTCTGTTACCAGCAGTCCATTGTGGCAGTGCTGCCGGCAGGGGGGGGGACAGGGGGTACTAATGTATCATACCCAGAATCACAGTTGGTACCTGCAACACTGCTTTTACAGTACATAGAGGCCCCTCGTTTCTTACATTCTTGCCCCCATACTGTACCTCCTCATACTTGCCTCTACCACATCCCTCTCTAATCATGCCTAAGCCCCCTCCCCAACCATGTCTCTGAGCCCCCCTTGCCCAAGAATGCCACTGCCCCCAACCGTGTTATGCAAGCCTCTGTTACCCAAATGCACCTCTTACTTCCCTCTTGCCCGGTTGTGTATATGCCCCCCCCTCCCCCATTGTAGGTGCACACTACCTTACACACACACATATTTATATATATATATATATATATATATATATATATATATAAAAGAACAATCAAAAAATTTATCCTATAAATCTTGTTACATTGTGCAACATTTATTCACATTATTTATGTTCAACAAATACTGTCCAAACACTTGGTGTTTGGACACAGGAGAGCGCACATCTCTAGGAGCCAGAAAGGTTTTTGGGACCACATTTTCACTCCTGTGATCCTTGAGGAGCTTATTGGAAATTGGAGTTAACTCCCGATTATTATATAAAGGGACCACTCTTTCTAAGATTATACCCTATAAACTATATTCAAATTAAGATTCAAGAACAGTAAAGATACGTTAATGGTACCTAAAATTATGAATAAACTATAATCCTTCGAGCTGCAAGTACGGGCAACCGCCCACTGCTTAAAGGTCTTTAATATAATAGAAAGATCCAGGAATTCACTCCTCTACCCATTAGAGTTAAAAACTTGAGGCTTTAAAACGGACCTTGTACTACTGCAAAATAGCAAGACTTTTGTTCCGATAAAAGACCTATTAAGTTAAAAACTTGAGCCTTTAAACGAACCTTGTACTACTGCAAAATAGCAAGATTTTTTGTTCCGATAAAAGACCTATTAAGATCTGATATTAAATTGTTCACCCCTGATGAAGTCTCATAAAGAGACGAAACGCGTTGGGTAACCTTTGAAAACCATCACGAGCTGTAAAATTGTCTCAAAACTTGCATTTACATTTTGTTTTAAATGTTTTAATAAATGTTTTATATTGAAAAATGTTTATGGTAATTATATTATAAAGGAAAGACTGGAAGTATTCTGATCAATTTTATAGGGCGCTACATAACACTATTGGTTTGGATATATATATATATATATATAAAAGAACAATCAAAAAATTTATCCTATAAATCTTGTTACATTGTGCAACATTTATTCACATTATTTATGTTCAACAAATACTGCACATTGCTTAACACTAATTATTAGGATTAGATCCTGTAATCTGTCGCACTGGAGGCAGACACAGTGGCGTAGCTACATATTTGGCAGATCCTGCGGCGGCTTGGGGGAACGGCGCCAGCGGGATCTGTGGTGGACGCCGCTGGCTGAACTGACACCCTGTACATATCTAATGAGCGGGGACCCAGTGCAGTGCATATTGAATGAGCGGGTCCCGCTCATTACATATGCATGGGGCGGGGACCCGCTCATTAAATATGCACTGTGCTGGGTCCCTGCTCATTAGATCTATGCACGGAGTGGGACAGCTCAGCGCTCACTGCTGCCTGGGTCACCTGTCAGCTCAGCCAGCGGCACCTGTAGTCCATTGCCTTGCCCCTTCTTGGGGGGAGGGAGGGAAAAAATTCTAGCTACGCCACTTCAAAGACACCTTACTGATAGAGCTATTTGCTCCTGCAGAGTAAGCCTACAGATTCTGACTATGTCAAATTGTTCATTCAAAGGCATTACTATTAGGCAGTTAACTGATTCAAACTCGCAGGGGAGGAGAGGTGCCCCCTTGGGAGCAGGATCCTGGCGGCAGATGACTCCATTGCCTCCCGGAGTTACGCCTCTGTTCTGCTACATCAGTCCCATTGTCCATATTCCCAAGTGTGCCTCTAACCCATTCTTCATCCATACCACCTACACGCAAATATACAAACTGCTTATCGTACTTGCTTGATTTCATCATTTATGCACAAGACTGAATATTCGGAAGGGTACTTAGTTGTTTATCATTTAGGAAATATTCATAGAGGTTAGGTTCTTTCATTTAGTCTCATTACTGGTAAGGGAGATCTCCTGAAATATTTTGCTTGGCAATATGTAATATCAATATATTCAAAATTGCATTTCTCACCAATAAAGTATTTTTCATTTTGTTTGCTATAAGCAGAAAATCTTGTTCAATAAACTAGTTCTGCGAAATATATTAAAAATGAAATAAAGTTACCGTTTTTTAATCTTGGACCGGGCAGATAGCCTCTGGTGTGCGCAGCTTGTATTTGCTGGCTTGTTTTTAATATTGTGTTTATTTAACACTTACTGTACATGTTACCTGCCACTTAAAAAAAAAAACTAATTACAGATGGAGCGTGCTTCATTCTTGCAGGGGCTGGTGGTCGGATCGCCAACCGCCAGTCACCGCCAGCCACCGGAAGGGGATGCGAGATGCACATGCATCCATTTCTAATGGAGCTCCCCCGGGTCCCCGCAGCCTTGTCGCCGGTTCCAGATGCCCCCCCACCTCCCCGCTCCCCCCCAACCAACCCTGCCCATCTCCCTGAAGGGTCCCCCCCCCCAGCACAATAGCTGTAAAATAGCACTAGTCTAGATATACTCAATAGGCAGCACTAGACACACCCAGCAAGTGGTGCTAGACATGTCCATAGACTGTGCACACCCTAATCACATGTGTTGCACATGCCTACAGTATGTATGTATTGCTTGTTTCGGGGATACAGATGTATCCCGCTAGAGCTTTGCTGTGTATAGCAGCTTACTGTAGTGGAAGCGAAATGTGTCTGCATCATAGCCGCCACTGATGCGTCCACAGTTGCATTGCATTGCAGTTACGGATTCATCTCTATGCATTGCAGTGTACACATAGCGATGTATGCATAACACAAACACACTTATGCTAATTGCCATACTACTGATTGGTGCATTCTAGGGATCCTCAGAGTAGCACTGTAGATGCTCATGCTCACCCTCCCCATGGGACACAGATATAAGGGCATTGCTCTGTGGGTGGGTGATTGAGCTAGGCGGTTGATGTTGGTGGTGACAGTACAATGTTTCAATGCGGGATCCTATGGGCCTATTTTCATGGAGGGCCGGGATCTGCAGCTCCATCCCCCCCATTTTCCTGATTTACACCCCTTTCAGTGCAACGCTACTTGCTTTTGCTTAGGGCCTGATTCAGGGATGCAATGTCAGTGGAGAAATATTTAGTATCTGCAAGTCACACTGCGCACGTGCTGCAATGGCATTTTGGTAAAAGTTGAAGTGAGGATTTATTAGCAAAATGATTAATAATCAGGAACCGCATGTGGGAGGTAATAAGGGAGTGGTGACCGTTTTAGCTGACAGCTTGCAAAGGTGATCCCATTGGCAGTATACATGGCTCGAGCATCTTACTCTGCCGCCCATGCTGCGTATGGTTAATCAGATGGCCAATGTGGGACTGATGAGAGTACAACAACTGTATCGTATGCAAGCGATGGTCTTGAGTCAGCTTTCCTATGCAAATCCTGGAGGCTGCGACATTTGCATAGTTTCGCACAGCTGCTATGTATGAAATCGCAGCTGCCAACTATCTGCGTACGTGTCCAAACCAGGCCCTTATCTACCCACTCACAAGAAGACTAAGGACCCCAACTACATAACTGTGCTTGTACTAACAGCAGAGTTTTTAGAAAAAGAAAATCTACAGTGATCCAACCATTATCTTAAGTACCTGGAATTGTATTTATTGTGAATGTCAAGAGAAGCTATTATATATAATGGAGAATAAACGTTATTTAAAAAAAAAATCTTAAAAACTTTATTTAAAAGTGCACACGTGACTAACAACTTGTTTAAAAAAACAGCAATCATACTGTACACCTACAATACCAAAAAATATGTTTTTGCATTTAAATATATCCATTAATTTACCTTAAAATTGGGTAAAATTAGAAATCCGCTCAGAATTTATCGCTGTGCCGCACCTGTTCCTATGAGCATCACCGCTCTGCCCATATGCAGATGGTTTAATACTAATTCAGTTCAATTCTTAAAATATGGAAAATTGATTATGAGTCTTCTTAGTGCTTACATTTATGTCTACGTACAGATCTTACATTTCATTTAACACCACCAGACAGAAGTTAATACCGTAATTTCAAGCATATAAAAATAGAGGATGATGTAATGGCACTGGGGGAACGGCTGTACGTTGAACATTATACAGAATATACAACTTTGACTAACCCCTTCCCTGTTGTTAGATGATAGCAATTCAATAACATCATAATGTTTCATATTGGATTTCAAATTGGTGTTTTCCATACTTGCTGCAATAAAAGTTTCCAACAAATATGTTTGCAAATACCTACTAAACGTAATTCACCGGGTGCTGCAACAGATAAAATTCTGTTTGTTTCTTTTCTCATTATTAAAAGTTAAACTGTTGAAAGTTTTACTACAGTACGTAAAGTCAAGTTTAGGTTGTGTCTGGCTTATTTTACAATATGTATTTTTTATCCGAATTTTTAATATTCTGTTAACATGGGGAGTGCAAAAATTGTATCTGGATGATAGGCTGACAGTGTCTACGTCGAAAGTCAATGGGGGGTATTCAATCCCCGCCGCTATTTCCGACGGGGAAATAGCGGCAGACGCCTATTCAATGCTGTCTTGACTGATAGCATTGAAGAGGCAGATTGACAGAACGGACCCGACTTCAAAACCTGTCAGGCCAGTTTTGCCGAGAACGGCCGTGAATTGTTGCGATCATGGCCAGATCTCGACAATCCACGGGAGTTTACACACCATCTTCAACGATCATTGAATCCCGCCTGGCAATTTGGGCAAAGCGGTAGAGCAAAATGAAAACGGGCCAGGGTCATGGCTGTCGGAACGTACCGACAGTCGTGACCCAGGATTGAATACCCCCCAATAAGTCAACAATATATGGTCATCATGCATTAGGTTGAAAGGTACAAAAAGCTGACAGATGAGGAGTCGATTTGTATTAAGGGCAACAGGTTCAAAAGGTGGACATGGCAATGGGCCTTAATTCAGACCTGATCGCAGGGCACATTTTGTTAGCAAGGGGCAGATTTATTAAGTTCGGTGAAGTGATAAAGTGTCTGGTTTTTATCACCGGCCATTTTTCAAACCAAGCCTGTAACTTAACAGTTAGGAGCTGATTGGCCGGTAATAAAAACCAGACACTTTATCACTTCACCGAACTTAATAAATCTTCCCCTTAGTAAGTAGTGATGGTGGGATAATGTGGGAAACCCATGGTGGCCCATTGTCTTACTAGACCCAGGAACTCAGCCAACTGATGATGTCACTGGGCTTTCTATTTAGAACATTATGTTTCCTTCATGATATGGCTGCAATGTGATTGGACATCTGAAAGAGTAAGATTATTAAAGAATTAAAGACAAATGTTGCCATGAGTCCAATGATGGCATGAAATAAAATGAGCTGTCTTCCACGACTCTGACTACATCCACTCAACACAATGTATTTGTGAGTGCATTATGTACTGTATGCCTTAAGTGCACTTAGGAAGCTGTGTGCTGCAAGAAACTTCTCCATCTGTACAACGGGAGGTAATTATGTCTGCAGCGCACTATTCAAATCCCACGCTGTCATCAGAGGTCTCTGCTCCATGAACAGCAGCAATGAATAATACACTCAACATTAAGAGCAAAAGTATAAGGAAATAATAACGTAAGTAAAACTAAACATAGATAAAGTGGTTTATGTATCAATGATGATGATGGTAATACTGGGAGATAAAATGAATACCTATCCCTGTATGTCCATTATGTTCCAGGATGAGTCTATTATAAGACGCAAGTCCCCAATTTGAAAAATGATTACAGTCTATAAGAGATTAACCCTATGTGAATAATAGAAAGTAACTGGGGATCCAAAGAGTTAATCGAAATGATTGGTTCAGCTGGACACCCATGGGTGTGTTATGAAGGGAGCGGGGCTGTGCCCACGTCACCACAGAGGGTGGGTATTGGTCGGATGCTACGTGTGCAGTGTGATGCCCCCAAATAGGCTCTTATACACCACCCAACTTGCATTCCTATATACTACTGCCAATACACTTTCTCTATCCCAAGTAAGTTTTACATATTTTATTTTTTGGACATTGGTCTAATCAGAACTTTGGATCACGTAACCAGCTAACCACTTTTGTCCATACTTCATTTGTCATCAACAGCAATGGTCAAGGTTCTAGAGCAGATGTGGCCAAAATGGTCCTCGAGATCTACCAACAATTCATGTTTTCCAAACCACCTGTGGATCTGTTGAATGTGTCAATTAGATGCATCAACATTCAGCACATGTTTAAAAATGTGAGTTAGTAATGACCACACCTGTGCACCAGATAGGTGGTCTAGAAAATGTGAACTGTTGATAGATCTTCAGGACTGGTATGGCAACCCCTGCTCTAGAAGGAATCAGGAGAAGTTCTGAGATAAATTATAAGTTACATTTAAAATACATCTGTATTTAACTTGAACAGCTTCCTTTAATCACTCTCAAATGTTTTAAGACAACATTCCCTTATAGACCTCTCAGTATTTCTCATTCTATATAGACCTACAGTACACTGACTCAGGGCCAGATGTATCAAGCTTCAAAAAGTGATACAGTGGAGAGTGAAAAAAAACAACCAATCAGCCCCTACCTGTCATTTTTCAAACCCAGCCTGTAACATGGCAGTTGGGAGCTGATTGGCTGTTTATCACTCTCCATTTTATTACTTTTTGAAGCTGGATATATCTGGCCCTTATGATCAAAAAAGGGTGATACTAGATGGACCAAGTGGTTCCTATCTGTAGTCAAATTCTAGGTTTCTATAACTATCGTTCTTTAAGATCTGCTATTAACCCTTTGAGTGGCAACATTTCTGTGAGCGATCGTCAAAATATCCCCTAAAAATGGCAGCATTGCTCACAGAGACTCTTCTTTTAGTATAAATACAAATACAGCCAAGTTAATAAATTGAAGTTTAGATAAATATTGCACCTACAGATGGAACGCTACTCAGCCCGCACCGGTGCTCACCAGAATGCCCCCGCTGGTAAGATGGTGCTCCATCTGACTGGGATGCGCTAGGGTCCCACATGCACGTGCGTCCGAGTTTCTGGGTGGCGGGGGACGTGAACCCTGCCGTCTCCGCTAGATGGGCAGGGTTATGGGGGGGGGGATTTGCATGGAGGTGGGGGTGATCGGAGGGCACTGGCGGTGTGGAGGCGGGGACCGGCAGGTAGCTCTATTAGAAGGGGATGCGCGAGCATCTAATGCGCATGCCCCCTTCCAGCGACTGGCGGGGGCCGAAGATCCGACCTCCAGACCCGGGTTTGCAAAGGAATAAAACCAACCTCTATGACCAAAATATTAGCGCTATCTAATTCCTAAAAGTTTCACCATTGCGGATTTTAGAATCCTTTTATATAAAGTCACTTTACAGTCAGCTGGAACAATTTATGGCATCGATTAGCCAATATTAGCTATAAAATCATTTTAAGACAGGGAAATTCTAAAGGTTTCATCAATCGTAAGGTTTGTCTGGGAGATTTACATCGGTAATAATGCATACTGCCACTTCAAATATAAGGCAGAGGACAAAAAAGTAACGGCAAATCGGGTTTCATGCCTATTTGGCCATCTGTTATAATAAAAATTCTCTTCAGTCTTTCCCTGATATACATCCAATCTTGTCCGGGCGCATCATTTTCATTATGAGAGTGTGTGCGGTAGACAATAATGTCAGAAGTCAGAAGCTTTTCATTTATATGAGCTTTAAAAGGTTATGACATTGCCATGCTTACGGTCCTAAGGAGGGTGTATACAATAATATAGAAATGAATGAAAGCCAAAGAGACTTGGTAAAAATATTAATATATACAGTGTGAAATCTGCAAAGGCTGGTCATCTGTCTCTGTGTATTAGGGTTAGAGACCTTTATACGCAGCTATAGCATCAATGAAACAAGAGAAGCAGTTAGGAAGATTTACATACAGTAGGAAAAATATATAGAAGCCACCTATTGAGTTCACTGTCTCCCGTGGGTGAATCTATTATGGGTGTGATGAATATGGGTCCAGGGGGCCTCCAAAGCACACTATGCATATATTACAAGTATCATAGGTATTTGAAATACTTACCTCATAGGCAAACGCAGTGGGGGTTTCCAGTTGCCCAGAAACCCCCTCCAACTGGCAAGTTGTTCATATTGTGACAACAATAGCAATGGTATATAATAGGATAACTTGAGCTGCAACAACATAATTCAGTGCATGGGCAGAGCAGAACTGCTGCACATCCCCAGTGGTAACAGCCTCTACCAAGGTTGTTGGGTACTTACAGTATGTATTATCTGGGCGCCCGATTTTTTCATTGCATGCCACTACTTAAGGCATGCGATGCAATGTGATTTTTCATTGTACAGGCACCCTGATGCCTGATTCCAATGTTAAATGCACCCACAGACCCGATTTTTAATTGTACACCCACCCTGATGGGTAATTACTATGTGAAATGCCCCTCCCATTGTTAACGCCACCCCAGTATCAACGCGAACCTGAAGAGTGGCGAGCGCAGCGAGCCCACGAGGGGCGGCGGTACGCATCCTCCGACCTTTTCATACCCCCACTATCCACGTCGGTGTGGAGTTGATTTTATATAGTGTGGCGAGCGCAGCGAGCCACTGAGCCCGAAGCGTGGCAAGGGGCCACAGAATATATGTGAAGTAATCCTCGTCCCCTCGCGGGGCTCGCTGCGCTCACCACGTTTCGGGCTCAGTGGCTCGCTGCGCTCGCCACACTATATAAAATCAACTCCACGCCGACGTGGATAGTGGGGGTATGAAAAGGTCGGGTTGGCGTTGATAGTGGGGTGGCGTTAACAATGGGGGGCCATTTAACATAGTAATTACCCATCAGGGTGGGTGTACAATAAAGAATCGGGTCGGGGGAGGGGCATTTAACATAGGAATCAGGCATCTGGGTGCCAGTACAATGAAAAATCGGGTCCAATCGTGTCGCGTCGCATCGCATGCGATATGATTGCATGCGATGCGATGCAACGCAATTTTTTGCCCAGCGATTAAAAAATCGGGCGCCCATATAAATACACAAGTACCGAATTATCTTACAGCACCAACTTGGTAATGTACAATAATAAACTAACTGTATGAAAATAGAATTACTGGATCATACTTACATGTTATTCAAGGGACAGATAATTAAAGATGTCTGTCCACCATGAATACTAGGAAATTTTACCTAACTCGAATTTAAAAGATGAATTACGCATACTGTAGCAATTCCCAGGCTGTCAGTATTCCAGTCCGGTTACTGATGACCAGTACTTGCCTTCTGATTGAGGGTAGGGTGGAGGATCTGTGATTTACTGTACCATTAGTAAAGCCGAATCATGCCCTTGCGGGAGCCCCAGGTGGAAATCAGGGGTCTCATTAGACTAAACACCTCGGTTCTCTCAGCACACATGTTGATGATAGATAATATACTATATTCCGTTACATTCTCATAATCCTCATCTTCAAACAAATGCAAAATACCCTTCATTTTAATTACGGTGTATGATTGGGCAAGTGTCTGAGCTAATATTACTGTGATTTGCCGCCTCTATACAAACTGCGATTCCCAGCATTATCATCCTATACTGCCTGCTTCGCTAAGAAGTGGGCGGGATGCAGGAAGGGCTCTCCCTTTTGCGGAGGAATACTGAAAAAAATTGTGAGTCTCCTTCCAGTAGAGTAGGTATTGCATTAAGACCATATATTGGGCCTGATTCAGACCTGTTTTCTAGGATGCATATACTCGCAGCCTAGCAAACAAGTTAACGCCGTCCGCCACCCTGATGAACAGGCAGTTTGTAACATTTCAATTTGTTTGGGAGGCACTGATATGCGGTGCTTCCCATTGACAAGTGAAGGGGATGAAGCGCCAGGGGCTGGGCTAGGCCGTCGGTAAAAAAAGCCAGTTAAAAAAAAAAGTAAAAGCAGCACTTCTAAAAGTGCTTCATTGATAGGGGCTGCTGCTGTGATTGGATAACAGATCAGGCAGATCAGTCAGTGGATGGGGGGGGGGTGTCGACAGAGATGGGGGGGGCGGTGGTTAACAGGGGAGGGGGGTGACGGCCCCATTGAGTGGCTTCTCTGTACACAGCCACCACCACACGTCACTGGCATACTGTATCTGCGCATGTGCAGACCCTGACAATAGGAAACGGGGCCGTATTCGGCCCTATCTGATCAAGGCTGAATCAGGCTGACTCCATTCAACTTTTTTGAGGGTTACTTTTATTTCCTTCTTACAAACCATCATTCGGTTAATACCATATACCTGATTTTGTGGCTATTCATACAATAAGGTTTCCAATAAGACTGAATGGACAGGGAGACGAGTTACAGTGACAGAAGATACAGCAGCTGCTGTTTTTGTATAGTCAGTGCATTGTAGAAATAGAAAATACAACTGTTGAGATGACAATGTCAGGTCTGGGTATTTGTACCATATCAATACTCAAATAGATGATGACAGGTGGAGAACACATTTGGGTTGTCTGCATAAGTCAAAGCTTCTAAAAAAGAAATAGGTCATCTCATGATAGCAAGTAATGGTGTTTCCTGGGCACGAATTATGACAAGTACAGATAGATTGTTTTTTTATTTTTTTTATTTTACTGTATTGCATTATATGAGGAGGTTTAAATACTGTACATAGGAATTTGTACAGTGGAAGAATTTACAGAACTCTACAGGATTCCAACAGAATATAAGTCACAGTTGGACTAAGTGGAAAATATAAGCAAATAATTCAATGTTGCTTGGTGCCAAACGTGCACAGTACCGACGTGAAGATTAGACTAGTCAGCCGACAGGTCAGTAATAAGTCACAGCTCACATCACTAGTCACAGATAACAGCATCCCCAGACATTTCCTCTAGAATAATCCTGCAGCATGAGTGTCAGTGGGGCTGTAAGATCCTTCTGCAGACATGTCGTACAGTATTTATAGATTCTTTACTGATTGGCCGCTGTAAATTCCATGCACCGTGATTGGTCTGCAGGAGGAGTAATTGATTCAGTTTATTTTGCCCAAATCTAGAGCAAGTTCACAAATAAATTTGCGAATCCTTGCTGAATAAGCTTTTGCATCTCAATTTGTGGTGTATACTTAAAAACTATAACATTGTACTTCTTTTAATTTCTTTACTAATATATACACACTATAATATTTATATTATAATGATGAATTTATATTGTAATGATGATGATCTATATCTTTATTTTAGGTGTCCATAGATTAGGAAGCCAAGTGGTATCACAGGTAGTATGGCACCCTCTATAACAGGACTGCCAATACAAAATTGTGGGGCCCGGGACCGATTTCTACTGCCCCCCCCCCCCCCCCCCCCCTGCCCGGCTCTTCTTGGCCCCAGCTGAATCCCACTGCTCCCGCTGTGCAGTTTTCTCGCTCCACCCTCGGAGTCCGGATGCTGGCGGCCATTTAAAGTATGGTGCCAACTTGTAAGCCAATCTGAGCTTGCAGTCCGGCAGTCAATCAGAGCAGATGCTGGTATGGGAGTTCTGATTGGTTCACCAGACGTTACTGCATTTTAAATGGCTGCCAGCATCTGGCGGTGAACTTGGTGAAGGAGAATCCTGCACTTCAAGAGCAGTGGCTGGGCTTCAGCCTGGGGCATCTTAGTGGAGGCAGTCAGGGGGTGCGATCGGCTGAATGAGTGGCCCGGGCCCTTCACTCTTGGTAAGAGAGGCCAGGCCTGGGATAGCTGTGCCCGCAGCTCCCCCTGCTCTGCAACATTACAGGGAGCACTCAGCTTCTAGTAGGAGCTAGTAATGTGTAGTGTGTAATGTTCAAACAGGCACTCTTTGGGCGGCAGCCCAGCATCTGTGAGAATAAAAATGGGTTATGCTAATGAGGACACGCCCCTTCATCAATAGCCCTCAGTAACGCCCTTGAGAAACCTCTATCCTGGTGGATTCATGTATGTGTTTGAGTTCCTGTATTGTTATTTATCCTATTTATTCACCTCCAAAAAAATCAAGTTCATATAAATTATTGTTCTATCCATATTTTTCGCAGAAAAAGAAACCTTTATGGGATTCAGAAACTGTTACAAATCCTTTAATTATAGGAAACATGGCTAAATGATGGATTTAGATAGTCACAGCTAAACCTTGAACTGACCAATGTTTTGCATTGTGGCTGTGTCCAATTATAGCATAATTGTGAAGCTTCTACAGAAGAGATGAGAAAAATTAACAAAGCAGAAAATAAGTATAACTGCATCTCGGAGGCATTTAAAACATGCAATCATCTATATAAATTGGGTCAAATATTAGATTATTTTAACAGAGCTTTATTTGAATTGCATAATTGATTAGGGAGAAGGTGACCAGAAGGATACAGAGGTAGAGTAGTCACTAACTGGAAATTGTTTGCTTTAGTTATGCAGCACAATAGCTGCAAAAGTGGTTTGGGGGGCAATTTATTAAACAAAGAAAAGCTCCATTTACACCTGTTTTAGGCATCAATGCCAATAATGATCCTGATTCTGAGGTGGGACTAAACCAAAAAGAGCAAATAACTGTAAATTTGCAAAACCATGCTGCACTCAGGAACAGATTAAGGTATGTGGGGGCCCTGGACAACAAGCTTGTTGGGGCCCCCACAGATCTTATAAAAAAAATAATATATATATATATATATATATATATATATATATATATATATATATATATATATATTATCAGTCTGCAATGTGATTGTGTTCAATTCCATTAGAAAGAAGATATGGTGGTGGAAAAGTAATAGGATGAGCGAACCAGAAAGTGAGAGATTTGGTAAGAAATCTCCAGTTTTTTTCAAAGCGGCAATGATTCACATTTCAAAATCAAACTGGTTTTGCCGTGTAAATGATTGCCGCTTTAAAAAAAAAAAAAAAACTGGAGGTTTCTTACCAAATCTCTCACTTTCTGATTCTCTCATCCTATTACATTTCCCCCATTATGTTTCTGAATACCAAAATGCAAAATGTAACCTAATGTTCCAAATATCTTACTTATAATAGGGATAACACCAATGAATCTTTGGTGCATTAATTCCAAGAAAATACATACAGGGCCATCTTAACAGCATTATGGGCCCCCGGGCAAAGCAGTCCAGCGGGGCCCCTCCCTACACAACCTTGTGGGTGCCACTGTACTGTATGTATGTGTGTATATATATGTATATGTTCATACAGGGGCGGATCCAGGAGAAAATGACAGGGGGGCACCATCAAGGCCGTCTTAACAGCAGTGTGGGCCCCTGGGTAAAGCAATGCACTGGGGCCCTTACCCATTCTCCCCTCCTAGGGGTGGGGGGTGCTATTAGCAGCAGCTTTGATGTCCCACGGGTGGCAGGGGGTGCTCTAGCTTCCATTCAACATGTAGGACCTGGAGCAGTAACTTCTGCTAGTTACTCCTTTAATGCACAGGTGGTGGGAGGGAGAACACTAACATGTGGAAGGGGCACTGAGCTGAATGACGGGTCCCTTGTAAATGACTTCCAGGGAGGTAGTGATAGGGTATAGTTTTATACACAGGGGAGGGTTGGATAATGGAGTGGGCTTAATATTCGCCATTTTCTGGTGGATGGGCAGCTTGTTTGACTGCAGATATCGGCAATTATCTGTAAATAGATTTCTTAGCCTTCAATAGTATAAAAACCTAGAGTCCCTTTGTTCAGGAGGTGCTGGGAACTTGGGTATCAGAGATCAGGAGCCAGAGCAATCCATTGACAAAACTATAAAACTATACACCAGACGTTTGGAGCTGGAGCAGGGACCGGCTGCTGTAAGCCTAATATCTCTGGTTCTGAAAAAGATAGAGACAAGCCGCTAGTGTTGACAGAAAGGGGAGAGTCCCAGCTTTTGGACTATACTCTCAGAAAAACCAAGTCAGAGAGAACCTGAGAAATACAGTATGACTGGGAAGTAAATGAGTAATTAGCAGAAGTTAATGTGGACTGCTGCTTTGAAGTTGGATATCTCCAGTTCCCCAAGGCCGATTTTCAAAATTCTGGTATCCCTGGAAAAAGGGGATCCTCAGCTATCAGAAAAGGGCCCTTATACACCTGGGGCCCCTGGGCAAGTGCCCATTAAGCCCATACGAAAAGACGGCCCTGAATACATATAACACAAGTAATGACTTAACAAAAAAAAAAAAACAGGAAGAAAATGGGACTCATACATTTGTTACAATTAAAGGACATATACATAAAAATGGACAGACATCATAAGATTAAAAAAGGTAGCTCACAAAATATTAGTAGTTAATTAGTTACCTAATAGAAAATAGTATATAATGCTGCTGTTTATGAATAATTCACAATAACTGATATTTCCGGGACCACACAGCTCAAAGCCCGCAGGTAGTCAGTCACGCGCTGCAAGTGCCGATGAGGAAGGAATGGAGACTGAGCAGCTCCCAGACGTAACAGAAAGCCCAGCAGCTGCGGTGGTGACTGCGAAATCCCGCAAGAGGCTGACAGAGACGTCAGCAGCACCTCGATAGGCGGAACTGATAGCGACTGTTTAGTGGGGAAATCGGAGACACAGCGGAATCATGCTGTGCTCCCATTCTAGTACCAGTGGCATGCATGATTCAGGGGAAGAGATTGGGGGCCCCTAAAGTGTAGAGGCCCTGGGACAACCACCCCTAAAACCCCTCCTTGGAACCGGCCATGGCTTCACTGTAGGTGGGGCAGTTGCAAAAGGTGAAACACACTACAGTATAGATCATTAATCTGAGAAATTGCAGTCGACTGCAATCAGTTAATGCATATATTTGCTCATTGATAGTTTGTAGGGATTTTGCCCTCTATCCATAAGCTCATCTTGATACTTCTCAGGTTCTGTTGGCAGAACCGATGGCATTTGAAAATGTTTAGGGGTTTCGAAGGAGGTCACGCCAGATGACAGAAGATTATACAGCTGCACATTCTAGTCTATGGACAGGAGCAGTGAGAAGCTCATCGGGATGTTCTGTCCCAATGGAGGACCTCTCCTAGGTTGTGGGAAGAAACAGGGCCATCTTAATGTATGGGCAATGGACAGCTGCCCAAGGGTCCCCCAATTCTATGGGCCTTTGGGCTGGGGCAGATTGGGTTGTGGGCATCTGCCTCCTGAGCTTCTTGGGAGGCAGTAGAGAATGCTGCCTGGTTGCTCTGATTGTGAATCACACACAAACAGAGCGACCAGGCAGCATTCTTTTCCTGCTTCCCAGCCAGACAGTGAATGGGTGTCAGCATGCTGATTGGCAGATGACTGCAGCTATCCACCTATCAGAGCGCTGACAGCCATTCACTGCATTGAAGCATGTGGAGAAGATGGCACAGGACCAGAGGAGAGGCGTGTTATTATACTTTTTTTTGTTTGTTTACATTTTTTCCCCTGAATGGGTGTGAAAGGGCCCGAAATGCATTGCTTTGCCCTGGGCCTACAATGTTGTTAAAATGGCTCTGGGCAGAAATCCAGCTAAATTATTGCTGCAATGCTGATTTCTGCCTTTAGTGTGGCCCAAACAGCATCAGCACAGGCTCCTAAGTCGGAGAAAAGTAAAAAAGTTATGTATTGACTTTTTGCTGTGCCAATGTCGACCATATGGTGTTGACCTATTGACTGGGAAACCTACAGTAGACACAGAAGACACAGTTCACCTATAGGGTCCGATTCAGAGCACCCAAGCCACCAGCGTGTAATTTTACCAAGACCGTGGTAGGTCATGGGAACAACTCTTGTAGCTAGGATTGGGTTTGGCTGCACTCGAGGCATAAAGTGGTCATGCAGAGTTGGAGGAACTAATTTCTCTATGCCACCTAATTACCCCCCCCCCCCCCCCCCATTGGGCAGAGTCAGGGCCTGTGGTAGGATTTTTGGCATCCCTCTGCAAATTAGAATGCTTTTCTGTGAGAATTACTGTGCAGGGCCAATGTGGAGGTTAAAATGTTCCACCTCACCATTAGAGGTGGTGGAACTCAGTTCCGCCCCGTTCCCCCTCACTTTAACCCCTGGATGTATAATATAATGTATCCGAAGGCTAGTAATCGCGGAAATTGCCAAGCTGGGGGCGGGGCTTGATGATGTCTTTAAAAGTAGGCAAGCCCGATGCTAAATTACATCAATCATTACAGAGCGGTGACACCTTTCTTAGGGGCTATTCCGACCTGATTACTGCTCTTCTAATTTGCGGAACCCTGCGATCCAGAGTGAAGCTTTGCCCTGTGCAAGCCTGGGAATTGTTTAGCATTGGCATTAGCATGTTATTAGCCGCAAACCCATATGCGAAGAGAATAAAAAAGTGTACCAGTGCTGGCTGCTAAGTTATAAAAATAGAGAACACAATAGGAACGGTATCTTTTACAAAGAACAATTTTAATAAAAAAATATACCGTGTTTCCACAATAATAAGACCTACCCCAAAAATAAGCCCTACCATTATCTGGACAACAGTTCAAAATAAGCCCTACCCCGAAAATAAGCCCTAGCTAAATCCCCATGTTTCCGAGTCCCTGCACTAAACTGTAATGCTTCCAGCTCTGTCCCCGCTACAACCCCCCCCCCCCCGCGCGCCGCATGAGATGGGTACCGTTGAGGCCTCTGCTGGCATCAGTGGCCCCAGGAATGCATTGCGCATGTGACGTCACCGTGCACCATCCAAGATGGAGTGGCGTCTGCACGGTACACAGACGGGAGAGGAGTGACAGAGGTGGCGGAAAGCCTGGAAAAACGCGGAAGGAAAAGGAAAGCGGCAGTTGTGCTGAAAGTATAAGGTGAGTGACAGGGCTGAGGGGCAAGATGTTGATAAAAGCAGGACTGTCAATGTTAATTTAAAGCCCTACCCCGAAAATAAGCGCTATGGTGTTTTTTGTTCCAAAAAAAATAAGACAGTGGGTGAGGTTTAATAGGATGAGAGATTTGGTGACAAATCTCCAGTTTTTTTTAAAGCAGCAATCATTTACAATTCAACATCAAACTATTTTTGCAGTGTAAATGATTGCCGCTTTAAAAAAAACTGGAGATTTCTCACCAAATCTCTCACTTTCTGAATCTCTCAACCTATTAAATCTCACCCAGTGTCTTATTATCGGGGAAATGCGGTATATATGGAATTCCATTTTCATAAAATGAGTACAGGTACACTTAAAACACAAAAATGATAACAAGCACACTACCATACGGATATGTTGGTCTGCACTGTGGTATCTCTAAGAATAGCAGTAAGTAATTACCGGGTAGCCAATTAGTCCCAAAAAGCAGAGTTGAATATGAGAATGGAGTTTTGCCAATTCCTCTTGAATGGGTGTAGGTAAACCTGGATGACTGGGCAAGTCTGTCGCCGACTCAGATACGCTTCCGGATGTGAAGGGTGGAAATGCTTTTGTTTAGGAGAATTTGATGTCATAATGTCCATATCTGACTGTTGACCTTTTGACCCTGTTGACCAATAGTGGTCGACCTTTTGACTGATTTTTCCCGTTTGTTAAAATAAGTCAGTCTTGACTTACTGTGACATCAGCTACTTGCCTGTGTTCGCATGGGGACGCCCAGCGTTATCCCATGCAAACGCTCCCCTGCACACCTCCATCATGCCCCCCACCCCCCGTGCGAACGCCTCCGCGGCTGTGCAAGTCGACAAAGGCGTCCGCACAGCGGCCTTGATTGTGCGTATATGCAAATATGCGCATGCCCAGACCACAAACATCAGTCCCCAGTGCAAATAGGCCGGGGTCAGAGTGCATCAGAATCACCACCCTCTGTTCAAATGTAGAGCAAACATGTTAGAAGAGTTTTGAGGAAAGCCGAACATTTAAATATAACAAGCAAACAAATGCTATTTGCCCTTTATACCGGTAGCAATTTTATTACAGGAAAGTTGTTGCTAAAATAAAAAAAAAGAATTCTGCATCATTCGAAACAAATGCAATTAAATTCTGCACTTTGTACTTGATATTTGCTTCCGTTCCAATATTGTCAGACACTGATACAACCGGCAAATGCGTGTTGCCAATAGCAACATTTACATAATTCTTGCACATAATTGAACTTTATGATAAAAATGCAGCTTAAACCGAATAACTCATCAAGTACGTTTCCTCTCTGGGTACATAATCTTTGGTTTCTTCGCTCATTTGGAGTCTCATGTGAGGTTGTACAATATTTAATTGGAAATGATTGATTGCGCCGACATTACTCGTGTGTGTGATAAACAGTACAGCAGTTCCAAAAAATGGCATAAAGCATAATACGGTACTGTCTCTTTCAACAAGCTGCTGTAGTGATATATGTTTAGTATTTCAGTAATACTACGCACAACTTGTACGACTCCAGGATAATGCATCCCCGAAGGGAAAAACATAATAAATAAAGTATAGAGGTTGCAGTTAAATATATACAAAAATCTAATTGTGCAGTTATGAGGCTGAGATTAATTTTGGTTAATTCATAGAAAAATACTCTTGTTATTGACTTGCATTGTCAGGCAAGCTTCAAATTCATTCTTTTTGAAACTTGTAGAACAATAGGGGATACTGGAGCCTATTCAGACCTGTTCCTTCGGGTTCCGCTATGTTCGGGGTCTGCGCATGCGCCAATATGCCATACTTGCCTACTTTTAATTTCATCTCTCCGGGAGAAGCCCGTTGAGGCAAGATCTCAGTGGGGCGGGAGCAAGTCTGACATCACTTGGCCTAACCCCCATGCAAAAAAACTCCGTCATTCGCGGGGCTTAAAGGGGGCGGGGCTTAAATGCTGTGAAATGTTGCAATTGCGTCATTTTAGCCCCACCCTGTCGCCGCGGACCCGCGATTTCAGGTAATTACACCAGCAGGCAAGGGGGGATCGGTGGCAATTAGCAGAATGTGGGAGACATGCCCACCTTCCTGGGGGGTCGGGAGAAGGACCCGATTTCCGGGAGGCTTCCGGCCATTCCGTGGAGGGTAGGCAAGCCTGCAATATGCACATTCGCAAAACCCCGGGAACTAGCGGCTTCGGCAGGTTTAACACTAGCCGAGCTGTTCGCTGGAGGAAGGGTGCGGGCGAGGAGTGTCAGCAGGGAAATGGCCAGCGTTTTATGGCTGTCCCCATAAAAAAACGCTGGGCATTCCCCTGCACACACATGCATGGCGATGCATGCTCTAGGCAGGAGGCTTACGACACATGACGTCAGTGCCCGCCCCGAATTTGGAGATTATTGGCTATCTGAAAAGTATTGACCGTAGGCTGGAAAAATAATTCAATGGTGAGCGACCATTGAGTGATTTCTCCTCCCTGCGCCGCATGTGAGGGGATGTGTTACCATACACACCCCCTCGCCTATTAGAGAGGGGATTCACGCCGCGTGGGGGGTAACATTCGGGTGAATCGGAACAACCTATCATGCCAAATCTGTGCGTTCCTGCAGTTTCATGTGCTATCTTGCTGTATAGCCAGGCGGCTAATAGCGCATAGAGCGAGGGATCATTCAATCCTTCATTACATAGTTCTGATGTGTACTGCGGGTACGATATGTTAGCCCATTGGCCGACACATTGACTGTGTGCGCAAAGCTGTAGGCAGCCTGTGCGGGGATTGGTAAAGCCAGGGGAGTGGCCTAAGCATGGCGGTTTGGCCATACACCCTTTTTACAAACCCGCCCCCAATGAAAAAATGTTATCTCTTAGATTCAGGAGGGGAAAGCGATTAGTGAGATTGCTAAGCCCCCTGCATTCACAGGAGACACCCGCACTCAGTAATAGCAGCCCCCCACAGCTGCGGTAACTAGTACCCCTCCCCTCCATTTCGGTAACATTTGGTACATTTGGTACACATCATTGTAGTGTGCACCCAGCTTAAGCAGAAATACTTTTTGGGGGCATGAATTTATTTAGATTTGGAGGGTGAACAGGTGACATGAAACCATTAAAAATATTTGACATGGGGCCTAATTCAGACTTGACCGCTAATTAGGGAATTCACATACCAAGCGATTATCGAACAACTGCGCATGTGTACCATATGTATTGAGCATGCCCCAGTGGAATTAGCAACTGAGAATACTTATGGATCACAAATGCAATCTGGCCGTATTTTGAATGACAAGAAGCCGGCATTTGGGGGGTGGATTTGTGATGTTTTCTGGGTATATTCAATGCCGATTAGGCAAGCTATGAAGTGCAGTTCCTATTGCTCGTCTTCATAGCCTGCCCTCAGTATTCAACCCACCCCCCCCCTGCACTCGCCATTTCCACATGGCTAATTATAAAAAGTTCTGTTGGAGCTCCCCCGGGGTCCCTGCCGCCTCGCCACCGGTCGCTGCCGCCTGTCCCCACGTCCCCGCACAACCCCCCTAACCCTGCCCATCTCTCTGAAAAGGAGACAGGCAGGGTCCCACCGCCCAGCAGCCGAGATACTGGGGCAGGCATGCGTGAGAGATGCAAGTGTGTCCCAGTCTAATGGAGTCCCTATCCACCAGCGCTCGCCAGCGGGGACGTTCTGGCGAGCGCCGGCCAAGGAAGAGAGGGGCTCCATCTGTGATCAGCCTTACATGCAAGTCAGCGTGTACATGGATATACAATAACTGTGCATAGTAATCAACATTCTGATTTGTACACCTATCATCTGATATCAGGCACGTGCACTTACAAATCCATGTCACGCCCACAGTATACATAACCTACAAGCAAATGCCCCACTACCCCCAAGTTCCACCTCTTCGGCCACAAGTTTTCCTTAGAGCTGTTGTCTCAGTTGTGCGTGACCATAAAAAAAAAATATATCAAAGGATCTGTCCATAAAATGGGTTTTATGTACAGTATATAATAGAAATTAGAAGGCACGTGGCAGATATTTGTATCTGTAGGTCTGATCTATACACGGCATTTCAGGGAGCCTCAACATGTGCTTGCCTAAGATACAGTATGGACAATATCCAATACGCCTAGCAGGATCTCTGCACAATGGCACTAAGTGCCTGCTCACACAAGCATCAATTAATTCTCTGTGTCCTCTGTTCCAGTCCTGACAGTTGAAAAGAGGAGAGATGGAATCTCTTAGAGAAATCATTAATCCCTACGGAGAGACGGAGTCGCAGTGCACACAGACATCCGACAAGGAAGCATGGCAGAGCAGGAATGACAGAGCACGGAGCATGGCTTCCTTTCATCCGAATGCTGGTGAGATGGTCATGTACGCTGCACCGGCGTCTCTCCATAGAGATCAATGATCTCAATGTGAGACTCAGCCTCTCCTCCATTCAGCTGTCAAAATCGGAAGGGAGAAAAGACGGATATTATTAACACCCATATGCACACAGCCTTATCCTACCTGGATCTCCTGGAAAGTTCATTATTTATAGTCCTGACACTGCTACAGTACATCTACCAGGCTGATTGTCTCTCGATCACAATACAAGACACTCTATAATAACTCACAGCCAGTCTATGGCCATTCTCCCTATACCGTCTAAGCAAAAGTACATTTATATTGGCCCATTTACGGTATGGTACATTTCATTCTCTTTCGTGTTCCTGCTCTTGCCTCAATCTGTTGGAATGTTGCAAATGTAGGAGAGAATTACACTTGTTCGGCTTATAAACAGATGGAATGATAATTATAACATGACAATGCAGATGCAAAAGCACAAGTTTGTCACAGGAAGAAGAATAGCAATTTCCAGGCAGAGCCGTGGCAGAACACAAGCAATTATTTTTTTTTAACTGTCAGAATAAATTTATATTATACAGGTATGGGGCCGGAACGCACAGGAAACCTCACGTGTTCTTGTGCCTCTTCAAACTTCAAGCTGTGGTCTATTCTGTTGCTGATTTGTATTCATCGCGCTCAGTCAAAATTTAATTATTGTAAATCTGCATTAAAACATATATCAATTGGGACCAACCTTTTACATTTTCTCTTAATCAGAAGTTAAGCCTTGGAGGCTGAACATAATTATGAAAAAGTTGCATTAATATTTCAAAATAAGTGAAATGTCAACATTTTCTGAAATGCCTTTAAAAAACATCCTAGAGGAAGGGCAATTACACACAGTTTGTAGGAACATGACAGCCAGTTTAATTTCCCAGATGTCGCTCATTTATAACAGAATTCTGGTAAAACTGTCCGAATAATTATGAGACATTACCAAAGTTCTACATTTGAAATAGAAAAGGAGGAAGTTGAGAACTTTTTCTTTTTTTTTTTTCAGATTTTTTTTTTACTTTGGAAAATTGTGATATTAACTTGGAAATAGCGTGACTGTTCCCTGGGGCGGGTTTGGAACCGAAACATGAAACCGTTGGCGCTGTGTTCTGCTGATATCCTAATGTTGTTGAAAACTTTGCAGTTCTATCGGAACAATTTTAGAAATATATATACACAAATCGCTGATGTCACCGTGAAGGGCTGATCTGCCATAGCCACTTAGTGATAAAATGCTTCAAGAGCTTCCGGCACCTGAAGATTACTCCATCACAAGGAACATAAAAAAGTCAATATAAAAATCCTGTATATTCAGTTTTATGTAAGGTGCGCGTGTAATATTGGGTAGGGAGACTATCACCAATATTCAAATCATAAGTCTTGTCTCTACTTATTTTTATTTGTTACGTTGACCTATTATTGAGTGTTGTCTCTCGTAGTTGTTGTTTGTTACTTAGACTTATTGTTTGTTACCTAGACTTATTGTTTATTAACTGTTTATTTAGACCTGTTATATAGCATTGTCTCTACGTGTTATTGGGGCAGATGCATGAGATCTAGCTGTTATTGAGAGATCTCAAGCGCAGCCCAGAGCCAGCAGCAGGTCTAGCGTTGTCCCTGTAGTGGGAATAGGACAACGTTAGCCCTGGGCTGGTGAAGCTGCCTGGGCAGCCTAACGGGCGATGTATGTCTGACAGTCAGGGCTGTCAGGCATACGTAAACGGCTGGGGAGATTGTAGGGGACAGCTCGAATCAGGCGGCTGGCCCAAGCGCACGTAAGGTGTGCTGATAATACATGTTAAAAAACATTAACCCCCACCCAGATAATTAAGGGCAGCATATACATTTAACGCTGGTTAATTCATCTACCTCATTGTTTGTTACCTAGACTAATTGTTCATTAACTGTCTTTATTTAGACCTGTTATATAGTGTTGTTTCTAGGTGTTGTTGTTTGTTACTTAAATCTATTATTTATTTGTTATCTATGTTTATTTAGACCAATTATATAGTGTCTCCCAGTGTTGTTGTTTGTTACTTAGACCTATTATTTATTAACCTTGTTTATTTAGAACTATTATATTGTAATGGCTCTAGGTGTTGTTGTTTGTTACTTAGACCTATTATTTATTTATCAACAATGATATTGGTGGCATGGGTAGCTTTAACCACTGATGGGAAGTGCCTACATGTGACCAATCAGAGGAGGAGAGCAAGGCTTAGGAACACCTGATGGGAAGGCAGGACTAAGTGATGTTCAACAGGAAAAAAAAAATGTTAATGTTTCACTAGCAAATCATTGACATTTGCTGAACATATTTACGGGAATTAGAAAGCAATTGATAGGTTTGAGCACTGTCTGTTTGTATGTGTGTAATACCATAATATTGCTCTGACCAACCTTACATATGCGTGTATGCATGGGGGGAAGTGGCCCATCTCTCTAAAGTGGAGACGGGCAGGGAATCCACTCCCCGCCGCCGCGCTGATGGGGACGCGTGAGCGTCTGAGACGATCGTGCGTCCCCATCAGATGAAGCTGCTGTCCGCCAGCCTGCGCCAGCTCAGGAGATCTGGTGATTCCTCAGGCTGGTTGGCGCTCCATCTGTATATATGTCTAGTGTCTGTATGGCTCTGAAACACTGCCATCTGTTGTCAGTAAGTGAAACTACATCTACTAGCTTTGGAAGCATTTGCTGCGGAGGGACTTTCCGAACTCCCTGTAAGGCAATTCAGCAGATAGCAGAGTAAAGTATATGGTTATTACAAATCACAGATTAGTTCTGTAGCCATCCAAATGTAAAGGATCTAAGGCTTATCTTACTATAGGTAACACAAATTTAAAATACTGTCATTTACAGCAGAGCAGGAATTATGCCTTAAAATGCATGTATAAATAATGCACCAATTATAAGCAATATCAGTTTATAAAAGAGATGTCAAGTATAATTTACATAAATGAAAATATATATTACTTGATATCAGTATATTAGAAATCACATAACAGTTCTTGCCCTGTATATGAACATTTGGTATATGACCATATTTGAATTGTCACAGAACTCCTCAGACTTGTAAAATCCTTATATATCCCAGACACGCGTTTCACCATCTTTATCACACTACAAACAAACAGGACTTACAGAGGTTTTCCTTTGGACTCGCACGTCAGTATCAGCTGCTGGCCTTCCTGCGGTACTGGGGTGGAGGGCAGAATCTTTACAGTGGGAGTATCTGAAAATTGGAAAAATATTACAGTATGAATTTTATATATTGCATTTCAGGCATTTGGGGTGATATAACTTTTTTACATTCTCCCCATTGTTCCCTATCTGCAGGGCTATTTTTCTGCAGGCTCCAGCAGGAACTGTGGCCCTTATTCTAGTTCACTCTTTCTGACAAAATATTTCTTAGATGGACAAAACCATGTGCACTGCAGGTGAGGCAGGTGTTACTTGTGAAGAGATAATTAGATTTGGGTGGGGTTTTACACCTGCCTCACCTGCAGTGCACATGGTTTTGTCCATCTAAGAAATATTTTGTCAGAAAGAGTGAACTAGAACAAGGGCCTCAGTTCCTGCTGGATCCTGCAGAAAAATAGCCCTGCCTATCTGCCATTTTATATGTTTATTAAAGTGCCCCTCACATCATTTAACACAATTAAATTGTAAGCATACAACTTATGCTCGTATTGGTAAACCTTGTCTGAAGACAGACCCATACTGTATGCCTCAATAGTTTGGGAAACCTCTGGGATTAAAAGTTATCATTTATATATGAATACTGTATGTGGGCTTTGTTTGAATTAACTTCAAGTTATGAACCAGTTACTGACAGAGAACAGCCATTACTTTGCTGCCCCGTTTCTAATACCATCTGTTCCAAGTATGTGAACATCACCATTGACTGCAAATAACATGGTCTTTAGAATTAGGCCCAAAGTATCTGCCTATGTTGGAGGAATTGGAAGCATCACTACACATGTTCTGTCTGTGCTGAAATAGGACATTTTAACACTAGCAACACCAGAGTTGTAGCTGTGTCCTAGATGTAAATCATGCATAATGACATCTAGAAATAGAACATATACGAATGACTGGTGGTGGGGATGCCATGGTCAGCATACCGATGCCAGCATTGGAATCCTGACAGGGGTCCGGTAAGTACTCCTTCCTTTAATCCCCTCTTCCCACAGCCTAAACCTAACCTCTCCACTAGTGCCTATCCATAACTGTCATACCCTGCTACCTTAACCTAACCCTCCCACCCTGCGGCCTAACCCCCCCTTCTAAGTGCCCCCGTTCTAAGTACCAAACCCTAACCCCCCCCCTCCATGAGTTCGCTGTGGGTTACTAAGGTAGCCAATGTTTATCCGCTGCTGCGTCACCTGATGCAGCAGCAGCCCTGAAAAGAAGCAGTTTTTATTTTAAAACATTGAATTAGTGTTGAGGTTCTGACAGAACCTTGCGCTTGAATACACGTAGAGTTGTCTAACAGAAAATCCCAGCTCTTTTGCAGTCCACATTTTTTTTTTTCAATTCAAACAGTCTGGTTTAAATGTTTCAATTAATTGTCATTTATTTGTATTTAATTCAAAAATGGTCTACATTGAATGTTGATCGATGTTAATGTTCTTATTTTAAAGTGGCTCACCATTGGATCTGCTACTAGCGCTAGGGCTGTTAAGCCTGAATAGATGTTGGACCTGAAAGGGTTAAAAGTTCTCCAACGGTTGCAGCCACAAATCTCATGAGGTTTCAAGGAACACTGTGGATAGTTCAGATGGGGTAGTCTGCCTCAACGTATCTATTATTTGGTATTTTATGCATTCTGTGCATGCATAAATGTTTTTTTTTAATGACGGGCACGCATTGAACGGACTGCATTGAACGATTGACAGTCTGATCCTGTTTGGGGGCTGGGAGGGGCTGGGAGGGGGCAGACTAGATGGGCCAAGTGGTTTTTATCTGCCGTCAAATTCTATGTTTCTATGAGATGTGTTGCCAACAATGTAGGGAAGGTGCAAGGATCTCTGCCAGAGACTTCGATTTTCCGGCCTCTAGGTTGCAGCTTCAGCGGCGCCATGGGTCATGCAGCCCAACAATGGTGTCGTAGATGATCAGACACTGCATCCTAGAGTACAGTTTGGACCACTTATACAGCAGCAGGCAGGATGCAGATATAACGTTGAAGGTTATAATGTTGACAATCATAATGTCACCTATGTATCAACAGTTATCAACAGTTATGATGTTGACACTGTTGAAATAGAGACATGCAACTTGTCAACACTCTCAGAATGTTGTCACTGAAATGTCAACGTGTGAAATCCTGACATTCTTAACATTAACTGGAGAACCGGAGGGTTATGGTTAGGTTGCGGGTGAGGTTAGGTTCAGGCACTAAGAGGATATTTAGGTTTAGACAGGACTTAAAGTTGTCCTGGAGAGATGGTGGAACTCATTTCCCTCTGCCACCTAATTCCACCCCCTGCCCTCCCCCCATTAGGCAGAGCCAGGGAAGTAGTAGAGTTTTTGGCACCCTGCTGCAAAATATAATGCTTTTCTGTTAGAATTAAGGGGCAGGACCAAGGTGGAGGATGAACTAGTTTCACCTCACCGTTACAAGTGGTGAAACTCCGTTCCACCCCATCTCCACCCCCACAAACACTTTAACCCCAGGGTTTAGACTACTCATCGGAACGCAGCTCATCAGATGTCTGTGCTGGAACTGCCATCTAGACCACGCAAGTCTCCACTAGACCACCAGGGATGTTTTTTTCGACATTCTACTATGTTGACATTTCGGCAGTGTTGACATTTCAATATGACCATTTTGACATTCTCGTGTTGACATAATGAATGCCAACCTTGTACACCACACCCTAAAAAGACACTTTCTACATAAAACATATTTCTCTATGGGCTTTTTCCAATATCACCTGCTGCCATTGCTACTAATTTGGTATTTAATCAGCGGCAATTAACAAGCATCATAGATTACCAGTTATAGAGTAGACTGAGTTCCAAAGCTTTATAATTGCAATTCTACGCTCGTTATTTACAGCTGAGCAGAACAATCCGTATTACTGCTGCAAGACACAGCCAGAAAATGTCAGTTTTTTACACTATACCTTGGACTCTTCCTCTTACAGATCCTACATTGCCAATGTTTTTTGGAACCGCACACTTCTAGATTCCTATGTGGATATGAATGAGTTTGCTTTCACTGATCCCATCTGCTGGGCTGTCACCAGTGTCTTTGGACCAAGTACTGTAACTTTCTTGATAAGATTTGAGGATATAATGAAATAATGAAAAAAATGCGCTTGAAGGCAGCTGGTGGAAAAAAAAACACTTATGTGGCAATGGCCTTCATTCGGATCGGATTACTCCCCTGAGCATTGGCACAGAGGAGCGATATTATGCAACTGCGCATACGTATAAAGATTTATGCGCATGTGCAGCCTCTTTGTGTGAGTGGGCGTGGTGAATTATGTAATTTGCATGTAGCAGTGTGGGTGGGGCCCGTTTGCACGTAGCAGTGCAGGCAGGGGCGGGGGGGACAGCGGCCACAGGTAGCACCCATGGGAACGCCCAGCATTTCATGGGCATTCACATTTGAATTGAGCCATGACGCGGGTGTCAGGGGAGAACAGCTGACGTCACCGTGTTCCGGTATCAGGGTGCCGCTAATCTAGGTCACCAGAGACTGATATGCGAGCGCATAGGAAATCATTCGATGGTCGGTGACCATCAAATGATTTCTGGGTACTTGTGTATTTGCACGGCGCCCACTAAGCTAATTTCTTAGTGGGCTATTCTGCGTAGTGAAATCGCATCGCACGCGGTTTCCATGCTGTGCGATCTCACTAGTTAATTTATTCAATGCCCTGGCCACGGATCGGATGCGATCACATTGCACGCAAAATTGCATGCAATCGCATGAGATTTAGCACAACACCCCCAGTATACATTTAGCACACCCCCACTATCCACGTCACCCCAAAGCGTGGCGAGCTCAGCGAGCCCCGAGAGGGGACACGGATTACTTTAGATGTATTCCGCGTCCCCTCGCAGGGCTTTATAAAACCAACTCCACGCCGACGTGGATAGTGGGGGTATGAAAAGGTCGGGAGGACAAGTAACCGTGTGAACGTGGATGACGTGGATAGTGGCGGTGTGCAAAATAGCACGCAATAAAATCGCATGGGTGCTTTTAAAATGAAGTACCATCACATCTCATCGCATGGGTGCTTATACAATGAAAAATCGCATCGCACCGCACCACAAATGGCATGCAATGTGATGCGATCCACGGGCAGGGGTGGACTTAAAATGAATGAAGGAAAATCGCATTGCGCCGTGCTATTACACAAGTACCGATTTCTGCCCTGCACACATGGCTGCGATTGGATGTTTATGCAAAACATCCATTTGCATGTGTGTGGGGACATTCGTGGTGCAAGGGGCGTGGATGTTCGTGCGTAAGGCATTTGGTTGGCTCACAAAGCTGTGAAATCTGCAACTTTGTGAGTCAACCAGGATGAGGGCCAATGTGTATAAATGCAAAAGACTAGTGTCCTCTCCACCAGTGCTCAAAATTAACTATAAACTGTACATCCCTGATACGGGATAGATACTGTATCTACTCTTCTGTGCCTCAATGCTGGTTTAAAAGGTCGGGATACATCATACATGTAGATCCAAATAGGTAAATTCACATGTGTATATATGTTCTGCTTATTGGCAACATGCAATAAAGACCTTGGTCAATAATCGCGATATCCAGACATTTTTATCATCTAACAATACACTGGGGCTAATTGGATAGCTCCCTCAGTATGGCTGCGTATATATATGTCTTGTATCATCTTGTAATGTAGGTGAGCACCAGTCCTTTCTTTCACAGTTAGTTAACTGGACTCCATATTGTATGCCCCAATACTGTACAGCATGGAAGATGGGCAGCCTGGACCTTATATTGCTTTCCCAATCCCCTCAATGAGTTAAATACAATTAACTGCTCTCAGTCCAAATTCACATTCATTTTTGCTTTAACACCACTGAACCCCTTCAATCCTTTCTCCAGTCACGTTTGAGGTTTTACTCTGGATTCATCACTTGTTTTATTATTTAGCTTTTTGTTTCTGTGGGTTTTGTTTATTGCTTGGTTTGACAAGCTAGAGAACAATACATGTCAGTTCATGGAGAGAAAGTACATAAAAAAGTATTTGTACGAAAGAAATCCGGTGATTTCTCCAGAAACATGCAGATGCACATCAAAACTAAATATGTTTCACAGAGAATAGAGAATTGCACCACTCTGCAAATCCCTATCCTGGATAACAATATCCTTCACAGTCTATTCCAAATTTTTCATCCTGACATGCTGAGTCCGAAGCAACACCACCCCTTCATACACTGCAGTCTTATCTCTCTCTCCCTCAGGTCTTCTTACACCTGCCTTTCACCTTGCCTCAACTATCTGGATCCTCGGACCAGTAGTAATTCATGTGTGTGTGCGTCCCTGTGACTCTTCTAGTTTACCCTGGGCTGTCAGTCCTCACGGGCAGGGCCGCCACCCTCTTGGCTCTCACTCTGCACCCTCGTTGCCTCGTCTTTAGTGTATCCTTCCTTGATCACCAGCTTTTTTCCTGTCTGTCTGAAGCCTCCTCTAGTGTCCTCAATAACTGTCTGCTGTGTGGGGGTGCCCATTTTGCACGGGATGTTTTTCACGATAGAACGAGGAGTGATGGGACCGCAGACCAGTAGATCTACAGGTCCCAGCAGCGGTGCAGCAAAAGCCCCCGCAGACCGCTGGCGCCCTTCCTTACCCAGAGCCGCCAAGCCACTTCGGGGTCTGTGGGGGCTATTGCTACACCACTGAGGCCTACCCAATAGCAGGAATGAACTTTCATGATGTGTAAACTCACAGTCACACATCTAGGCTCTATTGCCCAGAGACTACCATTAGGGATATATTTCTCGAATGACTGCACATACGTATGGATTGCAGTGGGCATGCGTGAGGCCAATCGCAAACCCCTCGCAACTTGATTTACAGGAAGCATGCATTTGGGGGAGGTAACCAACCACTTTATGGAAATGTCCATAAAAACAAAGGTGTCAAAATCACGGACTTGCCTGGCCGGGAACCGTAGGATTCACCGGTAGGCCCTGGTGATTTTTGTCCCAGCCCACTTTTTAGGGAGGCGGTGCCTGACAAACTTTTAATGAGTTAATGCCGCCGGGCAGTCATCCTGCTACTGACTGACCCAGTGGCTGAAATATGACTGCTGACTAACCCTATGGTGGCGGCTGTAGGCTTGGAAGCTGATTTTTTAAAATCCCAGAGGAGCCATGCAGGCAGATGTCATGTTGTGACATCAGGCGATGGACCCTCCTTCAGTACATTCCCCTGGTGGGCCCTTACCATCCCAGTCCGACACTGCCCAGGCATTTTCAGGGAGGGTGTTAGATGTCAGCTGCGGTCTCGATCAGCCTGTATCTGTCGCAGAGTTGTGGAATGTTCAGCGTTCCACACACTTGTACAAACTGGTAAATCATTTGCTAATGAGTGAGTTGCGAATGGGTTTGCATGTCATTTGTAGACTTGCAAGGGGTGAGTCTTCAAAAGACCATACGTAGTAGTTCAATTCACATCACCAGGATGGGGAGGGAATGTCTCCGGTCCCTGAATCTGTTTTTTTTTATATATATTTAGGTGCAACTTAATTCTTTATTGCCAGGAATAGCGGCAATTTAGCAATTATAATTATTGCATATGAAACCCAGTAATAAATATGCCCCCTAATGTCTACAATGGCTTAAAAAGTAAATTGCTCAAATATTTCTATCTGCAACCTCATTTTGCTACTCTTTATCCTTACTTACTGCATACAATTATCACCGGGAAAAAAAAGTTATGAGTAGATTTACTGTCGCCAAGAATAAAAAAGTCAGATTCATTATAAACACAGTAAATTTCCCTGGAATTTATATTAATTTGCCTTCATTAAGTCATAATAGAACAATATACTGGGTGATTTTTGTCAGTGTTTTCTGCACAAATCATACAAATGATAAAGAAATAGGTGTACATGAAAGAGCAATAATTCAATATTAACAGTCATGCCCTTTAACTGACAGCATCCTCTGTGTTCAGCCACCTGTGGATTTAATTGTCTGAAACTGTGCATGGTACATCCACCGGTGCATCAGTATATTTCTCTAATTAGACAGTCAGCAAGCTGGTGGCACACAGCTCACAAGTTACTTGAAAGAAAACTAGGCTTCCTTCAGATAAACTTGTTTTCCTTTAACATTTAGGGAAAAGACTGGAATACTGCAAAAAAAAGGCACAATACTTTGTTTAGGCAGATGATAAATACATCTTAACTTTTAATAAGCTGGAAAAAGCTAAATAATTTATTATTAAACACTACAAACATTAATCTTGTCAGTGCCATTGTTTTTTAAGGCAACATTATTTGCAGGGCTGTTTCTAGGGCCGGTTGATACATGCAACTGCAGGTGGTGCTTGCTTGGGTTGCCTGTGGCCACTGTCTCCTGCAGACGGTATTTCATCAGGTCTGGCTGCCCACATAGAGTACTGTTGAAAATGTCCCTTCCAAAATGACTGTCGCTTCAGATGCTTGAGAAGGATGCTAGAGAAGGTAGAGGACATTTACTAAAGGCTAAAGGAGACAGGTGCAAGCTTCGTTAAGGGAAGTGTCGCGACCACTAACCCTCGGGGGAGGGGGGGCGGGGCAGCATTTGACTTTAGACTGAGATGCTGCAGCTGGAGGTGACATCATGAACCCCTCAACAACAAGCAGGTAGTGTGCCATAACTTGTAAGGGGCATTACTATTTGAGGCATAATATGGTGTCAAGGGCATAATTGTGTGCGGCATACTATGTTGTCACATTGGGGAGGTAGTTTTCCTCCATATTCTTGTCACAATGGAAGCCAAGTCCCAACACAGTGGTACACAGGTATAAAGCTGGCCATACACCTGAGGATTGATTGTCAGATCTGGCTGGTTGGAACAAAAATCTGGTAATATCTGAATGACTTTTTGCATTTCCAAGCAAATGGTCAACTGTCAGCTCTCATCCGTACCCATCTTTTTATTCCAACCATTCATCAGACAATACATCTTTAGGTGAATGGCCAGCTTAGACCATCTCCTACACCCCAGCACCAACCGCTTTTCACTACCAACTGTCACTGGCCTTTTTCACCTGACTGGCAGGGTTGCCAGATCCTCCCTTTAATAAGTGCACATATAAACTATACAGGTACGAGGTGTCAGAGGTCATACCAACTGTCATTACATCCGCTGAGTTTGGCCCCAGATGAGTTTGGCCCCAGAACCTATGTTAAAAAAAAACTTAACTGCTCATCGGATGTTATGACTGGTATGAGCTCTAAAACCTGGGACTTGTGTAATTCATACTTGCACTCATTAAAGGGATGATCAGGCAATCCTGCTGACTGGTCCTGTTGCCAAAGCTGATGAGAAAGATCTCTCTGTGTGATTCCATACACACATTGCCCATTTTAATACCCCGCAAACATTGATGGCCAATATATTGGACCATCAATGATCGGACCATCATGACTATTTTTCCAGAAGTTGCTTCTCTCTGAAGCATCAGGTGACCACACAGAAGACAAGGGTCTGCTATTTAACATTCCCCCCAGTGGCTGATAACCTCTGCAGCCGTGGGGTGGGGGGTGTTGTCAGGCTGACCAATCAGCAGCTGGAATCTCTATCAGCGACCATATAGTTAGCCTTCTAACTGGTTGTATCAGATGCAACCATATCAGCGAAATCCCAGGCTGGTGTGGTCATATCTGATACAACCAATTAGAAAGCCCGCTATATGGTAGCTGATAGAGATTCCAGCTGCTGATTGGTCAGCCTGACAGCACCTCTACCACCCGCCGCTGTGCCACGCCCACCAGCCGCACTGCTAGGTGCGAGCGGGATGGCGAACATGTAGTTCACTATGCAGAAATGCGCATGCAACGGCACAAAACATTGGTCCCCCATGCAAATGCACGGGGGAACGAACAAACTAGAAAACAGACTTTTGTTCCGCAATGGTCCGGATTCCAAGGGTTAAAGAGCAATAGCAAGTAATTTACCATGTGAGAAAAGGGGGCTGAAACTGAATAGTCCCGAATATTAAAGCCCAGGGCTTCCAATCTTTTACTGGTGCAGTAAATGACTGCATCTAATTAAATTTGTCTCTAATAGATTAATATTATTTATAAGTTGTATAAGGTTGCCAGCATGAAATGATTGCTGAAAGGACCAATAATGTATATATGATGGGGGATACAATTAATATTTTATCATTGTATGGTTTATAGCAACATAAGATATTAATGGTTTCCCCTTAGAGAAATATATTTGTTTTTGCCCTATTAGCAATCATATAACAATGAAAGCCTACTATAATAAATAAATACTATTGTAATATAGTCACTAAACAATTAAAACCTTTTTTTAACCACCTTATTCAATGCACAATGGTTGCCTATAAAACCTACTCATCTTTTAACTGGCCAGACAGCTTCCTGGTGATTCTGTGGTGGATTTGGTGAAATCACCTCTGGTTTGTCCACTCTCATTGATTTTATAGCTAGAGTTTGGTGAACAGAGCAGTGGTAAAAAATTAACTAAATTTTGCTTACCTATTATCCTTAGGGTTAGTTTATGATGGCGTACAGTTGTGCTTCTTTTTTGTTTATGTGATTTATGATTGGCAGCCACTAGCACTGGTTTTAGCTCCCAGTTAAACCATACATAATTTGATTTGGTTCTGGAGCACTAACTCGAGGCATACCTGCAGGTGCATTGTGGCACCCCCGGGTGAAAACCACTGGACTAGAGCATTACAACTGTTGGTGGCTCCTGCCTGTAGCACCTGTGGAGTCTGCTGCTCTGCTCTTTGCCAATCTGAAATGTGCAGCCATCTGGTGCATATGTGGGTGGATCACGATTTAGCAGGGGGGTGGCTCTCTGTCTAGGAATGGTCTAGGAATGCCATTGCCATCGATAGTTGCCATTGATGGCAATAGTGCTACTGGCCATCGATAGTGGCATACTATGCAATGGATAACCATTGATATTTTTACCTAGTCTTACATTTTCTTTGACTGATTGCCCTGTGGGCCAATCAAAAAAATGGGGGCGTGGCTTCTCAAGTGTCAGGGGTGGCGCTTTGGGGAAAAAATATAAAAACTTTGAGTTCATGCTTGACATTGATGGAGAAAATCCATCTAGTTCTCCATCACTGGCAAAACTATTCTACTGTACATCGGCCCTAGGTAAAAACCGCCACACGTTTTGTTGTGTTTGGATACCTTTGTGCCTCTTCAGGGACGTGCAGTCAGGGGAGGCAGGGGAGGCAGTGCCTCCCCTGTCATAATGATGTGAATAATAAAAAGAAGATATATTTATACATCTTCTTTTATTATTTTCATCATTTCTACCTCTCCCCCTGCCTCCTACCATCCTACACTGCTGCATGTGAGGGTGGGAGGCAGCGGGAGAGGTGCCTCCCGCTGTTAACATTAAAACACCGGGCAGCGGGGGGCGGGTAGGGGTGGGCAGGGGGAAGGGTGCAGCAATGGGCTGTAAAAGCCCATTGAAAATGAATGGGGAAGCGGCACTCATACTGGTGCCGCAATGACAGGGGCACCAGTATGAATGCACGCCCCCAGATGTGATTGGGTCAGCGGATCCAGTGATGGATCCGCTGTCCAATCACACACATGCAGCAGCATGACAGCGTGGAGTCCGGCGCCGCTGTCACCGCCGAGGAGAGGTGAGAGGGGCCCCGGGGATCATCAGGCGTAGATTTATAGTATCTCAAAGTCGCCCATGCCGCCGGCGGCACCGCTGACCTGGGAGTAGGGGAGGTCGGCAGTGGGAGGTGTATCATTATATTCCTCCGCAATTGCGGCTGTGAGGAGGGGAGTCGGGGAGGTCCGCGGTGCGGGCTGGGCGGATGAAGCGAGGTGGCAGAGGTGCACGGCAGGTGCTGGAGCTGGGTGGGAGGGAGGTGCACGGCGGCCACTGGAGCTGGGAGGGAGTGAAGTCCGCAGCGGGAGCAGCAGTACTTCCCAGCCACGAGCCACCACTTAAACAGAGCCATCGCAGTGACCACTGGGCTGCTGGAAGAGGCACAGGCAGCAGGTGCTGGAGGACCCAATGTATACTGCACCATGAGACCACGAGCAGACTGCCAAAGTTTCCCCTGGAGCCCTGAACAGTCTACAACGGAGGAGGTGCATACTATCATAACTGTGAGTATCTCTGTGCACCATGTAACTCTACCATGGGGGAGGAAGGGAACTGCAAAATATGTGGAAGGGGATTTAACGGTCTACTATGGCGAGGGGGCAATTGTGTCTCAGGGGAGGGTGGTTAAGTGTATATCATTGGGAGGTGGGTATCTAAATTATCGTGTTCAGGCTCATTATGGGTAAGGGACATCACTGTGGACATTATGCACAAGCAGAATTACTCTGGGAATTGTGCACAGGCAGCCAGTACTGTGGTCATTGTGCATAAGTGGCAATTTTGTGGGCTGTAGGGTGAGGGATGACCTTAGTGTGATAGAGTGCAGGCCGCAGGGTCAAATAGTGCGTCGAAGTGATAGAGGGCAGGCCAAGGGGTTAGGGAGGGCATCAGTGTCATAGATCGTAGGCTGTGGGGTGAGGGAGTGTGTCAGTGTGATAGAGCGCAGGTCGCAGGGTGAGAGAGTGTGTCAGTGTGATAGAATGTAGGCCGCAGTGCGTCCAGTTTATGTTCCAGCATAGAGGTGGGGGTGATAGCGTTTGAGGGGGTGGGGGGCCCCTAGAGATATCCGTGTATGGGGCCCCAATAGTTCTGTTGCCAGCCCTGCCTGCCGCCTGTGCCCGGCCGCTGCATATACCATATAGCATGGTATGCGGGCGGGCGAGGGTGGGGGGGGGGGGTCGGGGGTTCCGTGCGGGGAGATCAGTGCCTCCCCAGGCAATGACCTCACCGCACGTCACTGTGCCTCTTTTTATATTATACTGTATGTGTAAGGATTTTTTAAATACTCAAATATAGCTTCCTTTGTTTTTATATAATGTAATCAAGATGAGACTATTAGATCTTAGCAGCAGCAGATAAAAACAATGCAGGAATAACATCACTTTTCAAACTATTTATTTTTAAATAAATTCTCAGTTTGCTATATTAGTATTCAGCTGATTTGTGTACTTCCCGTTTTATAGACAGCCATGGACGGCACAATGTTCCAAAACACTTAGCAGTACTTACTTGGAGAATATATTAATTTTCCTCCTCTGAAACAGTTTGAATATGTCCTGCTGAGCTTATATTTTTTCATGCACTAACAAGGGTAAGTGGATCCAGGTGGTAAGCTATGAAGTGGAGCCCCCTGCAACACTTAATCAAGCTCGCAGGAACGGAACTGTACTTTACTTAAACAGCAAGAAAAAGAGTTTCTTTCCAAAACAAATGGTACTTTTGGTACAAAGTCAAACTTTAAGTCATTTGGGGTATCCAAATAAAAAAATCTAAAATAAATAAACCATAAAAACAATTTTTTTGTACCTATTATGCAACATATAAAGACCAAAAGAGTTACCAATTATTACCCTGCTTAAAAACAAGGTTTAAAAAAATATTTACCAGCTCTTTTTTTATTATTTTAATATTACAGTTTTCTGTCTACGAAAATGCTGTCTTTATTATGTCTTGAAAATAAGAGAACGCTACGACTAGCTTTATTCTGAAGCAGGGTTTTCAGCTGTCCCTGATACATTCCTGGAAAAAAATAAAGTACCATTGTGATTTTAGCCCTATTTATCACTTTGGGCTATTCGGTTATACCCTGTTTTCTTTCATGGATAAGGATAAGGATGTGTTTTCATGGAAAAAGGGGCTGACAGGGCTGATTATGGCGAATTTTACTTTACCTGCCTCAATAAGGTGAAACTAAACCCTCGATAACTGCTGGAGACAATTGAATAGCCCCTGGTGGCTCAATTGTTGGCGGTTTATTACTGTTGACAATTAACTACTGGCCTAAATTTCAGACATCTGTATACTGTATTTTTTAACTACATGGTGTACTAATAATGAGCCTATATAGCAAAAAGGAGGAAGAAGAAGAAGAAGAAGGAAGAAGAAGAAGGAAGAAGAAGAAAGGGAGGAGGAAGGAGGAAGGAGGGAGGAGGAAGGAGGGAGGGGGAGGAGGAAGGGGGGAGGAGGGGGGGAAGGAGGGGGAGGAGGAGGAGGAGGGGGGGAGGGGGGAGGGGGAGGAGGAGGAGGAATGCAATTACCCACGGTAATTTACCTTGGGGAATTGTATCCTGGGGGTTATCCAATTACCCTGGATAAGTCAGTGGTGTGTTTTTCTTTCTTTAATTATGCATCCTAGAAGGATTGCCCCCCAAACATCCAGCAAAAATAAATAGGGAAAATCATGGGAAAACATCAGTTTTGCGTTCACAATAATTTTCACCACTAATTGGATAGAAGTAAAGAAATTGATATACTGCATGAGTCAGAGAGTGTGTGTGTGTGTGTGTGTGTGTGTGTGTGTGTGTGTGTGTGTGTGTGTGTGTGTGTGTGTGTGTGTGTGTGTGTGTGTGTGTGTGTGTGTGTGTGTGTGTGTGTGTGTGGGGGGGGGGGGGGGGTTCTAGGCACTGAATGAATATCTTTTCTCCCTGATTTATGGTCTGAAATGTATGCATAGTAATACTGTATGTGCTGTATGTACCCAATAACATTGAAGTCGCAATGGTACCTAAGGATACATGAACAACCTTGATGTGGCAAAATACACAAGTGTATTATTCAATATCACCATCAGGAGATTAAACTATATTATATGTTTCTATCTACCTGACAAATATATGAAGAATAACTCTAAATCAAAAAATATGATGCATTAGAGACACTGGATGCAAACCATGATTTAATTATCTTTCAATATCATTCTTATTTACATATTCTTGAACTGTATTTCATATTTCACTTCTCTTTTGTCCGCAGGGACATTTTTTGATAAATAAAGTTATTTTTTATTACTCTTTCTTATGTGCACCAGTTACATACCCCCTTTTCTCTACCTGTGTTTATGGAAGAAAAATCAATCTTGTCCAATGCCGGCCACTCAACAGCAATGGGACAAGCAGGCCAAATAGGCCATTGCAGGGTTGGATGTGAGCTGTTCTCTTGATACTCACACTCAACTGCCTCATGTAGATAAGCAGCACTACGGTAGTCAATAATGCATACTCAGGGGCACCAAAAGGCCGGCTGGGACCCGGTAAAGTGTGACAACCTGATGGTGGTGTGGCCACCGGTGGGATGTAGCCACACCCCATTAAATATAATTTATTTGCACATCTTAGAACACACAGAGGGAGAGAGAGGACAGACTGCAGCTGTCTCTCTCTCCAGATCAGCACATGGCACTGAGCAGTGTGTGCTGAGCTGGAGGGAGAGGCTGTGCTGCGGAGGCAGCCTGCCATCTCTCTCCCCACTGCTCGGGTCCCTGCACAGTGGCAGTGGCTCCTCTCGAGGCCAATGCCAATACAATAGTATCAACCGGTCCTTTAACTGAAGAGTGTAAACAGATCGTCTTCCAGACCTCATGTGTTCCCTCTTCTTCCTTTTTTGTTATTATGCATCTATTTTATCACCATTTCCTCTGTGCTACAAATCTGAACCATTGTATTCTGTTCTTACCGGCACAGATCTCCCCTCTCTGCCAGGCATTGTACTTGTTTCTTTACCCCTAGTTCTTATGAAATTCCCTACAATTACCTTAAAAGCCCAGTATACACTTGACGAGAATTTAAAAGGTATCGATTAGATGGCTCCTTCTGAGCGATATCTTTTTTTTTTTAAAGTCTATAGTTAACAATGCATGCTCCAGCGCATTGTTATCAAACCCCTTCCCCATCTGCTGAACATACAGGTCGATTTTTCGCTTCAAAGCCAATGACCCACATGTTCAGCAGTGATGTCACTCAAAGATATAATTTACTGCTGTTGTTCAGTGCGTACACTCAATATCACTATATCACTATATCAGGGTTGCCAACTTTTACCTAGTCTTACATTGGGGGGGACAGGGCTTGATCGTGATTTCATTAGGCCCTGCCCCCAGGATGGAAAGTAACCCTATTTGCGGATCTCCATGGAGGGGGCAGGGCTAAAATGAGGCGATTATGACATTTAAGCCCTGCCCCTCCTCAGGACCAATGGATTGCAGTATGTAATGCCGTGGTTGGGGAGGAGGAACCCACGATCAGGGGGTGGAGTGGGGGTCCCCCAGAATCTGGGAGGGTTGCCCATCTTTCCAGGGGCCGGGAGTGGGACCCAATTTTTGTGGGTCTCCCGGCCATTCCAGGAGGGTAGGCACTATATACATCCACTTTACTAATAAATAATCTCTCTCTCCCTATTTTAATAATTTTAAGACTGTAATTACTATTCCAACTAGAGAAATGTTTTACTTAAATGAATAAAGCATTTTTTTTTCTATTATTATCTGCTATCGCTGTCTCTAGAGGGCTGTGGTGATACTTATATAGCCGCAGTTCTTGTTAAGTAGGTTTCTCTTTGCTATGCGTAAGGGAACCTTTCACCAAGTGGTTACACCGATGGTTACCCTCTGATAGAGGAAGAGAACCCTTCTTTTCTGGATTAAATGTTTTCTTAATAAATAAAACCACTACAAACTAGTGAAGGGAAGACAGTGTCACTGCTGCAGAACGAGACAAAAGACAGAAATACAACTACAAGTAAAATCTAAATCATAATTATACCTATTTTCTTTTAAAGTAATGTATTTATCTCTTTCTGTTTTTTTTTGACAGAAAAATAAGAAGCATAAAAAGGCAGAGGCAGCTTGTCTTTAAAAGAAATGCAAAGTTTTAGAAGGAAAATGTTCCTGCTAAAACTGTTTGTTTTGTATCACTTGAAAACATGGCTTCGTGTTTTATTGGATGATCGTGAAATATGCTGCTACTTTTTCTTTTATAAAACATTTGCCTAAAAGACGCATAATCCAGATGCTAAGCCTGTCAGCTAATCAGCCATATGTCCTTTTATGGTGCACTGTTTTATTGCAAAAAGTCTGAATTTTCACTCAAACTTTACTTGTTTTTTAATTTATTTAAAAAAAAAAAAAAAAAAAACCATGGACTTTAAATAGACATACAGAACATCCAGAAAGTATTCCCAGCGCTTCACTTTTTCCTCATTTTGTTGTTACAGCTGTATTCCAAAATGGAACACAGTACATAATTTTCCCCCTCAAAATTCTACACACAATACCCCACAATGACAGTGTGAAAAAAGTTTTTGGGAGATAGTTGCAAATGTATTCAAAATAAAAAAATCACATGTAGATAAGTATTCACAGCTTTCCAGTATTTATATGCTATACACACAATAGGGGATATTACCTACAATGCAGTAATCTGACATTCTTATCTCAATTCTCCATCTTTCTTCCTCGCTTCTTCACAGTTCACCCCCTAATTATAACCCAACTTCCCTAGACTATAAACCATACCTCCCAACTTCTGTGTTAGGGAAATAGGGAAAAAAAATTAGCTTATGCTAATTAGCCGTGACCTCATTTTTATACGAGAATAGACGCTGTGCGCATGCGCACAGCATCTATTCTATTAGATTGGGGGGTCTCCTAACTGCCACCCCCCACAGCGGGACAATGCCTGCCGCAGGTGGGACAGTGGGACAGGACCCGAAAATCGGGACTGTCCCGCTGTAATCGTGACAGTTGGGAGGTATGATAAAAAACTCTCAAAGCAGGACCCTCCACCTTCTATGAGTCTCCTGGACTGTCCTGTCTCTAATGCCATTCTTCTCATCGTGTTTATGACATACCTCTCCGGCTTTTGGAAGAGCAATCACTTTTTCAGGGGATGGGGAGAGTTAGTGGGAGCGTTGTCTCTGCTTAATAAAGCCCAACACGTGTCCACGTGCAACTAGCCTCCTTGCTAGTTGATTTTCTAGTCATACCATGCCATGGTGTGACTCGGCGTGCAGTGTTTTCTGTACATTATATTTTATTCAAAAAGTAGTGCAAATGGGATCCACAAGCAGCTTCTGTGGATTAAAATGATATGTGGCATGCTTACATTTTGTGTTCAAACAAGGCTGTATCTGCATGCAAAATGCCACACCACAGTTTTTGTCCAGTATAGCACTGTAAGTAGCTTTTTGTGCGCAGATACAGCTGCCATTACACACAGAATATAGGCACTCCACGTTTTGTGTTGTAATTGAAAAAGTTGCATGCAAAAATGCTCAGCGCTACCGTTACACAGAGCTCATGGGTTATCTAACGCGACTTGTACTATGTAGGATAGATGTACATGCGATCTGCTTGCCATCTATTCACATTAAAGGGAGAGTATAGAGACAGCACCACTGCAGTGATGCATCCAATGGTTTACTCTGATGCCAGGCCCCCATCATCATTAGGTCCCACCCCTTCCCCTGACATATACAAGATCCAGATTTATTATGCAACTATGTTGGAAGGTATGCTATGATCTTTTCAATCCAACTTAACATGAGCACAGGGACATTGACTTTGATTTGGTTTTAACTTTTGTTTACTTTGTTCTCAAAATATTTCAATGTTTGGTTTATTGACATTTCGTCCATGTCAACATCTCGACTAAAAACACTTGGTCCGTGTCGATTTTCTGAATGACTATATTTAGACCATGTTGACATTCTGAGAACTGACATAACATGATCAATTTACTAAGATGGGAGTTCTATTGAAGATGGGATGTTGCACATGAATTATATTCCACATCTAATTTATTTAGCACCTTCTAGAACAAGGGTGTCCCAACCTGTCCTCAAGATCTACCACACTTCATGTGTCTCAGGTAACCTGTGGATCTATAGTAGGAATGAAAGCGAAATGTTTGAAAATGTGACAGTTAGTAATGACTACAGCTGTGCACCGGCTAGGTGATTTGGGTCATGTGACAGTTAGTAATGACTACAGCTGTGCACCGGCTAGGTGATTTGGGTCATGTGACAGTTAGTAATGACTACAGCTGTGCACCAGCTAGGTGATTTGGGTCATGTGACAGTTAGTAATGGCTACAGCTGTGCATCGGCTAGGTGATTTGGGTCATGTGACAGTTAGTAATGACTACAGCTGTGCACTGGCTAGGTGATTTGGAAAACATGGACCATTGGTAGATCTCGAGGATCGGTTTGGCCACCCCAGAATCTGATTGGTTGCTATATACAACATTCCATCTTCAATAGAACTCTGATCTTAGCAAATTTACCCCTATGATCGCATACATTAATATGGGAAAACCAACCTGTGGCCACTAGTTTATACTTTTTTCTCCCAGAAGATAATGTGAAGCTGGAGTAAACAATAGACCCAGTCCTAAAAAGAACTGTCCATGTCTTGTCTTCTATAGAATGCATAAAATGCCAGTGGCAATATGAAGTAGCCTGTAGCAAATGATATGGAGAAGTCAAGTCCTAGAAAAGTGACAATTTAGAACCGGGAATATGCCCTTGTCTTCATCGCTATAATATGTTAGAAGAAAATATAATTCTTGACAATAAGTACATTTTGGAATAGAATCTTTAAAGCGCTATTTAAGGTTTTAGTCTCACATTATTTATTTTCTTTCATTAAAAATCATTTCCTGCAAATGAAGAAACCTCCAACGTTAAATTGTATTTCATCGTCTAATCTAGGAGCTGGATGCGTTTCACTACACAAGACTAAATGAGTAAATGCTGTTTCTCACTTGAGAACAGCCGTGCATCACTTTGTAATTGGGGAATATTTTTTTGAATTTCAGAAAAAAAGTAAATACAAATACATTTGTTCAGCCACATATAACAACCGTGAACACGAGTGGAAAACAATTTACATTAACACTAATGAGAAATGCTTAGAACAATAGGTGAATATTAAACAATGGCAGCAGGCTCGATCCTCATTTGCCGGCATTTCTCGAGCAGCGAGCGAGTTCATACTTTTCAAACTGATGTACGGCAAAAACCTTGTTATCGGTGAGACGAGCTTGGAGAGGATGGAAGTTCTATTTTTAATGAAAAAGTAATCAACCTTGTAAGAAGGTTTCTTGAAACTTCCACGTTACTTCTAAACCTTGATCCATTGAAAGTTGGACCCATATTATCTATGTAAATATATTCAGGCAACAAATATTGACCATGGAAAATCCATAAGATGCTTCTTATCAATATTTTCCTACACTTTGATTTCAGACTGATCACTTAGCTAAGTACTCCTCATCCTCCTATGATGATAAGCCTAGGACATGCTTATAGTGCAGGCATATCCAAACTGTGGCCCTCCAGCTGCTGTGAAACTGCACATCCCAGCATGCCTTGTCATAGTTTTAGCATTCCTTAATAGCAAAACTGTGGCAATGCATGATGGGACTTGTAGTTTCACAACAGCTGAAGGGCCATAGTTTGGACACGCCTGTTATAGTGGGTGCAAGGAGTGCTATTGTTATGGGGTCCGATGGCATTGTGGGGCCTAGACACAGCTTATAAAGTTGCATACCAATTTAACAGATTGGCCTGCTAAGCAATTAGGTCTGATTCATTGCCCATATTCAGTGAGAGGAGTGTGGGGAAACATAGAAACACAGTCTACTTTTTTTTTAACCATTTGTTACCTCAAACCCTATGTGATCCTTATTTCTTTTTAAGGATATCCTAATATCTATCCCATTCATGTTGAAATTGTTCTACTGTCTTAGCCTCTACCACTTCTGATCAGAGGCTATTCCACCTGCCACTATTCTTTATGCGAAGTAATTTTTCCTCAGATGAACCGCCCTCACCCCCTAGTGCATGTCCTCGTGTTCTAATACTGTACTTCCCTTCATTTGAAGAATGTTTTCCTCCTTGACCATGTTACAACCTTTGATATATTTAACAGTTTTTATCATGTCCCCCTTTTATCTTTTCTACTCCAATTATACATATTAATATGAATGTTATAATGGTTCGTAGGCGTGGCATCATTTGAACTGGATCACACTCTAGTGTAGCACAGTATGAACAGGTACACCGTAATGTAGCATATTATGAACAGGGGACACTGTAGGCCATAATGTGAATAAGGGATACTGTGTGGCATAATGTATACTGCAGGATTACTGAATATCCATCTGCCCTCTCTAGAAGAGGGTAGCCAACTTGGTGAAGCAGGGGGCAGCGTGGTCATGTCCTCGTGACCACGACCCTGCCACACAATACTGATATTACCGTTCTTTTTTTATGTCCTGTAGTCTGATTGTTTTTAGAATAAATTGATACTATTCAAAGTTTTTTTTTTACCTAGGTTTCAGGGGCCTTTGGGTGAGATGTATCAAATCTTGGACAGAGATAAAGTACCAACTAATCAGCTCATACAGGTGAAGCGACTGTCATTCGAGCAGGGGCTGGCTGTAGATTCCCCAGCCACCAGCCCCCGCCAGCCTCCGGAAGGGGACGCGTGTGCACGAGACGTGCGTGCGTCCCCTTACTACGGAGCTCCCGCCGGTCCCTGCCGCCTCGCCGCCGGTCCCCAATGCGGTCCCCCACCTCCCGCTCCCCCCCCCAACCCTGTCCCTCTGCTTAAAGTGGAGATGGGCATGGTTTCTGTCCCCCACCAACAGGAAACTGGGACGCATGTCCCCTCGCCAGTTGGGGTGTTGTGGCGAGCCCCAGCACTGAATGAGCAGTGCTACATCTGTATATGTTGATTGCTTAGTACTTTATTCCTCTCTCTTCTAGGTTTGTTACATTTTTCCTTATATCAGCATTGCATTGAAGCAGCTCCTCACTATAATGATAGACTTTAACTTAATCAGTTTAACACTGTAAGAAGTAATGGACTTTTGGAACATAGACATTGAAGCCGATCGCAGACCTGACACCCTGCAGTACATGTATTAGAATCTTGCCCTCATCACTCTAAGGGTTAAAATGTAAATATCTTTCTAATAGATATAATTATACCAATATTAGCAAGTAATTGATCCTTAAAAGTGTGTTTTATTATGTACCTTGTGAAAAAGCTCTACCCATAGGGCATTAATACACAATTAACCTTTAGAAATCCAGTCCTATTATTTTCCAGCATGAGATTTTTGAAGCCAGTGAAGCAGCATTTTAAATTGTTTTGCATTTAAATCATTAATTTCCTATCTCCATCCATCATTAACCTAATTGATCTCCTTTAAACATGCAGATTGTAGTTTCCCGCTTTCATGTATTAGCGATAGTTTTTTCTCGCTTTTGATTCGTACTTTTTCAGTTACATGCTGTTACGCTGCGTTTGATCAAGAACAAGTAATATTTTACCTTTTTTTTTTTTAAAGTAATTCGAGAAAATATACGTTTTACATGCTAATTTGTTACATCTGGCCTTTATCTGCGCCTATGCCATTATTCCTGTGGTAGTGTGTCATCAGCTGGGCCCCACAGCTGGGATCCGTGAGTTTGCTTTTTCGACTAGTGAACTATTTGTATGTTCTTTATTGGTTCTTCCTGCTATTTCCTCCCAGAGTTCCACATCATGCTGGTGTAGGGGATATTTTACTTTACAAAGGGCAGGGATGGAGGAATGATTCGATATTCTCTGGAGCACTGTCTTTTATAAAGATGCTATAAAAATAATCATTAAATGCACACAACATTTCAGGTGAGTTAGGCATAACATTTCCGGCAGCCCCCATTATGTCACTCCTCCCTTTATGTTGGGGCCTCCGTACTGCCAAAGCACCACCCTTACTTCCCTCTCCACCACCACAATCTATTGCAGCACCACCCTTACTTCCCGCTCCACCACCACAATCTATTTCACACTCCTCCATCTCCATTTGCAAAAAATGTAAAAGAAAAAAGAAAATAGATAAATCAATCACATGGCCTCCTGTGGCCATCAGCCTAGCCTAGCCCCCCCCCCCCCCCCCCCCCCCAAAAGAAAGTGTCACTCCATAGGCACGTGCCTCACAGGCCTTGTGGGAAATCCCCCCTCCCCCATTTAGCTCTACCAAGCTTTAGACCCGAGCAGACCTGAAATGTTTCTACGTATAGGCCCGTAAAGGGCCCGGAGCATACTCAAAATGTTACTGTGTGTTCGCCTAATAAACTCAAGCAGTGCATTCAGGGGCAGATGTATTAAGCCTGGAGAAGAGATAAAATCAAAGGTGATAATGCACCAGCCAACCAGCTCATAACCCAGTCTGCAACATTGCAGGTAGGAGCTGATTGGCCTGGTGCATTATCACCTTCGATTTTATCTCTCCTCCAGGCTTAATGCATCTGCCCATCAGTCTGTTACTAGTGTGCCATTCCTTTCTGCACACATACAGTATCATCCATTTGTTATTTTATAAGGTCGACAGGGTCATTAGGTCGACATGGGGAAGGTCGACAGGCAAAAGGTCGATATGGGGTCATTTGACTGTTTTATGAGTCGACATTTGCCAACAGGCAGTATTTCATGCCCTACCATCCAGTAGGGCGTGGCGGGAGAATATAATAGTGCCCGAAGCATGGCGAGCGCAGCGAGCCATGTGAGGGGACGCGGTGCTATGTTGACTCTGTCGACGCTTGAAAAAATGAACAAAAAAATTTCGACTAACACATGACGACCTAATGACCCTGTCGACCTAATGACCCTGTCGACCTAACCCATGTTGACCTTCAGTCAGGTCGACCTAAATGCAAGTCGACCTAATGGTGTAGACCTAATGCTTGTAGACCTAAATGCAGTCTGACGAATGATCCCATTCCTCATGAACAGGCCCTTGAATTCTGTAAGGCAAACTATGACCCTACAGCTGTTTTGAAACTACAAGTCCCATCATGCCTTGCCAGTTTTGCTATTAGGGAGGCAAGGCATTGTGGGATGTGCAGTTGAAAATGCTTAATTACTGTATTATATGTCCTCAGTGGATGGGAATTTACATTTTATAATATTGAGAATTACATTTCACTGCATCCCAAGAAAATTACAATTTATCACTATTCCCTGCAAATTAAAGTCTGGTAACTGGTGATTTTGAATTTAGACGAATAATCAATTAATATTACTTATGCTAAGTAGCTTATGAATCCACCAGCCTTGCTGTATACAGTTTCACCTCTAAAGCCTTTAGAAATAGTCTGCATATGTGCAACTTATCATTCAAATACATTTTAAATCGCAATAAATTATAATATCCCTATTGCAGTTTGTAATAAATCTGTTCTTGTTGCTAATTATTGTCATTTGCATACACAATGTGAAACTGTCGTCATTTGCAGAGACATTTTGCATCAGTGGCTGAACACTACACCCTGATATATTAAAGGCACGATTCTGATGTGGGAAGAAAGTAAGAAGAGTCGGCAACATTGCACCTTGAGAAACCTTGTTACACTGTAGGTGGGGCCGGTTTAAAATGTGCAGAGAGATCTAGATGTGCGAGGGGCATATCCAAATTCAAATCTAAATCGGAGGGTAGAAAAAAAAGCAGTATTTACCCTGCATCCAAAAATAATTAAATGGTACTTGTTTAGTTTCATGGTGGCACTTCCCAGCAGATCGTATGTAAATCGTATGCAAATTGCATGCTATATTTGCATACCATTTGCATACCATTTGTATAAGCTTTGCATACGATTCGATCTGCAATGCGATTTAACACACCCCCACTATCCACGTCAGCCCGAAGCATTGCGAGCGCATTGTGCCCCGCGAGGGGATCCAGTACGCATACTCCCGACCTGTTCATACCCCCACTATCCACATCGAATTGTATGCAAATGGCATGCAAATTGGATGCAAATTGCGTGTGATATTTGCATATGATTTGCATGTGATGTGATCTGCTGGGAAGTGCTGCCGTGAAAGTAAACAAGTACCTAATAAATATATTTGCACCAGTGGCATCACAGCATTGTGCCTAGGTCAAGGCTGCGCAATTGCGGCCCTCCAGATGTTGAGAAACTACACATCCCAGCATGCCTTGCATCAGTTTCAGCATGGCCACATAGCAAAACTAATGCAAAGCATCCTGGGATGTATAGTTCCTCAACATCTGGAGGGCCGCAATTGCCCAGCCCTAGCCTAGGTCGTACTTGTCTACATTCTGCTGCTCCTCTCCCTGAGAAGCCTGGAGAGTAGAAGCCCATGTGTAGTCTATGGGGTGAGGACAAGTGCTGGCATTATCAAGCCCCGCCCCCTTTTCCGCTGAATTACATGATTTGCGGGTCTATGGAGTGGGTGTGGCACTAAATTATGCCCCGTCCCCTCACTGCAGTGCTGTAATTTACAGATTTTGTTTCTGCTGCCAAGGGGAGTGTGGGGTCCATGGAGAAGGCCGGAGATTTGCCTCTCTTTCTGGGAGGCCGGGAGGGCATTCTGGGAGGGTAGGCAAGTAAGGGGTTGGTATACAGTTAGAGTAAAGAAAAAGGCAACTTTCTCCTGGAACAAACCATGTTGCAATGATAAGGTTGCAAATGTATTTATTATGTATGCATGCTTTCATAAGACTGATTGTAGTATGCATGTATCAGTGTCTGTGTGAATACCGAAATTGTAAATCATGGGATAAGCTCTGCTTCATAAAAGTAAGTTGTACTGGGGTTAAATACTGAAGTGCCTGAGGGGGTGTGAAATACCTGAGAGCCCTTGGGCACAGTCATGGGTTAATTCGGCCCTGGTGTGGTGCACAGGCATGACCAAGCACTGTGAAAATGGTTCAAAATGCTCTCCTTCTATTATCTGGTCAGTCTTCTCAACAGAGATATCGGCCTAATTTCATGTAATGTGTAAACGCTCAATAATCTACCCATATTTCCTATGGTTTATCCTGGTTACCTCATCCTTGTAGGTGGACATTTGCAAATTCAGTGTGGGGTGGCGGAAAATCAGCATCTTTAAAAAACAATTGCTTTGTATGTACTTTTGATAACAGGTTCTTCCACTTGCCCTGATTGTTGGGATGACTAAAATATCAAATAGTGTGTAGGTAACTTAAGAATACAGACGTAAAGGTCAGGAGAGTGCTTCTGTGCTCATGGTCTTGGACATAAAAAAAAACAGTAAATTGGACTCCTCCATCCCTGAGGCGATAACTCTGGAATTTGTGGAATTTGGGGATAAAAGGATGGTCAGGGAAGACATAACATAAACAGAATACAACATTTTGAATAGCTGATTGCAAAACCATGGCGGGTACCAGTAGGTGATTTCTGTGTTGTTAAGGTTTATGCGTTTACGTTTTTGCAAAGTGGAGCGTTTTTTAAGTTTCCTTATTGCATAATAATGGAGGCATACTTTGCAAGCAAAATAAACAGTTAAAAACATGGGCAGTGTATGTGACATACAGATGGAGCCTTCTTCAGCTAGCCTTCTCTGGATAGCCATGGTGAGCCATGGCTCACCAAGGCCTATTGTTCTCAGCTGAAATACAATACATAGAACAATACAGTAGGGGATTACTAAAGGATTAAGTCCAACAGCTCTGGCTGACTAGATGAGGATGGCTCAATCTGTATGCCTGGTAAAAACCTAAAACATATGTTACAATTGTAGAGCTGTACATACTTCGAGATGTATATGGCTACCTATATGTGAAGAAATATTCTATTCTAGTGTGTGTGTGTGTGTGTGGTGGGGGAGGAGCAGGGCCACCGAGAGGCAGGGGGGGCGGGTACATTTTACCTGGGCCCGGGCCTGCCAGGGGGGTCCGGGGGTCTGGACACACACTTTAAAAAAAATATTTATTGGGCTGCGGGTGCGTCGGGATGACAAGGACCCGCCCGCCCATGTGTCCGGCCACCCGCCCGTCAGCTGCGGCTGCCCCTGCTTGTCCTTTCCCTTGGCAACATAAAATAAACCCTGGCAACGCATATTAACCCCTCATTGGGAGCAGGAACCCCTGGCAATGGACAATAAACCCCCCTTGGCAACGAGCAAGAACCCTTGGAAATGGACATTAACCCCCCTTGGCAATGAGCATTAACCCCTGGGAACAAATATAAACCCGTTGGCAACAAGCAATAACCCCTGGCAATGCATATTAATCCCTTGGCAACGAGCAAGAACCCCTGGCAACGCACATTAACCCCCCCTTGGCAACGAGCAAGAACCCCTGGCAAAGCACATTAACCCCCCTTGGCAATGGAGATTAACCCCCTTGGCAACGGACATTAACCCCCTTGGCAACAAGCAGGTAATTTATAATTTATTAGAAGCCTTACTGTGGGGGGCAATGTGGTGTGGCATAGTCAGTGTGTATCGACTTTTGTGTGACATCCCATTTTTTTGGGACGGTCCTGCGGGAATTAGACACTGCATGCGTCTAATAAGGCAGGCAGGGAGGCTGAGGGCATGGCCAGCAGTTCACAAAGCACTGGCCATGCCCTCACAGCGACAAAACGGCGACCAATAATTTTTGGCGTGTGCCTCTGGCACGCAAATATATTTCTTTCTCCACTGCCAAAGTTGGGAGGTATGCATTAGGTGTGAGGGGCACTGCAAAATGTGGCATAATGTGTCAGGGGCATTACAGTGTGCAGCATAATATCATAGGCATTGTGGTGAGCTGCATCATGTTTCAGAGAAATGGCGGTGTCTGGCATAATGTATTGCTCGCTCAGACACTGCCCGGCTGTTCCCGACCCGGCGTGCGGCCAGCGCTGCGTGTCTCGATCATAGGTCACACTGCGCAGGCCGCAGCGCTGACCACCGGCGCTGGAACCTGCTTGCCGCCGGGCCTCCCACATCCTCCCACATCATACCCGGCGCCGGAACCTGCTCGCCGCCGGGCCTCCCACATCATACCCTACGCCGGAACCTGCTCGCCACCAGGCCTCCCACGTCGCACATGTCTACCCAATGCCTCCCTCTGCACTGCGGCCGCCTGCCCCCCTCCGCAGCTCAGAAAAAGTAAGTCAGTGTGGGGGCACAGGGGGCAATTTTCTTTTAGGGATGCCAATCCTGGGATCCCGGGATTGAGCATTTTTCAATCCCATATTGGTGTACCGGCCCCAAGATTTCTGTTGCCATGCCTTACATAGAAATGACCTTCTAGACCTAATTTGTCTCTGTCCCTGCGTCCCCACCATCTCTGTCCCCACCCTCTGGCCCTTCGTCACCACCGTCTCTGTCCCTGCATCCCGCCATCCCGCTCTATGCACCTTTGTCCCCGCCATCTCTCTCCCTGCATCCCCACCATTCCTCTCACTGTCCCTGAATTTTGCCTGAATCTGTGTGGCATAATGTGAATTTTGGCACAATCCATGTGGAATCATTTGAATTTTGTGTCATTCCATGTGGCATAATGTGAATTTTACGACATTCCATGTGAATTTTGGCTCATTCTGTGTAGCATAATGTGTAAGGGGCAAGTATAAGGAGTCTACTATTGTGTTGCATAAAGGGTTTATGGTGTGGTACACACCCCTATATCCTTTTAATGGCCACACCTCTTTTCTGTAGCTCGCCACTCCAGGGGGGCCCCGTGACACTGTTGTACCAGGGCCCAGGATTTCTCTTGGCAGCCCTGGGGAGGAGGGGGGTTTCTAGCATAAATTTTACTTATTACAGTATGTCACTGACTGCCTCAGCTCATCCCCAGCTCACCAATGTAAGTGTGATTCATAACAAAGGCTCTGTGTATGAGAAATACAGTGACTGACTGCACTACTACAGGTGACTCTGAAGGGCCAGCTTTCAGCCCATGGGAATCTGCAAGAAGAGGCACAAGGGTCTTCCAAACATGTGGAAGCTGTTTGTGTGTAAATAGTGATGCAGAAGACAAAAAGCAGCTGTAGGGAATGCCTTGGATAACATAATGTGGGATGACCATATTTTGATTATTATCTTTTATTTATATGGCGCCACAAAGGAACCGCAGTGTCCAATTACAGAGCACATGAATGAATGACTAAATCAAGAAACAGTGACTTAAAGTACAGCTAAATACAATGGGGGCAAGTACAGGGTACATAAGCATTACTGCCTTAGCAGATGACACTGAAATAAGTATCAAGATGGCAGAAAAACACCGGAGTTGGTGCCCACGAATATCATTTGAGTGAGAGAACAAAAAGCACATGAGGGAAGAGGCCCCTGCTCGTGAGAACTTACATTCTAAAGGGCCCTAGTTATTATAGTCAGTTGTATTCAAGAAAACCAGGCTTATGGACATGCTGAATTCTCATGTCGGTCTTAGGGCCTGATTCAGAGTCAATCACTGATCAGCAAATTTGCAAATCGAGTGATTCTGGAAGGACTGCGCATGAGTACCATCCGTATGGCTCATGTATGAGCCCGTTGGCGGTTATCTACTTGCAGTCAACTGCAACTTTGCACATAGCGATCAGGCCTGAATTAGGCCCCTAGAACGGTGAGCTGATATTAGTTTATTTGCTCTAAGCAGGGAGCTTACAAATTGCAGACCTACCACAAAATAGGTAATATTAAAATTACTTAATTTTTTTTTTTTAACTAATGAATTTTTATACTTTATGTGTTGATGCGATTTTGGGTTTCAAGACATGTTGAAATATTTGTTTAATATTGTATACTATATTTTATAAAATATAAATATCTCCCTCTTACGAGTCAACTTCAGAAGCTTTCTGTGAGACATTTTAATAGATAATATTCATCTTTAATACAGGCATCATTAGTCGCAGATCATCGTAATGCATTATAAAGGACGTTACTTCAATTATTTTTTTGATGCAGCTCAACCAAGACGTCTTAGTTGCAATTTAAAGGACAACTTCAGCTCAACTACATCTATCTCCTTTGAAAGAGTTGTTAATGACACTCCCGAATATGATCAGGGGATGTCATTATTATATTATCCAGGCATATTCATTTATTTTCATCCACTGCGGATACTGTATGTCTACAGATAAACTCCGGTGGTCCATGTGCCCGATACAGTTGTTATCAGGGCCGGTGCAAGGCACCGGAGCGCCCCAGGCGAGGGGGGGTGGGGCGCCCCGGTGGCTACGGGGGGGGTACCTGCGGCGCTGTGGGATCTGGCGGCGGGGTCCCTGCAGTGATGCGCGCTATCCGGCAGCCAGGCGGCTGCGCGGGAAGCGCTGATGGGTTTGAAAACTCGCCGCACGCTGATTGGCCGAATCTCAGCCAATCAGCATGCGGAATGTTTTCAAACCCAGCAGTGCTTCCCGCGCCGCCGCCTGGCTGCCGGCAGCTGGATAGCGCGCATCACTGCAGGGACCCCGCCACCAGATCATACAGTGCCGCAGGTACCCGGCACAGACACCCCTGCAGCCTCCATGCGAGAGGCGAGGGGCGAAGTGCCGCCCTCCAGTGGCTGGCGCCCTAGGCAAATGCCTAGATTTGCCTAGTGGTGGCGCCGGCCCTGGTTGTTATACTTCCACTGTTACTGTATCCTGAACAATTACATTCTCTAAACTTAATAGTTACTTTCCTAGGGTGAAAACATAAAGTCCAATGACAAATTGTCCATGCCACATTGATTCAATCACTCGTAATTGCTATTAATTCTGTTAATGCTGAGTCATGGCTGAACTTGCTGCGAATTCATTAAGCAATATGCCATTGTAATCAGTTAGGTCCAGTGTCACCATCTTGTCCACTTCATGCTCTTTGGATGCACCTCTTGCCATAGGAAAATGTCTAATAAAATCCCAGCTATGGCCACTTTAGGTACCCACCTTCATTAATTACTGCACAATTTAATTTATGTCTTAAGTTAACATTTTCAATCTCTAGATCATGTGCAATACTTTTTGTATTTGAATGTTGGTGTTGAATGGGTTGAAGTGTGCCTATAATAAGGATCAGATTAACAATGGGGTGAATGGAACTTCAGCTCCAGACCTCCATAAAAAAAAAAAAAAAAGGCCCATCATCATGGCAGTGTGATGATGTCATCCATCCAGATCACCACACGGTAAAAATCTTAAGTATAAAAATAGTGTTTCCAAATTTCTCCCAAAATTTGGATATACAATAGAAAGTGAAAAGGCAGTTGTTTTATAATAACACAAAGCTACTGCTTTAGATGAGAGGTGTGTGTTTTTGTCCCCAAGAAATCCAAATCCACCATAGTTTTGTGGATCCGAACTGAGCCATAACCCAATCCAGATTGCCTGATTAGATACAAATTGAGTACTAGTTCTGACCTTCCCACTATTTAAAATCTAAATTTTGAGTTTTGGATTGCAAATATTTTTTAGCTGATTTTTTTTTTGGTACTCTTTACTTAAAAGGGCGCCCACGATTTTGATCGTGGGCATCGTTAGTAAAAAATCTCGGGCATCTCGGGCATTGAATGCACTAAAAAATCGGGTGCGATCAACCGACGAGATGCCCGAGATTTCCCATAGGGAACAATGTTAAATGTCTCAATTGACCCAATTTTCCTGTTCAATGCCTCAATTGACCCGATTTTTCCATAGGAAACAATGTTAAATGGGCCACAGAGGCCAAATAGGCACCCTGAAGTGTATAATGGCCACCCGAATTGTTAACGCCACCCCACGATCAACGTCAACCCGATGCGTGGCGAGCGCAGCGAGCCCGCGAGGGGCGGCGGTACGCGTCCTACGACCTTTTCATACCCCCACTATCCACGTCGGCGTGGAGTTGAGAATAGAAAGTGTGGCGAGCGCAGCGAGCCACCGAGCCCGAAGCGTGGCGAGCGCAGCGAGCCCCGCGAGGGTACGCGGACAGCTGTGAAGCCCGCGAGGGTACGCGGATACCTGTGAAGGTATCCGCGTCCGCTCGCCACGCTTCGGGCTCGGTGGCTCGCTGCGCTCGCCACACTTTCTATTCTCAACTCCACGCCGACGTGGATAGTGGGGGTATGAAAAGGTCGTAGGACGCGTACCGCCGCCCCGTGCGGGCTCGCTGCGCTCGCCACACTTCGGGTTGACGTTGATCGTGGGGTGGCGTTAACAATTCGGGTGGCCATTATTCACTTCAGGGTGCCTATTTGGCCTCTGTGGCCCATTTAACATTGTTTCCTATGGAAAAATTGGGTCAATTGAGGCATTGAACAGGAAAATCGGGTCAATTGAGACATTTAACATTGTTCCCTATGGGAAATCTCGGGCATCTCGTCTGTCGCATCGCACCTGATTTTTTAGTGCATTCAATGCCCGAGATGGCCGAGATGGGCGCCCTTCTAAGTAAAGAGTACCTTTTTTTTTTTTTTTTATAAATCATTATCTATTTTTTACTATTGATTTTTAAACAAACCAAAAACTGAATCTGAACCAAATTTGAACCAAAACACTTCAGAGTGGTTTTGCTCAAGCCAAAAACACAATGATGAATTAGACCCCACACTTACAGTATCTCTTCAGATGAGCCGGTTTATGTTTTGGTATGGCTTACATATAGAGAGATACATTATAAAAAATATCTCGGTAGTCCAAAATCTCAGCCAACCCACCACCACCCCTACTACATACACTGACAAACATCTGATAATGTATATTACAATATGCAGAATATTTTTAAGGTTGACTGCTCTTATGTTGCACTGTGTGAAATATCATTAGCCAAATTTTGTTATCCTACAATAATTTTCCATAAATAAACCATTCTGATTTAATTGTCCAATGACACATCCATGGACACTATGGAACTACTGGCATATCTTTAATGGGTGCAAGATATGTGGTGCACATGGGCCCCTAGGTCCAGGGGGTCACCCAAACCACATACTCCACAACCATTTAATTATACTTGCCTCTCTCTGTCGGCCTGGCTATTGCGTTCATTTTCTGGTGATTTGTGCATGTGCAATAGAGGTGTCCTTGGGATAGCCATGTTCTCGGAGACCTACAGAGAGTCAACTGCACTGACTGAAAGGAGGAGCCCAATCAGAACGTGCATATATGCCCATTCCACTCTTTACTTGCCTCTGTTAGACACTAAAGGTATAAAACACCCTCATTTACAATTGGAGCTCTACTGTAGACTTTAAACGCAGGTGTTTTGTCATTAAATCCTCTTGTGCTTTATAACCTACTGACATCCATTCAGAACGTCCACAATGACAAGTGATTATACTGACACTGGTACCTGCCACTACTGAAGTTCCAACTGAACTTCTACTTTAAGCTCTGAAACGTATTGTTACAACTATAAATTAGCTTTATTTTCTGTGCTCTGCTAAAAGCTATTTTATGCTTCAAAATACACTTTCAAGGCACAGAGTGGGGCATAAATCAACTATAAAATGGCATCAGAGGTTTCAGTTGGAATTACAGATATGGCTTTAGTGCTCTTTCAAAAGCTTGATTACATAGAGAATAATGGGCAAGTAACGGTGCGTTATGGAGTTTCTTTCTCCACACAGTCCAAATGTGTGATGACCCATATGCTTGAGAAATAAATGATGTCAAAGGGTATTTAGCCCTATCAATGCTGGAAGGGGCCTCTAATACAACAACACAGCGACCTGAAATGCATTGTAGACCTTCCTTGCAATGAAAAATTACAAGAGAAACTGATTGTGACTGTTCTTTCATTGTTTATTCTTGGAACATCTTGGGGGGGGGGGGGGGGGGGGGGGGGGAGTTACAGAGCAAAAAAAAGTTGAGTCAGGATGGATATTTTGATAATAAGGTGCGTATTTATTTAGGAACTGGTTCCCCAGAGAAACGCTATGCTCATAGGCAAATGCAGGGGGGATTCTCCCCCTCTTGGCAAGTGCCTTAAATTATGACAACAATAGCTGGTATATAATACAATCAATAGAGCTGCCACCATGTTATGTAAGGGACAGAGCAGTGTACCAGCTTCTTCTACCACATTTACTGTATATGTGTGAATCTGAGCCCTCAAACAGTGCAATGGACCAGAGAGCAGCTGCCAGGAGGAAGAGATAGGAGCTTTACCATGAAGTGAGAGATTGTGAGCTTAGAACGTGCAGTACTGGTTTTATTTGAGTGTTTATTTATTATACTTAATACTTATATTATTTAAATGTTTAAAACAGCCTATACTTTAGACCATCTGTACTGTTGCATATTAATACTGTATTTCATACAGTATTTAGTGTATAAAAAGACCAATATTTATGGCTGTTAACGCTCCCCCAGACTCATGTACTTACTCCAATGCGCTGCTGAGTGGGAGATTTTGGATTCCATTTGGAAACCCCCCTGTAAAAATCCTGCGTGTGTCTCTGATGCTGATCGGCCTAAGGCTGGTTTGCTCTATGTTAGGGGGACTATAGTGCCAGCTGCCCTATAGTGCCAGCAGCTGGTTGTGAAACTATAATGAGGACGCCAGCTTTTTTTCTACCCAAATTTTACCACTACTATCCTAGGCTAACAGTACTAGAGCGGGATTAGAATTCAAGACAAGCTGTATATTTTACTCCATTTTTAGTTTTATACCACCCTTCCCAGTATGCTGAAATCTCTGCAAGGTTTGATGCTTTAAGACAACACACCCACTGCCAGCACTTTGACCCCAAATTACTGTATATGACATCTGTGAGTCATTTTTGAGAGATAAATAAAATAATAATAATAACGACAAGTATTATTATTATTATTATTATTATTATTATTATTGTTATTATTATTATATCAGCCAATTTGGAGGTCAAAATCATCAGCAATTTACAACAATTTATAATATGAAGCAAAATGAAGCCTATTACTTTTATCAGAGTACTACATTATTACCGTAACAGTATTGAATCATAGTACATATACAAATCAAAGAGAATAAACTCAATCTATGATACATAAAAAAAAAAAAACAAGACCCCCCCCCCCACTAGCTACACAAATGGTATGTAGAGATGCTTGAATTATATTCAAAAATGTTTTCCAAAGTAGTCTGTCTAATCCATGAAAAAGTAAAAATAATCACAGAAAATTCTCCAATGTGTAGAAGTTTGAAAGACATTTGTTATGATTTAATTTCATGTACCGTACAAGTAACACATTTCATTAGACACGCACAGCTTTGTATAACACGTTCACCAAACGTTGAACACACATTTATCCTACTATATGTCTAGTATGTGTGAATTCTAGCTTCAATTTAGAGTTAAGTTCCAGTGGAACTTGAAACTTTAGATAGAATCAAGAAAAAAAAATCAGTTCAATATCACAAAAAACGACAAACAAATTTATGCAATCGCAGCCAAGCCTGTTGAAAGTCTTGTTGATAAGATATATCTATCGGGTAGCACGTGCGATCTTCAGGGTCCGATGCGATGCTCATGGGACCACGCATTGCATCGGACGTGATGTCAAACACGATTTCTCACCGGAATCAGATGGTAAGTGACCAAATCGCTATGGAATAGCCCTAATGTATGGGCATCTTTAGGGGTCTATGTACTAAGCATTTGAGAAAGATAAAGTGCATAAATGCACTTATTCTGATTGCCACGCTCCCCTGAATATTTGCGCAGGGGATCGATGGTGAGCGTTTGCGCATGCACTGATGCTTGGTGCGAGCAGGCACTGGTAACTGCTAGTTCACTGTCCCGTTTGCACCTAGCAGTGCAGGTGGGGGGTGTATGACGGTGACGATGGGCTGTGCCCAGCGTTTCATGGGCGTTCCCATAAGAATGTGGGGGCCTTATCTCTGCGAGCACTGGAGAAATCATTCGATGGTTGGCGACCATCAAATCATTTCACCCCTGAACCCAAGCATTGGCAGCCGTCCAGGGAACTCGGCAAGCGAGGGGGCGGACGGCATAGTGTGCAGCGGGAGACGTTACATCTACACGCAACACTGCAAAATTCACAGCATTGCATTTGGACAAAAATAAGGTCTAACGTACCAACCAAACAGCTCCTGTCATTTTTTAAACACAGCCTGTTGCATGGCAATTAGAACCTTTTGGCTTAGTGTTCATTCTAGCACCCGCTGCTATCTTTGAAAAACCATGTAGTTCCTCTTCCCTGCCGGGGGTGTTTCTAGCACAGGTCTGGTTTGCATATCAGTGCTGATATGCAGACCACACTGTGCTAGAAGCACTACAGCAGACAGCGACAGCCCAGACAGGGAAGAGAAACTGCATGGGTTTTCAAAGATAGCGGGTGCTACAATGAACACTATTGGCTGGTACTGTATCTCAGTCCACTTTGTCTCTCTCCAAGGCTAAGTACATCTCCCCCCTTATTTGCTTAATCCTATGAGTGCCAACATCTCTATGAGAGATGTGCAAAATATCCAATAAAAATGCCCGCATCGCTCAAATTTTTTATATAAATTCAAATAAAAAATGTTGTGTAAAAAAAGATTATATTTCATATATAATGTACACATTACAGGTCATTATGATAAATTAAAATGTTTACTAGCCAATTTTTACACCTATTTTGACAAATTTACCTAGAGTTAAAGAAAAGTGGTGCATACAACACGTGGATAGTTCCACTGGTTACACATTTTTACAGAGATCTTTTTAAATCTAAATAAACAATAATAATAATAATAATAATAATAATAATAATAATAATAATAATAATAAAAAGTCCTGCGTTCATTTATAATTTTCCCTATAAGGAAAATGCAGTAAACTTTGCATGACTCCCAATTGTGTCACTTTCTAACTAAAGAAATATCAGCCAATCATTTGACTGGGCAATTAACCAACGGTTAACTACCCAACTGTTAAATAAAGAAGGCATGCATTATAATATGTTAACTACTTGTCTACTCATGTCCAGTCATCTGGAAATCATTTACCTAAAGCCATTCAGGTTTAATGTTTGGTCATGACCACATTAATGTTTCATTTTTCTATTTACCCTAATTAGGCAATCAAGACAGGTTACTAATGTAATCAGTTACCTAATTCTAACCTGACAATTTATTCTTTGCAGTGATCATAAAAGGACAGAAAATAATGAATTTGACTTAAATGGAAAAAAAGAAATGAGCAAGGATTTAAAGAGGTACCTTAATCAGCATTAGTAGCACAAATTCCCACAGTCCCTCCTTTTCAGAGTGTCCTTTTCATTAAGCAATGGTGAGTTGTAGGTGGAAATTGTAGGGCTATAGCCACCCCCACCCCACCCCCCATAAAATCTGAAACCACCAAGCCTTTCCACTGGAAGCGCTTCCTGACAGTCACAGCCAGACTGGAAGTCCTGGGGGGGGGGGTCTGCCCTAGGACTGCCAGTCCAGACTGTGATATCATAGAAGGCACTCCATGTGAACCCAGTTCCTTGCTATAATATCAGCCATATCCACCTTCTAGGGGCTGCAGCTGATGCGGTCCCTACTAGCTGGCTGGCTTAGTTATTTGTACACATGAGCAGGATCAAGATCATGTGTATGAGCTAATTTACAGACTACAGGTCACACAAGTAATGTTAGCCACACATCAGACCAACTTTCCTCCAACCATTTAACTAGTTCTTTGGTTAAGGTGAAACTCAGGTACTGTATGAGGGAAATGCCAATAAGCAATTTGCACACAAACTCAGGAGAATGGACAAAAACATTAAGTGAAATTGTTTAAATCAAATTGGTCCAACTACAGTACATTGTCCATTTTCAGATTTGGGAAACAAATTACTTTAACAATATACAGTGTTCAAATGTTACTAAAGGATCTTATGGAAAAAGGGGTACTGTACTAAATTAATAGGTGAACTTTGCAAAACAATATCCATGTAGCTAGAGCAGGGGTTCTCAAACTTGGTCCTCAGGACCCCACACAGTTCACGTTTTCACTTGTGATTCTGTGAGATCTCAACACATGCACTGTGAGGACCGAGTTTAAGAACCTGTGAGCTAGAGAATCATAGACTGTCGCACTTTGTGTTTGAATAAAATTGGTATTGAGTGAGAAAGTGTCAGTTTGTTCAGACGTTCAAGTTTAGATCTCTGCCTACAGTCTCCGGGGAGCGCTACACTAAATTTAGCATTTGCAGTATATGTAAGGCAGTAAGCTGAAACACAATGAGAAAACTCCTTCTAAACGGTATCGATTATGAGGGAAATATTTTTCTATTTTGTCAGAAACAAAAGTTGCAAAATAAAAGATCATTAACAGGCAAATGTTAATGCTTACATAGTGAACAGTATAACCCCCCCCCCCCCCCAAAAGGGGATACAGTCATTAGATCTACAGTAACTAGGTCAACAAGTATTGGGTCAACACCACTAGATCGACAGGCAACAAGCTCAACATGGGTTTAGGTCAACATTGGTCTAGGTCGACAGGTCATTAGGTCGACACAAGCATCAGGTCGACATGGACAATGCCGACAGTCAACATTGTCGACATGGGGTTTTTCACTTAGTCCTTATGACACCGCCCCAGTGATGACTTAATTAAAGCCTTAATCCACCAGGTAACTGACCCCCTAAAAGAGCAACAATATATAATTCAAGTGAACAGCCTGGAACTCATCTCTCATAGGATTGGACTCTCAGTGGTGCCCACCAGGAATTTCCCTGTGCTCCTGTGGGCCAATCGGACCCCGAGGCTGCTTTTGCATTTCATACTTAGGTTATGAAAATTGCACCAACAAAATGTCTGCTTCCGCTGTGTGGAGGCACTTTACAATACACCTTAATGGAGTATGAAGTTGGGTTTGCATTTTACACAATAAATAAGAGATTTGCTTCAGCAAAAAAAAATAAGAAGAAAATGTTAATAAGCTGAATAATATTTTCTGCATGAAAACTTTCTACGGTACATACAGTATTCTACAGATCATTGCACAATGATCATATTGCGCAATGTAATTAATTTTTTTATGAGCGGGTTATCATGCACTAACAAATGAGAATGGAATTGTCATGATCTGACCAATAACATTGCAGCACTCTGTGAGTGTGGGTGTTTCAGTCAGTTTTGTTGGTACAGCCACACTTTTCCCTGTCTATTATTATCAGTTATTGATTTCCTGTAAGTGCTACATTATGGTATTATGACTACATATTGCAGAGAATATCAAAAGGATCGCAATATAATACAGAGAACATTACATTGACACCAAATAATATTATAGAGCATCACAGTGAATACAATTTAATGCCAAAACATTTTGCTCCTGATTCTGGTTTGATTGCTTCCTTGGCATTCGTACAGGCGAGCGATGTTTAGCTACTGAGCATGTGCAGCCACTTTTTGCAAGCGGGCATGGCAAATTGATTATTCGCCAGCCCACTCGCAGGTAACAGTGCAGGTGGGGGTGTGGGGCAGTGGCCACGGATAATGGCCAGTGTTTCATGGCCATTCCCATGAATACGCCGGACGTTCCCATAGAAATGCACTGGTGATGCAGGTGGCGTACAGGGGCACCGCAGATCTAAGACACCAGAGAGTATCTTAGATCTGCGAGCACTAGAGAAATCATTCGATGGTCGGCGACCAAATGATTTCTGCCCCGCACGCAGTCTGCAAATGGATGTTTATGCAAAACATCCATTTGTAAGCTACGAATTTGCAGCTTTGCGGGTCAATCAGAATGAGGGCCATAATACAAGGAACATCACAGTGACTGCCATATATTACAGGGAACATCACAGTGACTGCCATATAATACAGAGAACATCACAGTGACTGCCATACAATACAGAGAACATCACAGTGACTGCCATATAATACAGGGAACATCACAGTGACTGCCATATAATACAGGGAACATCACAGTGACTGCCATATAATACAGAGAACAACACAGTGACTGCCATATAATACAGAGAACATCACAGTGACTGCCATATAATACAGAGAACATCACAGTGACTGCCATATAATACAGAGAACATAACAGTGACTGCCATATAATACAGGGAACATCACAGTGACTGCCATATAATACAGAGAACATCACAGTGACTGCCATACAATACAGAGAACATCACCGTGACTGCCATATAATACAGAGAACATCACAGTGTCTGCCATATAATACAGGGAACATCATAGTGACTGCCGTATAATACTGATAATATCACAGTGACTGCCATATAATACAGGGAACATCACAGTGACTGCCATATAATACAGGGAACATCACAGTGACTGCCATATAATACAGGGAACATCACAGTGACTGCCATATAATACAGAGAACATCACAGTGACTGCCATATAATACAGAGAACATCACAGTGACTGCCATATAATACAGAGAACATAACAGTGACTGCCATATAATACAGGGAACATCACAGTGATGCCATATAATACAGAGAACATCACAGTGACTGCCATACAATACAGAGAACATCACCGTGACTGCCATATAATACAGGGAACATCACAATGACTGCCATATAATACAGGGAACATCACAATGACTGCCATATAATACAGGGAACATCACAGTGACTGCCATATAATACAGAGAACATCACCGTGACTGCCATATAATACAGAGAACATCACCGTGATTGCCATATAATACAGAGAACATCACAGTGACTGCCATATAATACAGGGAACATCACAGTGACTGCCATATAATACAGAGAACATCACAGTGACTGCCATATAATACAGAGAACATCACAGTGACTGCCATATAATACAGAGAACATAACAGTGACTGCCATATAATACAGGGAACATCACAGTGATGCCATATAATACAGAGAACATCACAGTGACTGCCATACAATACAGAGAACATCACCGTGACTGCCATATAATACAGGGAACATCACAATGACTGCCATATAATACAGGGAACATCACAATGACTGCCATATAATACAGGGAACATCACAGTGACTGCCATATAATACAGAGAACATCACAGTGACTGCCATATAATACAGAGAACATCACCGTGATTGCCGTATAATACAGAGAACATCACAGTGACTGCCATATAATACAGAGAACATCACAGTGACTGCCATATGATACAGGGAACATCACAATGACTGCCATATAATACAGGGAACATCACAGTGACTGCCATATAATACAGGGAACATCACAATGACTGCCATATAATACAGGGAACATCACAGTGACTGCCATATAATACAGAGAACATCACAGTGACTGCCATATAATACAGAGAACATCACAGTGACTGCCATATAATACAGATAACATCACAGTGACTGCCATATAATACAGAGAACATCACAGTGACTGCCATATGATACAGGGAACATCACAGTGACTGCATATAATACAGAGAACATAACAGTGACTGCCATATAATACAGATAATATCACAGTGACTGCCATATAATACAGAGAATATCACATTGACTGCCATATAATACAGGGAACATCACTGTGACTGCCATATAATACAGAGAACATCACAGTGTCTGCCATATAATACAGGGAACATCACAGTGACTGCCATATAATACATGGAACATCACAGTGACTGCCATATCATAAAGAAAATATCACAGTGACCGCCATGTAATACAGATAACATAACAGTGACTGCCATATAATACAGAGAACTTCACAGTGACTGCCATATATTACATAGAACATCACAGTGACTGCCATATAATACAGAGAACATCACAGTGACTGCCATATAATACAGGGAACATCACAGTGACTGCCATATAATACAGAGAACATCACAGTAACTGCCATATAATACAGAGAACATCACCGTGACTGCCATATAATACAGAGAACATCACAGTGACTGTCATATAATACAGGGAACATCACAGTGACTGCCATATAATACAGGGAACATCACAGTGACTGCAATATAATACAGAGAAAATCACAGTGACTGCCATATAATACAGGGAACATCACAGTGACTGCCATATAATACAGAGAACATCACAGTGACTGCCATATAATACAGGGAACATCACAGTGACTGCCATATAATACAGATAAAATCACAGTGACTGCCATATAATACAGGGAACATCACAGTGACTGCCATATAATACAGAGAATATCATAGTGACTGCCATATAATACAGGGAACATCACTGTGACTGCCATATAATACAGAGAACATCACAGTGTCTGCCGTATAATACTGATAATATCACAGTGACTGCCGTATAATACTGATAATATCACAATGACTGCCATATAATACAGGGAACATCACAGTGACTGCCATATAATACAGGGAACATCACAGTGACTGCCATATAATACAGAAAATATCACAGTGACCGCCATGTAATACAGAGAACATTACAGTGACTGCCATATGATACAGAGAACTTCACAGTGACTGCCATACAATACAGAGAACATCACAGTGACTGCCATATAATACAGAGAACATCACAGTGTCTGCCATATAATACAGGGAACATCACAGTGACTGCCGTATAATACTGATAATATCACAGTGACTGCCATATAATACAGGGAACATCACAGTGACTGCCATATAATACAGAAAATATCACATTGACCGCCATATAATACAGAGAACATAACAGTGACTGCCATATAATACAGGGAACATCACAGTGACTGCCATATAATACAGGTAACATCACAGTGACTGCCATATAATACAGAGAACATCACAGTGACTGCCATATGATACAGGGAACATCACAGTGACTGCCATATAATACAGGGAACATCACAATGACTGCCATATAATACAGGGAACATCACAGTGACTGCCATATAATACAGGGAACATCACAGTGACTGCCATATAATACAGAGAACATCACAGTGACTGCCATATAATACAGGGAACATCACAGTGACTGCCATATAATACAGGGAACATCACAGTGACTGCCATATAATACAGAGAACATCACAGTGACTGCCATATAATACAGAGAACATCACAGTGACTGCCATATAATACAGATAACATCACAGTGACTGCCATATAATACAGAGAACATCACAGTGACTGCCATATGATACTGGGAACATCACAGTGACTGCATATAATACAGAGAACATAACAGTGACTGACATATAATACAGAGAATATCACAGTGACTGCCATATAATACAGAGAATATCATAGTGACTGCCATATAATACAGGGAACATCACTGTGACTGCCATATAATACAGAGAACATCACAGTGTCTGCCATATAACACAGGGAACATCACAGTGACTGCCGTATAATACTGATAATATCACAGTGACTGCCGTATAATACTGATAATATCACAGTGACTGCCATATAATACAGGGAACATCACAGTGACTGCCATATAATACAGAAAATATCACAGTGACCGCCATGTAATACAGAGAACATAACAGTGACTGCCATATAATACAGAGAACATCACAGTGACTGCCATATAATACAGATAACATCACAGTGACTGCCATATAATACAGAGAACATCACAGTGACTGCCATATGATACAGGGAACATCACAGTGACTGCATATAATACAGAGAACATCACAGTGACTGCCGTATAATACTGATAATATCACAGTGACTGCCGTATAATACTGATTATATCACAGTGACTGCCATATAATACAGGGAACATCACAGTGACTGCCATATAATACAGGGAACATCACAGTGACCGCCATATAATACAGAAAATATCACAGTGACCGCCATGTAATACAGAGAACATAACAGTGACTGCCATATAATACATAGAACTTCACAGTGACTGCCATACAATACAGAGAACATCACAGTGACTGCCATATAATACAGAGAACATCACAGTGACTGCCATATAATACAGAGAACATCACAGTGACTGCCATATGATACAGGGAACATCACAGTGACTGCATATAATACAGAGAACCTAACAGTGACTGCAATATAATACAGAGAATATCACAGTGACCGCCATATAATACAGAGAATATCACAGTGACTGCCATATAATACAGGGAACATCACTGTGACTGCCATATAATACAGAGAACATCACAGTGTCTGCCATATAATACAGGGAACATCATAGTGACTGCCGTTTAATACTGATAATATCACAGTGACTGCCATATAATACAGGGAACATCACAGTGACTGCCATATAATACAGAAAATATCACATTGACCGCCATATAATACAGAGAACATAACAGTGACTGCCATATAATACAGAGAACATCACAGTGACTGCCATATAATACAGGGAACATCACAGTGACTGCCATATAATACAGAGAACATCACAGTGACTGCCATATAATACAGAGAACATCACAGTGACTGCCATATAATACAGATAACATCACAGTGACTGCCATATAATACAGAGAACATCACAGTGACTGCCATATGATACTGGGAACATCACAGTGACTGCATATAATACAAAGAATATCACAGTGACTGCCATATAATACAGAGAATATCACAGTGACTGCCATATAATACAGAGAATATCATAGTGACTGCCATATAATACAGGGAACATCACTGTGACTGCCATATAATACAGAGAACATCACAGTGTCTGCCATATAACACAGGGAACATCACAGTGACTGCCGTATAATACTGATAATATCACAGTGACTGCCGTATAATACTGATAATATCACAGTGACTGCCATATAATACAGGGAACATCACAGTGACTGCCATATAATACAGAAAATATCACAGTGACCGCCATGTAATACAGAGAACATAACAGTGACTGCCATATAATACAGAGAACTTCACAGTGACTGCCATATAATACAGAGAACATCACAGTGACTGCCATATAATACAGATAACATCACAGTGACTGCCATATAATACAGAGAACATCACAGTGACTGCCATATGATACAGGGAACATCACAGTGACTGCATATAATACAGAGAACATAACAGTGACTGCCATATAATACAGAGAATATCACAGTGACTGCCATATAATACAGAGAATATCACAGTGACTGCCATATAATACAGTGAATATCATAGTGACTGCCATATAATACAGAAAATATCATAGTGACTGCCATATAATACAGAGAACATCACAGTGTCTGCCATATAATACAGGGAACATCACAGTGACTGCCGTATAATACTGATAATATCACAGTGACTGCCGTATAATACTGATTATATCACAGTGACTGCCATATAATACAGGGAACATCACAGTGACTGCCATATAATACAGGGAACATCACAGTGACTGCCATATAATACAGAAAATATCACAGTGACCGCCATGTAATACAGAGAACATAACAGTGACTGCCATATAATACATAGAACTTCACAGTGACTGCCATACAATACAGAGAACATCACAGTGACTGCCATATAATACAGAGAACATCACAGTGACTGCCATATAATACAGGGAACATCACAGTGACTGCCATATAATACAGGGAACATCACAGTGCCTGCCATATAATACAGGGAACATCACAGTGACTGCCATATTATACTGAGAATATAACAGTGACTGCCATATAATACAGGGAACATAACAGTGACTGCCATATAATACAGAGAACATCACAGTGACTTCCATATAATACAGAGAACATCACAGTGACTGCCATATGATACAGAGAACATCACAGTGACTGCCATATAATACAGGGAACATCACAGTGACTGTCATATTATAATGAGAATATAACAGTGACTGCCATATAATACAGGGAAAATAACAGTGACTGCCATATAATACATAGAACATCACAGTGACTGCCATATAATACAGAAAACATCACAGTAACCACCCTGCAATGCAAAAATAATTGCAGTGAGCATTGTAGTGACCACAATATAATACAGGAATAAGATGATGACTGCTATATAATAGAGAGATTATAGCCATAATCAATGACTGCCATATTATGCAAAAAACATCAGCCACTGACACATAATATCAAGAGTATATGTGGCTGCCATACAATATATAAAGCATCAGTGACCACAATATAATACAGAGGAATCAGACCACCATAAATTAAAGAGAGAGTATCTTTGATCAATAAGTAACTTTTTCTCCTATAATTATTTACTACTTCAGCATAACACCCCCATTCAGTGTAATAAATAGCATGTGCCCAGACATCAGAATGCATCAAGCAGCTGCATATTAGGAATGTCCTGCTGAGGCTGATTATATCAGTAAGGCGGAGAGGCCATGTAGAAACAGTGGCCAAGCTGCCTGTTGCTGCAGTGTAAAGCCACTGGGAGGTGATAGCTGCATTTTGTTGGCCTCCCTCCCTGCTCTACAGTATGTGATTGTATCTGCTGAGGGTTCTGCATCTCTGTCTACCCCAGTTGGTTCCCTCCCATTCTGTCGTCCAGAGGACCATGACCCTACCTCAATTTTTGCCCTCCTTTTATTATTCCTCTAGTAATTAGTAGTGATTGGGTCCTCATAGTTCTACATTAACTTTGATTCATATAATTTGTTCTTTGGTGCTTCAGTAATTTTGCTGCTGCTGCTGCACTGTTTGGTTATCTCCCAGTATAATAAACTAAAAATCTCCCCATCAGCTTTGCTAAATGCGGGCACATCACTAGTGCACAGAGCCCTATTGCATACCTCCCAACTTTCTGAAGATCAGAATAGGGACACTCGCACGACGAAGCCGTGCGAGTGCCCGAATAGGGGGCGTGGTGTATGCAAATGAGGGCACAGCTTATGTAAATTAGGCCACACCTTCGTTTTCGGCTGCGAATAGACGCTGTGCGCATGCGCACAGTGTCTATTCTGTGACATTGGGGGGGACTCCCAACTGCCCTTCCCCCCCGCAGCGGGACACTGCCGGCCGCGGGAGGGACGCGGGAACGTCCCCAAAAATTGGGACGTTCCCGCGTTTAGCGGGACAGTTGGGAGGTATGCTATTGGCAGCATGCTGCACACAGTATTACATACAGATGGAGCTTCTCCAGTCAATTCTATCACCATCTGCCATTGTGCGCCAACCGCCTGATGGGGGTGTGCGCATATGAGATGCTCACATGCCCCGTTTGACAGAGCCTGCCGCCGCCTCCCCGTTACTCCCTGCCCGCACCCTTCTAACCCTGCCTTATCCCTGAACCAGAGATGGACAGGGTTTCTGCCATCCACTGGGGATGCGCGTGCGTGTGAGACGCTTGCGCACTGCGTTCCTATCAGATGCAGCGCCTCTTCACCAGCGATCGCCAGCTCAGGGAATCTGGTGATTCCCCGAGCTGGCTTAGAGGCGCTACATCTGTATCCCTCTCTGCAGATCTGGACACCTCTTTGGCACAGGGCTGAAACTAGGGTTTCTAGAACCCAGGTCAAGGCAGCAATTTGGTGCCCCCACCCCCTCACCCCCAAAATAACCCTCACAACATAAAGTCACAAGGGTACAGTAGGAAAGCTTGCTCCCGGCGGTACGGAGGATTGCAGCCTGGTCCCACAGAAGGAGCATCTACAGTATACTCTGTGAGCTGTATGCATACAGATTGCATTCAAAACATGCAGCTCAATCAGCAAACAGTCATTAGTGATATCGTTATAATACACAGCATAATAATACTTATTGTAGATGCAGCTCCAGTGTAGCCGGGCTGCCATACTCTGTGCCAGCCGCTCCCCTCCCCCATGACAGCCTCTGACCTGCTGATCTTTTATCGCCTCCATACTCTGCCAGCTGGCTGGGATGCTGACTGTAGCATCGGGTCCCGGAGCATCAGCCATTGCCCAGAGCATCAGATGTCCAGACAATTTGCTCCTCCCCTAAAGCCCCTTCCTATCCAGCACCCAGGTCACCTAACCACCTAGCTCCCCCCTAGTTACGGCCCTGCATGGGCGATACACTATATGTGCATAGGTGGAGCTATGTAGGCAAGTATGTGCCCACATATATGCTCTCTAATGTCAATCTGTCTTCTGTAATAGATTTCATTGATTGCTAGGAAATTTAATGAGCAAATACAATAAACTAAAAATGTGCTTTAACTATTGGTAATAAAATATCTTACATTTACCAGAATAATTTTCTCTGACTTGTTTTAGCAGTGATGTCTCTAAAGTTTTACAATTTTTGTTTTTTACTAAAATACATTTCTCTGTATCCAGTAAGCAGAATTCCACAAAGCGAGGAATGAGTCTGACTTGACTGGCTTTCTCTTTGATTCTTTTGGCACCCCTGCAGTGCAGAGACAGGCGGAATGCTGAAGAAACATAGAATATGCAAACTTTTGATACATTTTTTAAAATGACTGCACCCATAGCATGGTTTAAGGGAATATGAACATGAAAGCAAGAACCATACAAATTAGTTGCCCAACCTGATAACAACATACTGTACTGCATTACATTGAGCAACAACCAGTGTAACCAAGGCCCAGTGTTTTCATGTTCAAATTATGCCAGGGAAACTTACAGTCATTTTCTTAAATAATGACCTACTCTCATACAGATTTTTTTTATTTTAACAGTTTCAACGCTGTTTTTTTTTGTTTTTTTCAATGTACAGATCTGTGTAATTTCTTACTGTAGCTTCAATTGTGCAAAATATTCCCTTTCAGTGCTCCAGTTCTGAGATTGTTAGCTTGCACAAACTGCTTAGGTGTGCAACATTTGTTTATATCTGTGAAATATTGATCCATGGCTTGTGTTGAACCCCTTGAGTGCCAACATCTGTGAGAGACGTGCAAAATATTGGGTAAAAATGCCAGCATTGCTCACATTTGTTATATAAATTCAAAATTGTTACAAAAATGTTGTGTAAAAATTTTTGCTTGCTTATTTTTACACCAATTTTCACAAATTCACTTGGCACTCAAAGGGTTACTCTGCAATTTGATGGGCCTAATTCAGACTCAGTTGTAGTTTTGTGAATCCTCACAAAACTACAAACCATGGCAATAGTCTGACAAGCACAGGGCTAGGCCTCCCTGTGCACACTGGGTCCTGCCCCACAAAATGTTGTGGGTACTTTGATAAATTGCGAGCACTTCACTACACCGCAAAGTTCTTGCACATCACCGGATGCCGCCATCGTGAGCAGCCCAGCTTCGAAGCCTGACGCAGGCTGGTCATGTTTCAGGTTGCGGCAGCTGCGTGACCTCACGCGCAGCCAACGGCATGGCCCTCCCCCAAGCGGTCTGGACATGCCTGAGTTGTCTAGAGTGCTCCCACAAAACACTCGGTCACCACCACGGTATATATGTATATATGCAGATATATTGGGCACTGGCTGATGTGGTATGTCTGAACAACATTGCTCACAGACAGGGATGTGGTCATTTGGTCTACAGCATGATGGTCGACAGTTATTAGGTCGACACCATTAGGTCGACATGAGAAAAGGTCGACATAGGAAAACGTTGACATGCTTCTAGGTCAAAAGGTCATTAGTTTGACAGGCCATTAGTTCGACATTGTCTAGGTCTGGGGTAGCCAACCCTAGTCCTCGAGAGCTACCAACAGTGCATGTTTTGCAGGTCTCCTCACAGAATCACAAGTGAGCTAATTAGCTCCATCTGTGTATCTTTTAAAATGTGTCAGTGATTAATGAGTGCAGCTGTGCAGCAGCTAGGTTGTCTGGAAAATGTGAACTGTTGGTAGCTCTCGAGGGCTAGGGTTGGCTACCACTGGTCTAGGTCAACAATCTAAAGGTCGACATGGGGGTTTTCACTGTTTTTTGAGCCGACATATGCCGACAGGTGGTATTTCATGCCCTGGGCATGTCCCACTAGGGCATGGTGGGACATGCCCAACGCATTGCGAGCAAAGCGAGCGTTGCGAGGGGGTGCGGTGCACTTTAAGCGGTGTCCATGTCGACTGTGTTGACATTCAGGTAAAAAAACAGTGAAAAACCCCATGTCGACCTTTTGACTGTCGACCTAAACATTGTCGAACTAATGACCTGTCGAACTAATGACCTTTTACCATGTCGACCTTTTCCCATGTCGACCTAATGGTGTCAACCTAATGACTGTCGACCATCATGCTGTAGACCAAATGATCTCAACCCCACAGACATAGGGGGTCATTCTGGTTGGCTCACTAAGAAGCTGTAGCTTGCTGCTTAGCGAGCTTTCTAACGCCACTTACTAGTTGTGCAAATATCTGCCGCCCAGCCGATATTCCCGCCGCACTGCGATTGGATGTTTTGCATAAACATCCATTTGCAGGGTGGCGTGCATGCCCGCAATCATTTGATGGTCGCCGACCATCGAATGATTTCTACAGTGCTCGCAAATCTATGTCACTCTCGGCTGACTTAGACTAGCATCCGGGTCCGAGAATTGGGCGGGCGACTGACGTCCTGTAACATTAGCCAGGTGCCGCCAGCATTCACATGGGGATGCCCAGCTTTTGCTTGGGCACACACAGCGTTTTTGTGGGTACACGCAGTGCTTTAACATCGGTCCCCCATATATGCCAATCAGAATCAGGCCTATGATCCGCAAACGATTTATCATTCATTCATTCATTCAATAAAACAGATGATATATTATCTAGTGTGTACCCAGCATTAAGCTTCTACATAGATTGGGCGGTATTCAATGTGAATACGGGCAAGGTGCAGCGAATCCTGTTTAGGATTTGCTGCACATTTGCCACGTTCCGGAGCCTCGCCGGCTCCGGTATTCAACGAGTCAGGGGCTCGCTGCCCCTGACCGGCGAATATGAGCTCCTGCGGCGAACGCCGCAGGGAGCCTGAGGACGGTGGCAGGCAGGGAGGTGGAAGTCTCTCTGCCTGCCCCAGAGCATATGTGGGGGGGGAGGTCGGCTCCCCGGGTGCCAGGCAGCACAGGCTGCCCCCCGGGGGGTGCCAGCAGGGGACCGGGTATATCCACTACACCCGATCGTGCATATGTAATGATCGGATGCAGTGAATATATGAATATCTAATGAGCGGCTCGGCTCCGGCGCCCCCTGCTGGCTGCTGTGTAAAAAAAATATATATATATATTTTTTTAAAATTAAATATATATTCATGTGCTTATAGCACATGAATAAAAATAGCATGCCCCTCCTCAGAATAAAATTCCTGATTTTTTGACACCAAATGTAAAAAACAAAACACTTTATTTTAAAAGTTCACATTCCACTTCTCCATAAAAAGATAGCGATTGCTACTCGGTGAATCATGGCGAAAAAACCTTCAAATGTATTCGCCATCTGGTCATTGAATAGGGTGATTCACCGTTTTAGTCAAAAATTCGCCAAACAGCACAAATTCGCCATAAAAACATGGCGAATTAGGCTCATTGAATACCGCCCATTGTGTTTTACCATACTGTATGCAACATATTTTAACCCCTTGAGTGGTGGGTTTTGCTGGGCAGGACAAACCTACCAGGGCAGGTTTGTCCTGCCCCAGCAAACCCACCACAGGAGGGAGGAAGCTGCCGCCCCCACCCTCATCTCCGCTCCGGCGTTAGTATGCTGGAGCTCCCCTGCCGCGCTTCCCCCTGCCGCCTGTCAGTCATCACACAGGCGGCAGGCTCGGGGATGTTTTGCGGCGGCTCGGGAGGACTCGGGCGCCTGAACTCTCCCGAGTCCCCCCCGAGCCGTGCCGACCATCCCCGAGCCTGCCGCCTACGTCACTGATACAAATAGTGATTGGGGAGCTCAGGCGTAAAATGTCCAGAGTGGAGGGGGGGGCGACAGGAGCAGAGGTGGGAGTGACGGAGGACCCCTAAAAGGTAGTGCGCCCGTGGTGCTCCACTGGAGGCACCACTGGCGAGCACCTATTGCAAGTTGGTTTGCCCGAAAAGTTTCCGGGACAGCCCGCTGCGGCAGCACAGCTGAGCCCGGAAAATTTCTGGGCATACCACCCAAGGGGTTAATGCTGCTTTTTCTAAAAGTAGTATTAATTACGAGAGTGAGGAAAAAAGAAAGAGGAAGAGATAAAGGAAGGTGGTGGCAGAGACGGAGTGAGAAATATAGACATGCAGTATTCTATAATACTTAGATAATGGCTATTTCTAGTCAATCAAATCACAAATTAAATCACCACTGCCCTCTATTAACACTTGCTTTATCCAAGAGTCAGGTCACATCTGTAAAGAGAATGTGTCCCCTGTGGCTAGACATAGTAAAAAAAAAAAAGTTTCTTAATGAGCTCATGAATAGAATAGATTAATATTCAATTTAAGTAGAATATTAATTAGCTCATTAGTTCAATCATTTCAAAAAAATTGCAATGAATAATACATTTCTTCACAAACCAATACCAATTTAGGTTAAGAGGTGGCTTGTGTTACAAAAAGAGGTTCCTTCATCTTACATGGTTTATAGCTAGATTCTGTAAAACTAGGTTATGGTGTGCTTTAAACCAAGGCAGAAACGAATGCTCTGGATCACTAACTTGGAAATGTATTAAGTTTAGTGAAGTGATAAAGTGGCCGGTGACAAGGCACCAATCCTCACTCCAATCCTCACTCTCGTAATTAAGGTGTGCTAAGAACTCCAATTACACTCCATGTTAATTGTTAAGGGGTGTACACACGGATAACTTTTAATAGGAGATTTTGACTAGATAGTCAAAATCTCCTAGAAGGTTAGCCAAAATCTCCCTATTTTTCTCCTGCTTAGTCAATATTGTCTAGCCAGAGGCAGAACTCTGGGAGACAATGGAGTCATCTGCCGCCGGGCTCCTGCTATCAAGGGGGCACCTCTCCTCCCCTGCCAGTTTAAAACCATTAATTGAAAGCCATCAAAATTGCTTCTGTGGCTGAGTTCTGAAATATATATACATATGTGTTCTCTCTCTCTGTGTATATATATAGATATATGCAGTATATAATATATATTTCATAACAGACTATATACATTTTGAATAATAGTGTGTGTGTGTGTGGGGGGGGGGGGCACAAATATTCATCTTGCCTCCGGGCAACTGGGACAAACTTACGCCACTGTGTCTAGCAGAAATTGCTTAGTATAGATTGACTGTGCAGGTAAGGCAATTTTGACTAGATCATAGACTATCATTGCTTAGACAAATTGGCTTAGTCAAAATCTCCAGTGCATCTAGCCAAAATCTCTCCCAAAATTGCTTAGTCAAAATTGTCCATTAGTCAAAATCTCCCTGTGTGTACACCCCTTAACCTTGACAGTGATCTTTACTAACCTTCTAAGCAATTTTGACTATGTAGTCAAAATCGCTTAGAAGGCTCGCTCCGTGTGTACACCCCTTAAGAGTTTATCAAAATTATTTTTACTATCAGTGTTCTTAGCACCTAGAGTGTGCATCAGAATAGTTCTTTTTTCCTGTACAGCATATGATCTAATCAAAATTGCCTTGCCTGCACAGTCAGGGGTGTACACACGGAGAACTTTTAACAGGAGATTTTGACTAGATAGTCAAAACCTCCTAGAAGGTTAACCAGAATCTACCTATTTTTCTCCTGCTTATTCAAGTTTGTCTAGCATAGATTGCTTAGCATAGATATATTGTGCAGGCAATTTTGACTAGATCATAGACTATCATTGCTTAAGGTGCGTACATACGGGTGCAATTATGTATGAAATCGCTGGCAAAATGGTCGCTCAGCGACCATATTGCCAGTGATTTCATGTGCAGCTGGCGATAGATGGCTGGGAGTGCGCTCCCGCGGCCAGCCCTTCATGGTCGCTGGTCGCAGGAGCATGCTCCTGCGACCAGCGGCTTCCCCCAGCGATCGCCGGGCAGGAGGTCAGCGCCGAAGAAATCAGCGCTGTTCTCCCATGCCCTGCGACGCTGCTCCCTCCCTCCTCCCGTCACCTGCTGCTGCGCTCCGCCTCCGCCCCCGCCCCGTAGCAGTGTCTCCTTTTCATCGCTGATGAAAAGAAGACACTAGCAATATGATTGCTGGGGATATATTGCTAGCAATATATCCCCAGCAATCATATAGACCCGTGTGTACACAGCAGTCAAAATCGCTTAGTCAAAATCTCCAGTGCATCTAGCCAAAAACTCTCCCAGAACTGCTTAGTCAAAATTGCTTAGTCACAATTGTCCATTAGTCAAAATCTTACCGTGTCTACACCCCTTATCTATTCTAGGAGATCTTGGCAGGAGAAAAGCTGGGAGATTTTGGCTAAACTTCTAGGAGATTTTGACTATCTAATCAAAATCTCCAGGCAAAATCTCACCGTGTGTACACCCCTACAGATACTGGCGCTAAGTCAGTATCTCCTAGGATAGATAGGCTCTGCAGGTAAGGCAATTTGACTAGATCATAGACTATCATTAGTTAGTCAAAATCGCTTAGCCAATATCTCACTGTGTGTACACAGCTTTAATAAATATGCCCCTAATGCTATTTTAAAACTCTGGTGGGACAATTATACCATTTCAGTGGTCCTTTTACACTAGAGTATCTGATAAGATTCCTGCCCATTACACCGGTAGTGGTACTGTAGCTAAAAGATATTTTCTCCTGTGCAAAAACTGCTACCGTATTAAGTTGATAAGTGACAAAAATAACTGATTGATAATTGTAAGAGGTACAATACTAATCTCAGAGAAGTAAATGGCGAGATACTGTATTGGCTAATGACCAATTTTGACAAAGCAATATTGAGAGAGATTTTGGCTAGATGCACCAGAGATTTTGACTAAGCGATTTTGTCTAAGTAATGATAGTCTATAGGGGGTGCACACACTGTGAGATTTTGGCAGGAGATTTTGACTATATAATCAAAATCTCCTAGAAGGTTAGCAAAAATATCCCTATTATTTTCCTGCTTAGTCAATACAAAATTGCCTTGCATGTACAGTCAACTTATGCTAAGCAATCTATGCTAGACAATATTGACTAAGCAGAAGAAAATAGGGAGATTTTGGCTAACCTTCCTGGAGAGTTTGACTATCTTGTCAAAATCTCCTGCCAAAATCTCACCATGTGTACACCCCTTTAGTCAATACAAAATTGCCTTGCATGTACAGTCAATTTATGCTAAACATTCTATGCTAGACAATATTGACTAAGCAGAAGAAAATAGGGAGAATTTGGCTAACCTTCCTGGAGCGTTTGACTATCTTGTCAAAATCTCCTGCCAAAATCTCACCATGTGTACACCCTTTTTTAATGGATTGGGTTTCAATGTGTTATTAGAGCAATTATACTGTGAAGCTCATGGCCTAACACTTTACACTGAAGCTGGTTTCACATTGCAAAAACCTGCTTTCAACCCGTTTTTGTAAACGGGTCTTAAAACAGGTCAAAAGCCAGTTAAACCCCTTTCATATTGCATGTTGTAAAGGTATATTGCAGTTTCAATACCATTTTTGTACCTTCAGATTCAACCGGTTTCACCCATAGAAAGCCATACAATGTCATTTTAAATGTTTTTTTCCTGGTTGTGGGCAGGGGATCATGTGTGGTTATCATTTATAGCAACTACCATTTCTGAGCTGTTCAGACTGCATGAAAAACGGCTCAGAAATGTGTAGGATCCTGCTTTTAACACGTTTCAAAATACCGGTATTTTGTAACCGGTAAATTGATTGTGGAGCTTTCAATTTGCAGCTGATACCGTTTTAAAGCAGTTAAAAATCACCAATATGCTGTGTTAAAACTGCAATGTGAAAGGGGCTTCAGAGACCATATACCAATTTACCTGAGTATACTGTACATGTATCAGAGACTGCTATTTAGAATTGATTATGAGGTCATATACAGTATCTGAAGCACTAAAAACACAGCAGCCCCGTTATCATGTAAATCATACCTTCTAACGTGACCCATTTCAGAAGGGACAAAATGCTCTGTTCTAGGACTTCCTTTCCAGTGGCTGGGGTTGCATTGCAGTCCAAAATTCAAATAGGGGAGCCCCACCAACTGCCCGCAATTCCCGGATTGTGGTGTTTGCCGTGGCAGTTGGTGGGGCTCTCCTATTTGAATTTTGGGATGAGCTGTAGCCACCAGCTCTGCAACTGCCACTGGCATGAAAGTCCAGGAACAGAGCGTTTTGTCCCTCCTGAAATGGGTCATGTTGGGAGGTATGCTACATGTACTGTCAGCCAATACATCAGAGCATAGACCAGGGGTTAATGTGTGGGGGGGGGGGGGGGACGAGGTGGAACGGTGAGGTGGAACGGTGAGGTGGAACTAGATCAACCTCCACCCTGGCCCTGCACATTAATTCTATCAGAAAATCATTATATTTTGAAGAGGGTGCCAAAAATCTTACCACTGGCCCTGGTTCTGCCTAATGGGGGGAGGGAAGAGGGGCAGAAGAAAATTAGCTCCACCACCTCTCCAGGGCCACTCTAAGTCCTGTCATAGACTACAGATCCATGGATGCTTAAGCACCCCAAATATTTGCAGCTGACCCTGATTAGTGAGCTAAATCTGGCTCCTGGCTGGGGGGATAAGAAGAGTTTCTCGGGTGGCTTTGAGAAGGAACTGCAGGTACATCTTGCGGTCAGTTCATAATCAGTTCACATCCAATAAGGTCCAGAGATGGGAGAGAGTGTGATTTGACTGTGTTGGGGGGCTGACTAGAAATACTGTATAATACATATGATAATGGGAAAGAGAGGGAGTGCCGAGGGCAAGAAACAATGCCACAGACAATGGATGGAAATGTTGGGCAGAGATGGACAAGTGAGGTAAAACCTGGGGACAGAGGGACATGTGAGAAAAAAGCTGATGGGCCGAGCTATGTGAGGAAAAGTTGGTAAGCAAGGGTAAATGTAGTAAAAAAAAAGTTGGGGACAAAGGGATATGTGAGGGAAAAGCTGGCAGAGATTTTCATGTTTCCATGAATTTTTTACAACTGCCATTTTATGTAATGTGTAGTGCATACATATTTTAAAGTGCATATTGATAGATAAGGGACACAACCAAAGCATCACAACTAAGTTTCTAACTCTAACCTGAAAACCTCCAACCTCTTAAATGACTTCATTTGCCCCTAGGTACCAGTTTAGCCTGAATATCATTCTGCATCAGACATCAGTGCATCATTAAATTGTATATCTAGAAATACAGTAAGTCCACAACTAGAAGAACTTACAAGATATGCTTTTTATTTTGCAAGAATGTGTGTTAGGATAACCTTGCTTATTTTTTTTTTTTAAATGACCATGGTGAGGAGGATGGGGGCTGTAGAGTGGAGTATCCAAAGCAATACAGAATGTCTCTCTTATTACTCTGATTACTTTTGCCAGTGAAGCAAAAGGGGTGGGTACGTTGCTATATCTCCTATTTGCTGGAAGGCAAAGTCTCTAACTGAATTGAAAATGGGATCGGATTTCTGGCATACAAAAATAAACATACTTGGGATTTTTCCCATTGAGGTTCAAATCGGTATTGTGAAACCACTGGGGGAAATGTATCAAAAATACTCAAGGGCTTGCATAAGCCTGAGAGAATATAAGCACCTTGTTTTTTTATGGGAACCTTCTAGAACAGCAGTTCTCAAACTGTGGGTCCTGACCTCAAAGTGGGTCCCGACCTTCTCAGCATGGGGTCGCGACTCCCTGTTGCTGACCATCAGGCTGATGACTTTTCTACTCTCAGTCAGTGATTCAAGGACTCCTCCCATCACTCTGTGCCTCCACAGTGCTGCCATGTATGTGCTGCCTGCTGACTACACATGTGATGTGATGACCTTCTGCAGTAACTTGCTGGGGTTCCCGTAATTATTTTTATTGTCTGATGGGGTCCCAGTGCGAAATAGTTTGAGGACCCCTGTTCTAGAAGTTAGGAGTTAGTTTATTAGTGTTGTTTCATTGGCTTTATTTTATTTAAATCAGTTTAGGCCAGCCAATGAGAAGGTGTCAGGGAGGAGGGTTTTAGCCTTGGTATATAGGTGTCAGCCTGAGGTGATCGCCTCCTCTTGGCTGCTGTTTTTGATTGCACCCACCCGCCCTGGAAGAAATATCTTTTGGTTAATTTGATTAACGTGGTTGGAATGTGTGGTGGAGATGCTAAACATTCCAGCAAGATAGCCCACAGCAGGCGGAGAACAGGGCTCCTCGGCAACTCAATTTATAGCACAACCAGTTTTGACTAGCATTTCCCCTTTGAGAAAGGTAAGTCTGTCAATACCTTAAGGGAGGAGCAGGTCAACATCTTATGGAGGTACTAGCACTCTGCCAGTTAAGGGGGAATGGTTTCTACCCAACACTTCCCGTTTTGAAATAGAAATTACTATTGGGGGCCGTAACTGAGGAGCTCTGCTCTTTTCACCACCTTGACTTAATTACAATTAATTTAATTAATTATTTGATTTAATAAATTGGGCTTTTGCCTATATATTTCCAATTCTATATCGTTGCCTAAGTCCTTATTTCGAGTATGAGTCTTTATTGCTTCCATGTCTTTATTTTATTGATTGTAAGGGTGAAATAAATAAAACATTAGACTTAACTGTTTAAAGAGAACAAGTGGAGGTTTGGTTGGCAATGAATGAGGTGGTTGACAAATGCTTGATCTCATTGTTACTGTATTTGAAATATTCTCCATCTGTCAGTAAAGGGAACTGATTGAGCTGTGGCTTTTTTAATCAGAAGTCACCAATAGTTCATGCAAACTGGCTATGGGCCAGATGTAGCAAACCTTCTAAAGAGCACAAATGGTGAAATTATCTATAGCAACCAATCAGCTTCTAGCAATCATTTTTCAAGTTTGTTCTATAAAATAAAATGTAGAATATCATCTATAGCCCTAACCAACATCTCCACCTGTACCCATTGATGCATCTCCCCCTTGAAATTTGACTCTTGCTCCCATCTCTGCTTTCCTTCTCTTTGGTTAGCTGTCAGTGGCAAGCTGACATCCACTAGCAGTGGGAATTTGGGGGTAGTGGAAGAACTCCCGCTAAGGAATTACAATGAAGAGAGTGACAACTGAAGGATTTTTCAAGTCTGGACACCCCCATTAGACCTTTAGACATGAAACAGTGAAATAGAAATTCCAGCTTAGTTCTTTAATCTAAAAAAAAAATGTGTTTCATGAATCTTCCAGCTTCGGAACTATGACAGCACCGTAGACCCTGCATGTAAGGACATGGCCGAAAAAACCTTAACAGAGGTAATTCAAGTCTCTCTCATCTTGTGTAACAAAGTGGCTAATCAAGCTGAATGTCAGGGCTTCCTTTCATTCTCCTCGCTGCCCTGTTCCCGATCTCTCAAACAATGGGCGCTAACGGTAAGTAAAGTACTGTATGAATCAGGTATCGCATAGCACAAATGAGGCAAAAAATCCATAGAAGTCATAATAGAAAAAACTAATAATGTCAGACAAAATAGCAGTTGTATTGCAGCCAGTCTTTCTTATAATTATTATTTCATTGTATGTCTGTACTTACAGTGAATTTCTAAGACTTGCATCGCTATCTGAGGTGTGGAATTTAAGGATTCATGGTCAACCCTGCACCGGATAACTGCTCCATCATCTTTGCGGTCCCCTCGGAAATCCAGAACGCTAATGACTGTGAATGTCTTTCCGTTGCTATCTCTCTCTTGTAATTTTTGCACGCCTATACAAAAAAAAGGAACAAAACAAAACACACAGGTTCATTGAAAGGTTGAATATAACAGTATGGAAGACAAGCCTTTCATCTCTAACGGTGCTTTTCCTGCTAAGTACAGTACTGTAAGTGACAAAGTCATTGAGCTTTTACTGAAGCTCATTCAAAGTTTCATTTACTATATAGAACTTATGAAATCACACAAAAAGTTGAGTCTAAGGTAAAACAACAATATTATTTATACAGTATATTATTCTTACACTATGTTTTAAACAGACGTTGCTGGTTTAATGGGCAGCAAAGATCATGCTGAGTGGGTGCTGGGATACATTTTTTAAAACTAGGATCTTGCATTACGTCCAGAAACAGGCACAGTACTGGATTTAACCCCCACCTACCACCTTCCACGCATCTCCAAGTGTGAAAGGACTACTTCAAAGCACTCTATCCATAGACCAGTGGTTCCCAGACTGTGTGCCGTGGCACCCTGGGGTGCCTCAGGGAACTTGTAAAGGTGCCCTGGCTTGGTGGTCCAGGATCAATTCAAATTATTTATGGTAAATGTATTAGGCAAAACCAGTGCTAGTGGCTCCCAAAAACAACAAATGTGGACAAACACATAATGTCTCTCACCACATAACGGACCCTAAAGATGACATATTAACACAATTTGCTTAATTTAATACTTTTTTCACTAAATTTCTAAATAAGAAACTTTTGGACTAGGGGTGCCATAAAGAACATTCTGATACTGTAGGGTGAAATAATTCATAGTTTGGGAACCACTGCCATAGACTATTCTATAAGTGGAGTTGTGTAAGGTACAAAGAAAAAAAATGATTGTTCCATACAGTGTCTCTGGGTTATGATTAATATTCATACACTCTATCTGGCTTATAGGGGGTGATTCTCATCCCCTCAGAACAGGGCAAATTCGGCCCTGTTCCAAAGGCTGGATGAGTGCACATGTGCATGGTATTTTATGTGCATGTGCAGATCCCCTTTGCAAATGGCATTTATTTGCGAAGGCCAGTGAAGTCATTCGATGGTTGGAGACCACCAAATGATTTCTCCTGCAGCGGGGGCATGTGAGTGTATGTAGTACCATACCTTCTAAAAAGTACAGGTGCAAGTGTTGCACATAGCAACCAATAAGATTCCAGCTAATATTTATAGAATGTACTTTATAAATGATCATTTGAATCTGATTGGTTGTCTTACCCTATGAGGGAATTTTAAAAAAAATTGGTGCGAAAATGGTCAAGCAAACCTTTCTCATTATTCATCATAATGACCTGTAATGTTTACCTTATATATAAAATATAATCTTTTTTTGTGCATCTCTCACGGAGATGTTGGCACTTAAACGGTTAAGGCAATGGTTCCATTTGTCCTCTTTTGCTCTTCCTAAAGGGTAAATTTACTAAGACGGGAGTTCTAGTGAAGATGGGATATTGCCCATAGCAACCAATCAGATACTACTTCTTATCTATTTAGCACCTTTTAGAAGATAATAGATAGAACCTGATTGATTGCTTGTTGTATCATCCCTCCAATATAACTCCCGTCTTAGTAAATTTACTCCGAGCAGTTAAATGACAACTATAGTATACCCACCTTCCCACAGTGGACTTTGTAATTGTACTGTAAGAATATTATCACACATGACAAAGTCTGTACCGAAATTGCAAACAGAGACAATATGGAGGTTATTCTGATCAGTGCGGCCAAACGTGCGTACGTTCCATATTAACGTACGCTATCCGTACGCGGCCGTTGGGGTTAAGTCCACCCACAAATCAGCCGCATACGTACGGCCAGAAACAACGTCGAAGGGGAGTGGTGTACAATTGAGCGTACGCCAACGTACACGGACGGCCCAGCCCTTACACTCCGACAACTGGCGTACAACAGAGCGTACGCCACCGTTTACGGACGTCTCTCGTCCGTCTTCCCACCGACTTCTTGCGGCTATCTGAGCGTACGCCAGCTTGCACGGACGGGTCCCTATTGTTTTCAATAGAAAACTCAGCTTATGTCACCGCTCGTGAGAGTGAGCGTACGTCCGTGTACGCTGGCATACCCTTCACATATATGGACCTGCAAATCTTGCCTTTCAACTACAATTCTGACAAATAATTAATTATTCTAATTGTTATTCAATTATTGTTTTCTATTAACTCAATTGAGGATTGTGTGCAAAATAGTGGGCATGGGCTTAAAACATTGCTGAAACATCCTTTGTAGGTGTTAGATGTAGTTTATGTTATTGTATCATAAATACAAAACCTATGTTTGTATTAGAGTGAACACGTTGACACATGTCGACTTGTGTAGATTGAGTGTGCTACTGTGTAAAGTCTATGAAAGCATGTAGTGAATGTGTATAACTGTTTAACAAATACCTACCTTAGCATATATAAGCAGGTCTTAAAAAGATTCGTACCTTAAATTAAACAAACCTTTAAATGTAGAGAAGTATAGAAAGATAAGCTTCCAATGTGTTTGAGTGCTGTGTGTGGCTTGCAGGTAGTGAAATCATGGTTTTGACTTAATAGACTGCAGCATTGCTTATTACATTCAGGTGTATGTGTTTGAGTAGTAATCAGCGTAAATTAGCAAACCCAGGCGCACGCTGGCATGCGGTATCTGTAGGGGTGGTCTGAGGTGGCGGTTGGCGGCCGCCTGTTTTGTGTCCGAAATGAACGGTGCTTTAGGCGATCGTGCGGTAGTAGCACCGTTCATTTTTGGTGCACACCCCCGTGTACACCCATATTTACACCCATTTCCCCTCATTATTTCGGCCGCTCCCCTCAACACGCCCCTATGCCGCCCCCAATGCCTGTACTCTCGCGTACAGGTTTTTTCGCACGGAGAGACCCGTCCGTAAGCGTTGTGGGGTGTTCGCGCCTGCGCATTGCCGATTGTACGCATGCGCAGATCATAAAAAACCCCGGAACGTACGCGTACGGCCCGGCCGCACCAACCAGAATAAGGCCCTAAGAGTGGCTCTTTGAGGAAACACGAACATGAGCTCTGCATATAGCATATAGTAATCTAGGTAAAACAAGCTTACTATAGCCAGACCTGTGACATACTGTAGCACCTTTGTGGATCTTTCTTTTGTGAAAAATAAACCTCATGATCATTCATAAATGTTTTTGTTTTAACAACAAATATTAGTGAACCCCGGTGGCTTCTCCTTAGTCTGCCCAAGCTCGTTAAGTGAAGTCTACACTTTGTTGTGAATGCCAAAAATCAAATGTATATTACTGACTGTTAGCTTCTGCTCCCACACAGGCCTTACAAGCGGCGGACAGTGAGAATCAAAGCTTGGATCATCTTAACCCTCAACTTAAAGCAGACATTAGAAGACAACTACCATGGTTAGTAACCAACACCTAGAGTAGACTTAAGTTACCACTGTGCTTACAAGCTGTTATATACTGTTAGGCAGGGCTATTTTTGTGAAGGCTCCAGCAGGAACTGTGGCCCTTATTCTAGTTCACTCTTTCTGACAAAATATTTCTTAGATGACAAAACCATTTGCACTGCAGGTGAGGCATGTGTAAAACCCCACCCAAATCTAATTATCTCTGCACAAGTAACACCTGCCTCACCTGCAGTGCACATGGTTTTGTCCATCTAAGAAATATTTTGTCAGAAAGAGTGAACTAGAATAAGGGCCACAGTTCCTGCTGGAGCCTGCACAAAAATAGCCCTGCTGTTAGGTAGTCTATATAGATGGGATCAGTCTCTGCTTTCAGAATACTCTCCATATTAACAACTTAATTTTACCTACACTTTATAACTTTAACGTGTCGTCTCTGAGAGATGGAGGACGACATCTGGGTGGAAGGTGTTTCAGGCGGACAATATGGTGTGAGTTGTCTAAACATAGCCCTGGATCTACCATGCCTTATTAGGGCACAATAATGCAATGTGTGAGATTCAGGTCTACACTCCTGGAGCATGAAATGTCTCAGTCTCCAAGACGTTTCCAAGTAAGTCTGCCAGTAGGGATTTTACCTAATTTCACTCCAATAAAGAATGACAAGATTGTGGCTTTTAACACTGATGCAAACTGTATACTGTATATGCTTGTCGATTAAATCTGGGGCAGATGAGCACATGGAAGTACACTTCAGCAAAGATTAGTCTTTTGTTGTCAAAATTCCAAAAAAGTCACCCATTTATATAATTTGTATTATATATGAAAAGGTTCTCAAAATGACAACTTTGAAATTGAGTTCAATTGCTTCTTACCTGTGATTTCCTGGTCACCTTTAAACCATCTAATATCAGCGGCTGGTTTGCTACCAGATGTTTTACAGGTCAGCTGAATAATTTCTCCTTCCATGACGGGAGATGTAAATCCAGTAATGTGTGGCTTTTCAGGAACACCTAAAACAATAAGTACATTCATATTTAATTTAACTGATGTGAATGTTCAAAAAATATTCTCTGTAAAGCGTTGCAGAATATGTATTCGCTATATAAGAAACTGTTAAAAAATAAATAATAATAGCACACAAATGTATTAAATAAATAGCGGGGGGGAGTAAGAAAGAAATCACTTTGATAATGTGCAGATTGTATATGAAAACTTTAGTTTGCTTGTATTATTCCTAACCATCAGTTCCTACGGAGGATTTATCCAGACATTCATACTTTGGATCCAAAGATAGGTCTCCATGGAAAAGCATTAAGCCGAGGAAGTTATTATCCTGAAATACTGTGCTGAGAATGGGTAGTTTTTGTCCTTAATGGCAAATGCGTAAAGATTTTTTGTAAAATAGTCCCAGTGGGGCTTAAAAAAAAATCCAGCTTTCACATGCTACGCACAGAACCAATTCACTTGCTGGATTAACTTTAATATGACTGGCTTCCAGCATTAGTCTTATTAAGTGAAGGAGCACTGTATTCTAAAATAAGTGACGTTCTCGAACCGAAAAAAAAAATCAATCTTAAAAATTGTATAACAGTTTAGAAACATAGGCGTGTTTGCAATAAACTATAGCAATTTCATCTGATTCAGTGGCCGACATTCAATGAATCTCATAAAGTGTTGAATTTAAGTGTTATTTTGCGACTTTCTCAATTAATCTCTTTCCTTTATACTGTCACTGAAACCCTCCAAGGAAAACCGAAGGAGAGATCAGTTAGGGAATAAGGTATAAATGGTGAAGTGCCCCCAATAAAACAACAAAAACTAATAGCAGGCGGGCGAAATAACAGGATCCAAAGAAACACAGAGGCGGAAAAAAAAATATGGAGCCGTTGTAAAACTTTTCTTAATTTTAGAGTTTTACGACCACCGCGCGTTTAAAAATATATAGTTGAAAGGTTTAAGCTAGGCTGTAGCCAAAATATTGTCCCTTGCGCACAAATGGAATCAAAAAGATACTAGAAAATAATTCTGACACAAAAAGAAAGTAGAAATAGAAATATCCTCAATGCTTCAACAAAAATATAAATAATACTGTATATAAAGCATTTATATTTTTTTTAATAAAATTCTATCATTTGTAAACCAAATTGTTTTTGTAATATTCAATGCAGATGCACATTTTCTGTTTATAGAAGTGACATTATGAAATAACCGTTAAATCTAAATAGAATATAGATTTAGGCATATATTAATGACAAATGTTTAGTATATTAGTATTAACAATAAAGAATGTTATGTTTATTGACCTTTATACAATAGTTTTTAAATGTTGAAGCAACAACTGTCAATTAATACTGTACAAATACATGTTGAGTCTCTCATATCTGAAAATCTGATATCGAAAATCCCAAAAATTTTAAGCAAGACTCAAATGCTTTTTGATGGTTCCTTGTACACAAACTTTGTTTCATACACAAAATCATTAAAATATTGCAGAAAATGACATTCGGGTTATGTGTACAAGGTGTATTAGAAACATAAATGTAGTTTGTGCCCAGACATGAGTCCTATCCCACACACATCTCATTAGATTACGCAAATATTATAAAATATACAAAAATATCCCAAAAACTTCAGGTAACAAACATTTCAGATATGAAAGATTCAACCTGTATTTTCTGCACAAGTGACATTGGATGGTCATGTGACGTAATGGCTTATCGGAATGAGCAGGGCAGAATAAGCATACTGCACTCAACTGCACTATTCTATTGAGGTAATTAACACAAGTACAATCATTTCAAGCAAGCATGTGCATGATTATCTGCATGTATCACAGTTGTTGCATAATTAACTAATTAATTAATTGCTTTAAGTACATTTATTGGTTTTATATGCAAATATTCCTTGAGGTGAGAATATATTTCTCAATATATTAGATCGAATGTTTGGGGCTGCAGAGTAGGGGAATACAATCCATTCGATGATAAGGAAGATAAATTCCACTCCCTTTCCAGACTGTTATCTCATTTAAATAATTCAGACCAATTGTGGTCACTTTCCAGCTGCCAACTCCTTAGAGAGTAGATTTAGAGAATAGATTTAGAGCCCTTCCATTCCATCTCTAGTTGTGCATTTTTTGGTGTTTTCAACATAGGTTGGCAAGTTACAGTATGGGGGTTATTCTGATTCACTCGGAAAGACATAATCACTCTCTAATAGACAATACCATATGCGCTGCAGGTGGGGAAGATGTGACATGTGCAGAGAGAGTTAAGGTGCCCATACACTAGTAAGATTTATCTTCAGATCTGGCTGGTTGGAACAAAAACATGGTTATGGATGAGTGACAGTTTGTCAGTTTTACAGCATTTCCAAGCAAATGGTCAACTGTCATTTGCTCTCATCCATAACCATGTTTTTGTTCCAACCAGACAGATCTGCAGATAAGTCAAGAAGAAGAGGGTAACCACCAATGTGACTATAGCTGCTGTATCGGGAGGGTGTAAGGCTCCCAAAAATATACAAGTACGTAAAGGAGAGTTTGATACAGCGCTTGGGTTTTTCTGAATTTATTACAATGTTAAAACATGATTAACAATACATTTCATATGAGAATTCTCAAAAATAGTAAAAAATGAAAAAACTGGTATAAAATGTTTTAAAAAAAGTTTTTGCTGCTAGCATTCAATGTTGGAGCCAAATGGGTGTTGAGTGTCCTGAATCAGCACCAGGGTATATAGTTACCATACGTGATGGATGATTATGTTGGAAACGAATATTCAAAATCCCGGAGATTTCCCAGTGATGGATTCCTGTACCTCTCACAGTGGAGGTGGTGGTGTAGCAGTCCTTAAGGTACGGCTGGTACCAGATGGAAATGGCTGCGGGTTCCAGGAGATTCAAAGTAGAACTGGTCCGGGTATGGTGTCCTCTGCAATTGTAACGGGTAGCTGTATTGGAGCTAGGTGGCTGACCAAAAGAATGCTGGAGCAAGGGTATGGGCTCAACGCGTTTCAGCGTTGAAACGCGTTGAGCCCATACCCTTGCTCCACCATTCTTTTGGTCAGCCACCTAGCTCCAATACAGCTACCCGTTACAATTGCAGAGGACACCATACCCGGACCAGTTCTACTTTGAATCTCCTGGAACCCGCAGCCATTTCCATCTGGTACCAGCCGTACCTTAAGGACTGCTACACCACCACCTCCACTGTGAGAGGTACAGGAATCCATCACTGGGAAATCTCCGGGATTTTGAATATTCGTTTCCAACATAATCATCCATAACGTATGGTAACTATATACCCTGGTGCTGATTCAGGACACTCAACACCCATTTGGCTCCAACATTGAATGCTAGCAGCAAAAACTTTTTTTAAAACATTTTATACCAGTTTTTTCATTTTTTACTATTTTTGAGAATTCTCATATGAAATGTATTGTTAATCATGTTTTAACATTGTAATAAATTCAGAAAAACCCAAGCGCTGTATCAAACTCTCCTTTACAGATCTGCAGATAAATCTGCTTGTGTATGGCCACCTTTAGATTTGGGTGTTTTATTGTTTCTGTGCAGGGAAAATATTGGCTACTTTATTCTTACACTGCAATTTAGATATCAGTTTGAAGTACACCCCCACCCAAATCTAACTCTCTCTGCACATGTTACATCAGCCCCACCTGCAGTGTATATGGTTTTGTCCATTAGAGAGTGATTGTGCCTTTCTGGGTGAATCAGAATAACCCCCTATAGCTCTTACAAGTTTTTTAGGTTTTCATAAAAAAATAATAATAATAATAATAATAATAATAATAATAACAACACAGACTCTTAATTTGGAGTTGAGGGAAATTATCCACTAAGAGTTTCCTTTACAAACCAGTGGTGGACTTGGCTTGTCCCAGACAGTCTGTGACTATTAATCATAGTTTAAAATGGATCCAGTCTGCAGGTCAACAGTAATGAGTGTCGACAGTCAATAGGTTGACAGGCCATAAGTTAACACAATGGGTCAACACACCTTAGGTCGACATGGACAAAAGGTTGACACAAGCAATAGGTCAAATTGAAAAAAGTTGACATGAAAAAGTTCGACTAGAGTTTTTCACTTTTAAAACAATTAATAAAATTTTTCATACTTTATAATTTAAGTGGACACAGAGTTAGATTATAATAGTGTGCCAAGCATAGCGAGGCATCGTGCCCAAAGCACTTACGCGGTACACTTATACAATTACCATGTTGACATATGTTGACAATGGCACCAAAAACTCAAGTCAACATTTTTAGTGTCAACCTATTGCTTGTGTCAATCTTTTGACCATGTTAACCTAAGATATGTCAACCTTTGCATCTGTTGACCAATAGTGGTTGGCCTATTGCCTGTCGACCATGTTATTGTCGTCCCAGTGACCCAGACCCATTTAATATGATAGTGTTTTCTGCATGACGCATAGATTTCTTGTTTGAGACCCAGTATAGTAGTTATCACATTTCTGTACATACAGATGGAGCCACTCTCTTCCTTGCCCGGCTCTCGCCAGACCGTCCCCGTGGCTGGCTTTTTTTCACTCTCAATGTTATCACTTGTCCAGCTAAGTACATCTGGCCCTAGGGGCCAGAAGTATCAAACCTGAACGCATGCAGCAATAATAATATCAATGTTTACTTGGGAATTTGTGTCATTGATTATAGTATGCATTCTATGAAGGTGTCTAGTGGTTAGAGGTCATTGTACTCACCAAGAACCGTTAGGAAAGCCTTGGATGTTTTCACAGGCATAGTGAATAGTGAGCAGGTGTACTGTCCTTCATCTGACAGCGAGACTTCACTAATGCTGATAACCAGTTCGTGCCAAGATGCTCGTACTAGTTCAATCCTGTTGTCCCTAAGGGCTGAAAGAGATACCAGGATATGAAATACTTTCCTTTTTGAATGATATGGTCACAAAAAATTGCAGGCTTCATTTGTTTTAACATATTTTATAATAGACTAATAAACTAATAGAAGACATTGCTATAACCCCACCCAAAAACTTAGCAACATGACAGCAAAAGAAGACTGTACTAAGAAAACAGCCAACATGGTAGATGTCACATAAAGATATTATGGAAATACTGCGCAGATGTACATTTAGGACCTTATGCGTTCGCACGGAGGACCGATGGTGTGCGTCTGCCCATGCACAGACGCATTTCTGCGCATGTGCAGACGCAGGGTGTTTGCACCCATGGTGAACATTCTGTTCACCGGGTGCACGCACCCTTCACAGCGGGCGGGGGGTGACGGGCAGGGGGCTCTGGCCAGCTCCATTAGCATATGGGAACGCCCAGCTTTTCATAGGCGTTCCCATGAGAATGCTGGGTGTTCTCATGCTAATGAGGCCGTGAAGCAGGTGAAGGGGGCGGGCAGCTGAAGTCAGCGGATGTCAGCTGCCCGCCCTTTTCTCGCACAGGGCGGCCGCAGTTTAGAGACATCATATAGGTGTCTCTGAACAGCGAGTGCTGGAGAAATCATTCGATAGTAAATTATCCATTCGCAGGCGTGAGGGGGGGGGGGGGGGGGGTGGCCAGCACGGCGAGTCAATCACAATAAGGTCCTACGTTTTATACCTGTAATAGCAACAGGTTAAATAATAGAGAGCTCTAGTTCCCATTTCTAACTGGCTTCATATTTGTAGATATAAAAAAGAAAAAAAAATCCATCCACTGCCTTGATAATGATATATGATGTCTGTGTATATTGTTTAACCAATAAATACAATAATTGAATATATTCATTCAGAATTGTTTGACGGTCTATCATGATCCAATGTTCGAAAATGTGTTTATATTTATATATCTTATCAAATAAACATAGACTCCATAATTTCCTTTGATCGTTATTGACAAGAAATAGTAGGATATAATTCCAACCACTGGAATAATTGTATCACTTTTCCATAACGCGGATTAAATGATTGGGAGTTATGAGTCAACGGCTTATCTGCAATGCATGTAAAAAGGTAATTTCTCGAAACGTTTACTATCCAACATCTTATTAAGAAAGAGACCTCAATCATCAATGCATGGAGCACCGGGGAATTACCTACAACATCCCTAAAGCACCAAAGCCATTCATGCTTAACAGAAATTCATTGACATTAATAGGAATAACATACTTGAATCAAAGTCTGAAATCAAATCTACAACATAAAGTAGACCAGTAATAAACATAATTAGTGTACAGTTCACTTGTTCTAATTTTCTGCATTCACATCTCTCATTGGGAGCAACTGAATTTATAGCCCTGCTAGAGAGAAAAAAAGCGGGCATTTGGAATAAAAAGAATGAATGAATAATTGAATGAATTAAAATACCTTTAAACAATTCCAAATTGTAGAAGTCAGAGGCTTTTATTTTACGTAAAGGAGCAAATATAGGATACAGTGATAAGACCCATGCTTTGTTTTATTTGCAAGATACAAACGGATTGGCAATGACGATAATTGGCAACAACAAATGTCTTTCAGGATGATAAGTGACCTGTTTTATTTAAAGGTAATCATTGACTTTGCAGATGGGACCTACTGTAGTCCAAGGAAACTTATGCAATATCATATAACTACAGTACATTTGTCATAGGAATTAAGAAGCTATTGAATGATTGGATTGATTTATCAAGAAGTGAAAGGACTGGAGACGTTGACTAGTGGAGAAGTTGTCTATAACAACCAATTAGCTTCTGCCTATCATTTTGTAGAATGCATTTCATAAATGCTACCTCAAAGCTGATTGGTTGCTCTGGAGAACTTCTCCACTGGTCTGCTCCATTCTCTTCACTGTTATATAAATTAACCCCATAGTCTAACACATGACAGAAGCTGATTGGTTAGTACTTGGTCTCTCTCCACTTTTGTCTCTTGCCAAGCTTTGATAACTCTTGGCCTATGTTTAAAGGTGGCCATATACTACTGCAATGTATTGCAGCAGTGTATGGCCAGCCCACCCCCCTGAGCCGCCTGGGACCCTCCCGGGAAGCAGGTCCTTTCACATGTGATGTATCTCATGCGACCCCTATTCCCACTGTTGAGAGGAGGGTCCGAGGTTTTGGGATCCTGAATGCAGGTGTGACCCCTGACTCAGATCACGATGCACACGGGACTACGTATTGGACCCAAGGGAACAGCAAAGGCATCTGATTTTTGTTTGATTTCTCGGGCCGATCCGTCGGGAACAGGTGAAATCATCCCAAATCACTGTAGTGTATAGGGGCCTTAAGTTTCTTTATTGCCTGACTTGGTCAATCTCTGTTGTATTGTCCTCTAACGGCATTAGGCTATACCCCTGATATGCAATTAGTGGACACTCCCAAGTTAAATGTGAGCACATTAGCAGGAGGAAACTAAAACAATGTTTTCCTAATAGTGTGTACAGACGGTAAGATATGGCTTCCGATGTTGCCGATATAGTGAACATCGGAAGCCATATCGCATGCTTTTTTAGGGCTTGCAAACCCGATGCGCTGCCGATACGCGCTCCCGTGTGAGCGCAAATCGGCAGCCAGATAGAGAGGGCAGGCAAGACTATATAGTGCAGATCTGCACTATATAGTCTAAATTGTGCCACTCTAGCATGCCGTGCGATGGGACTCGCATAGTGCGGCATATCGCCCCCGTGTGTACACACCACAAGAATGCCAAACTTTTTAAGTATTTGTATGGTATGATATTTACAAACAGTCAATGGTTTTATGCATTTTGCTTAGTGTTTTATAATGGTATTGAAAAATAGGAATCCACACATTTACGTTCTTACAACCGTTGAAACTCAGTTGCAATTTGATGCTTTACATTGTAAATACACCTACACTCCATTTCAGAACACTTCATACACAGCCATTTTCTCAGTGGGAAATGCACTGTAAATAGTCACATGTGGTCAACCACTATATACAAAGGATTAAACCCAGATGGAGTATGTGTTGCTTGAACACAATGAAAACATCTCACATGCATTGCAGACTGAACTTGTTTGTTAATGCATATCTAGTACATAGAACGTTCACAGATAAATAGTAACCACATATAACATGTATTACAATTCATGGCAAAGCGAATTGCCTTAGGCCCCTTCAAATGGAGAATTAAATGGGAAAAACAACAATTATTACCAGCACAACATATCCAATTGCATGTTACAATTGGAAATAGTAAAAAAAAAAAAGGGTAGATGCAGCCAGTCATAGAGGTAGAAGGGCCCTGCTCACAGACTTACAAACATTAGGCAAATAGGCATTGATACACAAGGATAGGTGTAAACTATTGCAGTATGTTGACCAGAGGTCAGGATGGGAAAGTGAATAATAACTGTAATAGGATAATTGGATAGAAACAGTTTATGAAGTTATGTGGATGGTTCTGGAATTTGATAAGCTTACCTGAAATGGTGAATTTTCAGATAACACTTGAAGGTTTGGAGACTAGATCGCTCAGCGGCCCATAGCAACATCCCATGTAAAATAGAACTCCCATCTTAGTCATTTTCCCTCATAGCGTACAAGGACCTTATGCAGGTCCTTTTGCATGGCCACGTGCGTTTGCACAGGGCTGATGTTTTATTTTTGCAAATGTTCATTTCTGCGCATGTGCATGCTACTGGTGCGTGTGGCCGTGGCATACAGTATGTTCGTCGGGTGCACGCACCCAACCTTGCGGCCAGTGGGCGGGGGTGGACCATTAGGATATGGGCATTCCCATGAGTACACTGGGTGTTGTCACGTTAATGGACAGATGACGTGCATGGACGTAGTAAGCTTGTGTGATAAATATGCTTGTAGTTGAGCCCTATACTGTAAAGTGTTATCTTTAGTCTAAAAAAAAAACTCATAACAAGAATAAAAATGCATTTAGCAAGCTTAAGGAATAAGTAAAAAGAAACAATCAAAAATGATTAAAACTGTAATATATTAGTGACACATGATACAGCTCTGTTTATTTTTGCTTCAATTATTTCCCTTAACAGATAAATTATACAATAAAATAACCTTCAGCTTTACTCTATGCAGTTAGCTTTAAAACACTATGAAAATTTGAAATAAAGATTTAATGTTGAAAAAAAAACTGTCAAATAGCGCACCTAATTATTAGAGCTCCTATTGTCTTCCCAATTCTCCTGATATCAGAGGCATTCAGAGGCAAATATCACAGAGCAATAACATTTAAATATGTAAAGAACTGAATATTATGGAATTTACTTCCATGGCTCAGTACGCAGATGTTTGTATTGAGCGCCTTGTGTTGATGCCCTTCGTTTTCTTTGTTTCATAATCTTAAGCTATAATAGTTGATGACTGTAGCAACGAGACAAGAAAGCGAGCAAGAAATACAAGTACAATTTAGATTTAACACTGTGTTTTGAGGTGTAATTTTTTCCCCTCTACAACAAAGCAGGTAACTGAAAACTGTATTTTGAGCAATAAAGAACAGCAGCTCTCCAAACCGAATGGAAATGCTACACAGCATGGCACTTCAGTCCTCATCCATAATAATGCTTTTTGTTTAATGGATTTTAACAGTATGATATTTGTCACTATTGAAAGATAAGTACTATGATCTGTTGAGTAATGTAATAATAACACGGTCTGACCGTTTGTATGCTGTATCTCGCGGACATGCAATTCACAGTAATGTGGACAAGACGAGAGGTTACGTTACACAAATGCTAGCGGTAACTGCATAAGGTGTTCTTCTAATCTCCATAGCAATCATCGGTATAGGACTTACAGGCACTCTATTGCTGCCCATATGATTCTCAAGCATATGAAACATTATAAGAGAGCATTATAATAATCACACTAAATTCCATAATAACTAGATGTGATTTCTAGGGGTATGGGTAGAAACTGGACCCGGCCAAGACCCCGGACAGCGGACTGGACATCAAAATCTGCAGTCCGGAGCTTGTAGTGTCTGGGGGTGTCCCATCCTGGGGGTGTCCTGTCCGGGGGGGGGGCTTCACCTGAAAGCTGTCACCAGGGAGAGGAGAAGGGGGAGAATAAAGCCTCCCTGTATGGTCCGGGCATTTAGCAAAAACCGGAAGGGTCCGGACCACACAGGAGGCTGTAATCTCCCCTTCCCCATGTTCCTGATGAAAGCTATCAGAAGCATCCCCCCGGACAAGACACCCCCCAGACCAGACACTAGTACAAGCTCCGGACTGTAGATTTTGATGTCCGGTTCGGGGTCTTGTCCGGGTTTTCCATAGTCCCGATTTCTAGGACTACTATAATCGTGTTTCATGTCTACCTTTAATAAAACTATACTTTATAGGGGATGCAGTCAGGATAATGGTATTCAATATACTGACATCAGCATCCAAACACCAGCACCGGAACTTCAACAAGGTTCAGAGTGGCGACTATGGAATACCAACAGTCGGTATCCTGGTCAGTAAGTATGTGGGAAGAGCTAGTGAGCGGCCAGGGAAGAGGAGGGGGTTAGGTTTAGGTGCTAGTGGGAGGGACTTATAGTTAGGCTGCAGAGGGGGAGGTAGATTTAGGAGGGTTACAGAAGTTAGGTTAGCCACTAGCAAGAGGATTATGGTCAGGCTGCAGGGGGAGGGGTGGGGGAAACAGGGGGTTAGGGTCACTCTAGACCTCTGTCGGGATCAATTTGTTTTACTGTTTCTATTTTTGGTATGTACAGTAGTTACCATTAAGAATGTTGACATTATAGTGTTGAAATGTTCAGAATATCGACATACTATTATGTCATATGTAGGATGTTGATATTCACAAACATGATATTTTTAAAATGATGCATGTCTGTATTATAAATACAGTAAATAAGCAGTAGGGATAGGGTTAGGCTGTGGTTAGGGATAGGTCATAGTTTGGGTAAAATAGTGTCGAGATCCTGAATCTGTATATTCAGACCACGTCAACATTGTGGTCACTTTAGGGCCCAATGCAAGCCAATGTTCACCCTGTAATAAATATATATATGAAGTCTCCATGCTGCACCTGGGAGTGTGTGCATACTGTATATGGTTAGCGTTGACCCCCTGCCGACCCTGCTGACTGCACTGCCCCAGCAGCAGTGCGATCCTGTAGCCCATAGGCTACAATGGGCTATTGCCATCTCAGAATGGCGATAGCCCATGAATGCCAAGCCGGGCTTCCCAATGTTGATACATCGGGCAGCTTCGTATCTCCCATAGAAAGGTGTCCAGCAACGATGCAGAGGGGATCGCAGCAGGGATCGGATATTTCTGCTGCGGTCCCCCTTTGGTACATTTGGGGGATACTTAATATTTGCGGCTAACCCCCGAAAAGAGGTGTTTTGTGGATTTAGCCACAATTATTGTTGATACTGTATACGTGGCCCTAGATCTGGACACATCTGAATCATAAACGTTTCTATATATCATATGAATTTTAAGATGCAAATATTATCACTGATAAGCATTATTAGCTTTTTGGTAATGAAAATAAACTGTGATTTTGACTTGGGTAGGAGAATTGGCCTTTTGAAGAGAATTCCCTACATTTTGCTGCTCCCTAAAACGTGCGGCCTCAAGTCGCTTCATTAAAAGAATAATTCCAGTATTTTGTACGCTGATATTCTCTTCTGTAAATTGGGCCACAAGAGCAATGCCAGGTCAAAGCCCTTCTGATTTCCCATTAGCCCTTCCTCTCATTACACTGAATATTCCTGATTAAATAGAACGACCCTATCCTATGACCTGCATTAATAGGGAAACTCAATTGGGAAAGTAACACGAGGAGATAACTGGGCTGTAATATTAAACACTTTATTATTTGCAGTGTAATATTTGACATTTGTACTTTGGGCTAAAAGGAACTGAAATTAGTGCATTGGTATCAAATAGGTGCTAACGTCACCCGCAAGCTGGTGCTACGTTGAAGCTCATCTCCTCTATGATGGCTTCCGCTCTGTGGAAAGCAGCCAAACAATGTTCATGTTCAAAGGAATGTAACTTCCAAATGCAGAAAGCAGACAAGAGGGCTTCTCGTAGTGGTTAAAAGTAGACCAGTTTTATTGGTATAGTCTACATCCAATAAAATATAAGCAAGGGTACTCAATACTGCTAATCAGAGGCGTAACTCTGGGAGGCAATGGAGTCATCTGCCGCTGAGCTCCTGCTCCCAAAGAGGCACCTCTACTTCAATGCACGTGTGAATACGTTAATTGAAAACCATTGACATAGCTTCCTTGGCTGACTTACCCTCCGACCAGGACCAGAGACATCATACTCTCTTTATTTTAAACATAATATCCATAACATACATACACACACTTATACATATATTTATATAAGGTTGTGCGTGTGTGTGTGTGTGTGGGGGGGGGGGGGGGGCACCAATATTTATCTTGCCTCCGGGCAACTGAGACGAACTTACGCCACTGCTACTAATGGCCACCTGGGAAAGACAGCCTTAAACACACATAGTAGTAAATGTACCGAGGTGCATCAACTTTGATTAACCATGTGGACCTCCCCAGGATCTCCAGAAGCAGCAGCTGGTTATCCTCCCTAAGGCCTTTATACAAATTTGTTCTCAAAATGGGCAAAACCATGTGCACTGCAGATGGGGCAGGTGTAACATGTGTAGAGAGAGTTAAGTTTGGGGGAGTTATTCTGTTTCTGTGCAGGGTAAATACTGACTGCATTATTTTTACACTGCAATTTAGATTTCAGTTTCAACACACCCCACCCAATTTAACTCTCTCTGCAACGGTTTCATCTGCTCCACCTGCAGTACACATGGTTTTTCCCATTTTGAAAACAAATTTGTACTGTAATCAGATCTGAATAAGGGCCTATCTCCAGAGAGGTGGCTGGTTATATCCCCCATCTTTTCTATATGCGAAAATAAAGCATATAAAAGCTTAGAGCCAGCACATATATGGAAAAATGTCCGGTTTTGAAACTTTGTAGAGGGTTTAATCGGGGCCACAACATTTTGGTTGTACAACTACTGTAGATCAGTGATTCCCAACCCTGGTACTCAACTACTCCTAACAATTCAGGTTTTTTAAAGTCACCCAGCTGGGGCACTGTGTATCACCAACTGTCAGATTTCAAAAATTCACAGGTGACCTGGCAAAAAGTGAACTGTTAGGGGTACTTGAGGACCAGGGTTGGGAACCATAGCTGTCGATGAAGAAGATCTTTATCCATATTGAATTTAAATTCCACCCATCACTTAAAAGAATCCTGTTCACAGGCCTGTGCATGGTTCTAGAGCAGAGAATCCACCTACTGAATCTTAATACATATTTTTATAAGTTACAGTTTGTCGTTTCGTGTCCCCTCCTCATTTTTAATAAAGTTAATGAATTAACCCCGAAAGGAGCTGATGGATTTGTTTGTCTATACAGACATTACAGTGCTGCTCACAATTAACGCTCCTTTTAAAGTGAAATCCTTGCTGTCTGGGGTCCCCTATTTCACACGAATATGAGAAAATAAAAGAAAAGCTCCTTCCCAAGCAACAGGAGCTCGGTGATCACAATGTGTATTGGATCATTTATCATCTTATATGGCGTAATATGTAACATGGGAGGGAAATCACTGTAGTTATTTACTTTCTCTTCCTTTAGTGTTTATCTGTATTTATTTAACATACAACTAGTAGAAGCAAGATTTGCCCACTGTGTCTGAAGACAGCTGGGAGTAGATAAACTGCATCACTGTTCATGTTGTGCTGGGCATCAAGTTAGACTATGATTTCACTGCACTACCAAATATCCATACGTTATATAGCAAAACCTTGGTGTGTAAAAACATCAATCACAGCAAATCATAATAATCACAGTAACACCTGAGTCTCAATGCCAGAACACCGTAGCTCTCAAGTTATTTATTTAAGTAAGACGTCCATAAAACACAATCCAAGTAGGGAGGAAATGGACCTGGCTCTCGGAAGGAAGGCACATCCAAGAACAGTGAAAGATTCAAATAAAACCAACTACCCCCGAACCCCCCACCACCACCCCCCCCCCCCCAACCTAGCCCATCTCTGACTTTTTGTACGCATAGAAATGGGGCCATAACCGTACATTTTTTACACTTGGGTTTTATGTGTTTGTATCATACCCTACACAAAACTGTAAATATAGCATAAATAGATCTAGCACAAATATGCCATCATCACCATCAAGTTAGAAATTTAGGCCTCTCTATATATTGAAGTATATTGACACTATGCGATCCCCTCTAACATTGATATTGGTGGCAGCGGGGACCTGTCGGGCTGCTTGCATTGGCAAGTACATACACCAGCGGTTCCCAAACTGTGTGCCGTGGCACCCTAGGGCGCCTTGGGGGACTTGCAGGGGTGCCCAGAATAGATGGTTAATGACCAATTCAGATTAATTATGACCAATTTAAAAGACAAATTGTGGAAAAACAGCAGGGAATCCTGTCCAATACCAAAAATCTGACCCTAAGTATGAGATATACAAACAATTTTGCTCAATTTAATATTTTTTTTTTCTGATTCTATCAATGAGAACCTTTTGGGCTAGGGGTGTCATGAAAAAAAAAGATACTCAGTGGTGCTGTGATTCACAAGAGTTTGGGAACCACTGGCATACACACTTGCAAATGCTGATGAGGAAAAAGCGAATGCAGGGGGAACAACGGGTGTGAGGGCCATGCTGCTCGTCTGAACATGCTGAACTAACAAAGGGTTAACAATGTTTAGTGTACACATTAGGCGATATAGTAAAAGATATCGCTGAGATAGGCCCATAATGCATGGTTGTCAACTTATCATACATCTAAAAATCTCTTACTATGCTTACCTTACATTTTATTATATTATTTTTTATTTTATTTACAGTGCACACATATTCCGCAGCGCTTTACAGAGAATATTTGAACATTCACATCAGTCCCTGCCCCAGTGGAGCTTACAATCTATACTCCCTACAACATACACGCACACACATTCATTCTTGTTAGGAGCCAAGTAACCTACCATTATATTTTTGGATTGTGGAAGGAAACCGGAGTACCCGGAGGAAACCCACACAAGCACGGGGAGAATATACAAACTCCGCGCAGTTAGGGCCATGGTGGGAATGGAACCTATGACCTCAGTGCTGTGAGGCAGTAATGCTAACCATTACACTATTCGTACTGCCCAATTTAAATATTTAAACATCAGTTACATGTCTCAAGTGCAAATAGGCAAAGGCATAATACTGTATACTGTATGCTAAACTTCAAAATAGCCGGACATTTCTATTTTGGATAAATGAACAGTACAGTGTAGCCAACTTAAAATCAGTCAGGAAAAAGAATATCAATTACTAAATATCAGACATACTGTCTGTGTTATGATTTCGTTATACCAATCATTTTTAATTTTTTATATGGAATGTGGGGAAAAAAGAATTTGCAATAGTTAAATTATTACGAAATGAATACGGATTTCTCAAAAGGAGTGTATTTGATAAACTTGCATATAAACGATTGCTCATGGGGTTGGATTTCAATTTCTAAAACACAGAAAATGCCAAGGGAACAAGAACACTAATATACAATTATCAGAAAAGCTAATTCTCACAAATTGCGGAGTATGGATGAATAATTTTAAATGGCACACTTCTAAAATACAATAAAAACCCAATAGCTGGTGGAAGTAAAGAAAAAAACCATTACCACACCTGTTAGAGAGAGCAAATGTTCATTTGCATTAAATATTTTTAATTGGATGAATCTATAAAATGTATTCTTGGTGCCAATAATATCTCAGTTTTAACAGTGATTTCACAAAATGAAACAGATGAACTAACTGTAAGTTTACCGCAAGGATATGCACATAAACATTATATACATTTTATGATTATTATAAATCTTATGATTTTAAACATGGCTAACTTTATGATCTATGTGTCTTTAGATACACACACACACTGTTAGGACCTGCCGTCAGTAATGGGCCCCCCAGGATCCAGCAGGTGACTGTGGGCTCTGATCAGTGGCAGGGTGGTGCACAGGGTCCCAGCAGTCGCCAGGCAACCAGTGCGGCATGTCACTTCCACCGTCCGTCTTCCTGCCGGCCAGTTGCCGGCAACCTGAAGATGCCGGACGGCCCGGCTAGCATCCTGGCTGTTACTAAGCAGACACGATTACGCAACTAGCGCGCCCAGCAGCAGTTGTGACAATTATGGACATGGAGGCTGGTCTGCTGGGTCTCTTGGGATTGACCAAAAGCTTCATTTTAAGGAAGCCAGGCCTGACAGCAGATGCCAGGGATAGTGGCTATTCCTAGCTGCAAGGTTATTCCTCTTGGAGCTGCTGCCTGCTGATCACTTGCCTTTCCACACCATCCTGTGGTTCACCACCTTTGCCACATTCTGGCGACTTCTGCCTCTGACTTGTTCTGCAGTCCGTGAGTTACCTGTGCTCTGCAGGTTGTCACCATCCCTTTTGTGTGGTGTTATTTATGTGTATTGTGTGGTGTATTATTATTATTGTATATTGGCATGGTGTATTAATCTTGTGTACTTCGGGGTTTATGCCCTCTGAGAATGAGCGGCACTCAATCTTGTGTTGGTGGCAAGGTCGCTATTTTATAAAGTGATTGTGGCGAGGCCGCTGTATTTTCAGTTGTTTGCGACGAGGCCGATTGTTATTTAGTTTCCTTCCTTTTTGTAGGTAGATTTTAGTTAGTTCTCTTGCCTGCTCCCAGGGAATTCCAGATTCTTGTACCATGTACAACCTGGCGGCACTGGAGGTAGGGCAGACCTAATTCGCCCCAATAACTGTTAGAGCTGCACTGCAGGATCTGATTGCCCCTAGGGAGATGCAATAGAGGTTGAGTAGGGTCTTGCCATGCCCATTCTAAAGAGTGAACATGTCTGCGGGGTTCACAACCCGGATCTTAACACACACATAATCCCAGACAGACTCAATTACATTGAAATCAGTGCTCTGTAGGAACTACACCATCACTTCCAGTACTCCTTGATCTGCTTTATGCTGAAAACAGTTCTTAATGACATTGGCTGTATGTTTGGGGTCATTGCCCAGCTGCAGAATACGTTTGGAGCCAATCAGATGCCTTCCTCATGGTATTGCATGATGGATAAGTATCTGCCTGTGTTCCTCAGCATTGAAGACACCATTAATCTCAACCACTTTATTTGTTAAAAATAAACTTGCAAGGCTCCTCCACCATGGTTCACTGTTTACTCTTTATTTTACCACTCCCAGCCCTTCACAAAGTAATTTCTTCTATAACAGCCAGATATTTAAAATTGTGATCCATTGGTCCAGAGCACCTACAAGCAATTTCTGCACCCTGGTTCCTATTTTTCTCTGTGTAGGTAAATCACTTGGTCTTGTTTCTACATTGAATATATGGTATTTTGACTCCAATTCTACCAAGAAGACCATTTTTGCTCAAATGTCTCCAAACAACGGATGGATGTACCTTAGTCCAACTGGTATCTGCCAGTTCTTCTGATTTTGAAGGGAAGTAAGTATGATGTGTCTTTCATTTGATGCACTAAATGTCCTTGGCCAACCAAGTCTACAGCCCTCAACATTGCCCGTTTCTTTGTGCTTCTCCAAAAGATTTTGATCAGAACATCTCTAAACCCAGTCTGCCTTGAAAGTTTTGCTGCGGAGAGATCTTGCTGATCCAGAATAACTACAGTACCTTGCGTCATGTTTCTGTCCTCTGTCTCACCATGGTGCATGACCTGTGACATGAAACGGTCTTCCATACCCTCATCTTTTTTATCAGATGTTGGCTGTTCCTCACCTAGTTTTAAGCTTCCTACACAGCTTTTACTGTTTCAGTTAATGATTGTGTTTCAACCTAAAAGAATTGATGTTGTTCTTAAGGAAAAGGAAAATACTGATTTGATTTAGATTTATCTTCCTTTAATTCACTTTTACTATTTGTTAAAGCGTTCTTGCTTTGCCACATTTTTTCCACACCTGCTTAAAATGTATGCAGCATTGTGCACATTATTGTATATACAGTATTTCATTTTATTATACTGCCTACAAGAGAAATGAAAGGGCTTCATATATACTGTATGTTGAGTTCTTCATAGTGTAAGTGGAGACCGAAGTAAACCTACTTTATGATGCGATTACATTTCTTATTTAAATCAATTTTGCTTTTATTGTGATAAAGAATGCCACAAGGAAATAATAAAAAAAAAATATGTAAAAATAAATAATCAGGACTGAAGGTAAATTGCTGTTTGCTCTGGAAAGATATATTTCACCTCTAAGCATTTGGATGACATTTTGCCAAGTTTCTGTGCTAATCTAGGATTAGAAATTCTAAATTTTCTGTGAATGAAAACATTATTAAACTTCTCAAACAAGATGATGAGTTGTAAAAAAGGTAATGTTATATAAGTAAGCAGATGGGACACTATAGTGCATGATGATTTAGCAGCAACCACGTTACCCAACTCTGACTGCTCCACGCAGCTGCAGTAATCTTTTGGGGATGGTGCAGTGAAATGTGCCCCACTGTGGCAGGCTCCAGATGACTTAATAATAATAATAATGAGTATTTTTGTTATTATTATTATTATTATTATTATTATTATTATTATTATTATTGTTCTTATGATTATTAATAATAATAATAATAATAATAATAATAATAATAATAATAATAATAACAAAAATAATAATTATTATTATTTTTATTCTTATGCATATTATTATTATTATTATTATTATTATTATTATTATTATTATTATTATTAATATTATAGTATGTTTTTTCTTTATTGTTAACATTTCACTCATTTAATAGGTGGTTGTTCAGTGACTGACTAAATATACAATAGGCACAGTATTAGATAAATGTGGATGCCCATATCTGAATACACTAGTAAGCCCGCTCGAGGCAAATGCTTTGAAAGCTAGTCTGCTACCTTGTGATTGCCTCTGTGTTTGTGCATGTGTGAGAGAGAAAGAGATGTAGTTCACTCGCTGCCAACAGATGCAGATGCCGTGGGAAGCACGGCTGGTGTAATGGTTAGCATTACTGCCTCACAGCACTGAGGTCATCGGTTTGATTCCCACCATGGCTCTAACTGTGCGGAGTTTGTATATTCTCCCCGTGTTTGCGTAGATTTCCTCTGGGTACTCCGGTTTCCTCCCACAATCCAAAAATATACTGGTAGGTTAATTGGCTCCCAACAAAAAGTAACCCTAGAATGTCTGTGTGTGTGTGTGTACATGTGGTAGGGTATATAGATTGTAAGCTTCACTGGGGCAGGGACTGATGTGAATGTTCAACTATACAGCGCTGCGGAATATGTGTGCGCTATATAAGAAACTGTTAATAAATAAATAAAACAGATGGCAGTGTTTCAGAGACACACAATCAGACACTAGACATATATAGATGAGGAAGTTACAACACACTGCAATATACTGTACAGTATACCAGTTCTTTATTAGAAACAAAAAAATAATTGAATTTTTTTGCATGTATATTGGAATAAAACTGAAAGACGCCACAGGGAAAAAAAAACACACAAAGAAGATTAATTCAGAATAAAGCTACAGGGTGTTCTCATTTCTTAAATTTAGTTCAAATTTTATTTCAGTCTATTTTTGTGCCAGGGTTTCCTAAGGCAAGTTTTCATCAGCCGACCCCATGATGGCAGATCACTGACAATGCAGCCGCATACTACATAGTATAGGATCAAAGAGAAACTCATAACATATCAAATCTTTTTTTTTTCTTTTGTCCTATGAATTGATGAGACGGAAGCAACCATGTAAACCTTATTTCTACAGAACAGACAAGAAAAATGGAATCAAATTTTGAAACATACTAATTACCAATAAAGTAGAAAAATATGAGAGTGTACATATATACAATGATGTTTCATTTGCTGCTTTTCAAATCAATAATTTTTTTTTCTCTTATTATGTGGTGTGTGTAATATTGTAAGTACAGTATAGGGCAGAGGTGTAACTCTGGGATAGGAGGCAATGGAGTCATCTGCTGCCGGGCTCCTGCTACCAAAGGGGCACCTCTCCTAACCTGCACATTTTTTGAACCGGTAAATTTGATATTGATATCACTTCTGTGGCTGACTTCCCCTCCTAGCAGGACAATTGACACTCTTTTTGTTCTAAACACAATTTCCGCATGTGTCACACCCTGTATTTGAACCCATGACCTGCCTTACTGGAGACAGACACCTTACTGATTGAGCTATTTGTTGGGGGGTCACCATCCTTTTTCTTGTCTCCGAGAAACTAGGACCAACTTACACCACTGGTATAGGGCCTGATTCGCATGTAATGCAGTCACAATTACAGATGCCTACAGTGGTTATGTGACAATGGTGGAGATTTATCAAAGCTTGGAGAGAGATAAAGGGGAGAGAGATGAATCACCAGCAAATCAGCTACAAACTATCATTTCAAACACAACCTCCAAAACGACTGGAGCTGATTGGTTGCTATTTTCTCCTTCTTTCTCCCCTTTATCTCTTTCGAAGCTCTGCTAAATCTCTGCAAATCACAGTAATCTACATCTGTGTGATTGTGCTACCCATAGTCCTCCGGCGGCATGCATAGCTCAGACAAAGTCACATTTCTGGCTGCACACCCATAGGATGAACACCGCAGTGTCGCACATTCAGCCATGACAGAAAAAATATCGAGGTAGCTAAGAGTCTGAATAACATAGTAAGTGCTTAGATTTGCAGGCAGTCCGCTACATATGTGCCGGTTGCCAAAACGCTCTAATAGTGTTTGTGTTTGGACTTGTGAGTCAGGATTATGGTTTCTCTATGATTATATCAATATTATATTAATAGTAATGTGCATAAAACATCTATCAGCTTAGTATGATTGTGTGTTGTTAAAAAATAAAGACAAAAAAGAAAAACTTGCCCATCTGGTAAAACAAGGCAACCAGTTCCAGATTAGTTATCACCCCAGAAAATACTTATGGGGAGGGGGGGGTATTCAATCCCCACCGCTATTTTCTACGGGGGTAATAGTGGCGGGTGCCTTTTCTATGCAGTCTTTCCGGACAGCATTGAAGAGGCAGATCGACAGAACGGGCCTGACTTTAAAAGCTGTCGGGCCCGTTTTGCCGATAACAACCGTGAATTGTTGCGATCACGTGCGAATCTTGACAATTCATGCCCATTTACGCGGACACACCCTCTTTTCGCCGATCAGCAGATGGGAAAAACAAAAATGGGCCAGGGTCACGGCTGTCGGGACGGATCGACAGTCGTGATCCGGATTGAATACCCTCCTAACTGGAAACAGATGAAACATACAGAGGTAAATTACTAAAGCTTAAAAAAAATGAAAACAGGTGATGTTGCTCATAGCAACCAATCAGATTCTGTCTATGCCCAGCGTCCCCTGATGTCAGCCACCTACCCTGTCTTCATACCAGTGGCCGCAAATATAAATCAGTCTCAACGGACTTATATTTGCGAAGGCAGGGGAAGTCACTCGATGGTCAGAGATCATCAAATGATTTCTCAGACACATGCCGGGGAGGGCGGGGGCGGGTATTCGGCGGGCCAGTGTCACAGGGACTTTGCAGCTTACCAAGTCAAACAGAATGACCCTCTAAGCTCCCTGTTAAAATCATGGATTTTCTCTAGTTTTCGCAATGACCTTTATTTGTTTTTGTTTTGGTTTTTTTTATCTTTCAGGGGGGAAGTTGTTTTTGTAAACACCAGAATTTTTTTTTTTTATATGTAATTCATGTCCTTAAGATCCTCTATTAAGCTACACAGTGAGGCCCTTTAAAAAGTTGCACAATGGCATAAGAGGTTTCTTTCAGGGGTTACATTATTGTACTGAAAGTGGTGTACGCACAAATCACAAATAAGGCACATTTTAAAGTGTTCTTTCTCCATGGGTTGCCCGTAAATCAAAAAGTTTTCCTCATAAAAAGGTCAGGGCACAACAGAAGTATAATGTATAATTTGTTAGAGCTACAGCTGAGTACAAAACGAAAGCACTGTTCCCAGAGAAGCCAACGCAGAGAATTTTACCACCCCCATGAGGTGTAAATTTAGTAGGAACATGGGGCCTAATTCAGACTTGGACACTGGGCTGCACAGTGGTCAGGTATACAGTACAACACCCCGCCACAGTGAAATCCCACCCAGGGGAATTTTAAAGGGAATGCTAAAGTTATCTAGATCGGATCCATGCAAATCCATTCACAAGCCGAGAGAGAAAGTGCAGAGAGACAAACCACCAGCTAATCGGCTACAAACTGTCATTTTTCAAACACAGCCTGCATAATGACAGCAGCTGATTGGTTGGTCCTTTTTTATTTTTCTCTCTCCCGATAACTGTGCTTAGATTTCCATGCAGCCCCCCACATATGTGCCGATTGATAAAACTCTCTAGGAGCGGCCATGTTTGGACTGATCCATAAAAAGGATCATGGATTAACTATGATAGGATTAAAATATTAATAGTAATTTATAGTAATGTAAATAAACATCTTTCAGTTAACTGACAAAGTCCAAATTTTTGGAAAAAACAATACAGTTACCACCCCAGGAAATGCTTAGTGGAAACAGATGAAACATACAGGGGTAATAACTGACGCGGCCTTGACCATACCGAGAGGCTGCAATCTCTCCCTCCCCACCTACCTGCTGACCCCATCCCCACCCTCCTCTTCAAGGACCATTCTGGTTTTCACAGTACCTCATTTAAATACAATTACAATACTGCTGAATAAACCACCCTTTGAGTTCAGTATCGGATTGTTCATTGACTTTGGGCATCCGCCGGTACATACATTGTTTTGCCATACCACTGCCACCTGTACGCACATATTCAAAACCCATTTAAATCTCAAGCAACCAAATTTCACCGGCAATGCTTATAAATCTACCTTGGGATGAGCAGTGATACATTGACAAAATGGGCAAGAAAGTAACGGTACAAAATAAATGGGTTGTATTTTCTGACTGTAGATATTAGGAATCTAGAGAAATGATAAAGGGGAAAGAAAATCAGGTAAAATGACTTAGCTGTAGTGAATATACAAAAGGATGCAATAAAGATTATGGGATGAAAGCTTTATATCAATCACCTTCATTGCAGGAAGAAAATGAACTCCAAAACTGCAACAAGATTTTTTTTAAAAAGAATAATGTTTCCTCGGAGTGAGAGAAATGAAATGTAAGATGATCCGCCGTAGAACAGACAATGGATTCGTCTTACAAACGTGCACATACTGTACAGCATGGAAACAAAGAAACCTATACCGACATTAAATCCTCATTTGCTTTCATTTAGAATTACAGACATATAATGAGATCATTGGCAATGTTCTGTTTGTGATGTTTATAATGAGAAATGGAATATATAGGATGGTAAGACATACTGCGTCATTAGGGTTATCAGATTGTAAAACTTACCAAGAAATATTTTTAGAGGGTCACAGGTCACATCCAGGGGCGTGTTAGAGAGGAGGAAGCTTTGTCCAGGCCCCCTTCTCTCTAGCCAGAAGCATTTTTGGTTTCTAAGCAATAGGGGCTCACACTCTTACACATATAAGATTTGTGCCAAAGCATCTGGCAGAGCAATCAGGTGAAATTGGCCCAAATGTGTTTGACATCACATTGATCCGATGCATGGTCCAGTCAGATCGAAGTCAGAGATTGGATCCGCCTGTATGTCTGACCTCCGACTCGGACCCCCACCTGGTGGTGGTTGCATACAATACATCACATGCAGAAGGACAGCATACAATGTAACACATGCGATCCTGCCGCCCAGGAAGGTCCCTGGTGGATCAAGGGGGACCGGATTGCCATACACTGCTGTGACTTCTTGCAATAGTGTATGTCCACTTTAAGGTACATATGCAATTCGTGCCAAATTCCCAGGGATTTTTCTAGTGTGCACCATTTTCCCAGTGATTATTTGGATGTTTGTTGCCACTGATGAGGGAGTCCGGTGAGGTGAGTATTCAAAAAAATGGGTTCAGCATGTTTGGTGTAGGTCCCCTTGGACAGAGGCTTCACTAGGGTTGGTAACACCCGGTGTAGTAACTCATGGTGTCATCCCCACCGCCATGTACCTCCTCCCATATCACATCACATGCAATCCTTTGTAAGGTTTTTCTACTAGTCTTACTTTTAAATTAGAATTCCTGTATATCACTGAATGTAATGGTGATAGCAGTGATATAAACATAAAAAAAATAGCATTCTACCTTAAAATTGCAATATCATATGCACAGCCTCCCACAACTTACTAAGCCAACCTGTGTTTTGGCATTGTGGTAAAGGAAAGATGGTAATTTCTAGGCAATTTGGCTCCCAGTGTGAATAGTTAAAAAAGCGCCCCCACTTCATAGACATTTAAATAAAAAAAATCCAAAAAGGGGTGTGTGGCTTCATTGCAAGGAACATGGCCTTGCAGGAAAAGACCCTATAGTCAATTTATGAAACCTGCATGCCCATACATTGGCCATCAAAGGGGAAAAAGAAAGTTCCTGATTCATACCCTATACATTATTTGACATTTCCCTTCCTTACACATCATGCAACACACCACATTATGCCACACACCGTAATGCCCCTTACATATGATGTTATACACCATAATGTCCATTACACATTATGTTGCATACCATAATGCCCATTACACATTATGTTACACACAATAATGCTTATTTTACTTTATGCTACACACCATAAAGCCTATTACATATTATGCCACATATAATAATGCCTACTACATATTATACCACACACTGTAATGCCTATTAAATATATTATACCACAAACCAAAATGCTTATTACATATTATACCACACACAGTTATGCAGCTGACACCATTATATGTCCCACACACAAAATGACCCTTTACAATTTATACCCCACAGAAAGGCTTCTTACTACTTTTGCTGCTGTGGTCCTGCTTATACAAAGTCAGACAAAGCTTTTTGCCATCTGGTCAAAACCAGAGTGTGTGAAGTAGCCCCAATTTGTGCTCTCTGCATCACGTCTGGGTGGCTCCCAGCAGTTGGCAGTGTGCTGTTACTTATGTCAGTCCTGTGCCATTCTTGATTAAGCTGTGGGAGCCGTGATATCAGCAGACCGTATTCTCTTTATGCCAGGTGTAGAGCGGCCAGCAGGTGAGCCGAACCATATAGTGATTGACATTTACACCCATTTCACATCGCAAATACCGGGTCGCACCCAAGGTTTGGATACAGGTCTGTCCCAGGAGCAACCCGGCAATTGCAAGGTGCAGCTCCCCTCAGCAAGAGGAAGGTCAACTTAAAAAAAAAAAGTTTTGCCCCAAAATTGTAATTTCAAATATTGTTTTTGAATAAAATTATTTGTTAAATAGAATTTTTTTTTGCTGTATAAATGTCACACATTAAATGAGATTCATTTATGTTATAAATATGTTTTTATAGCTTCTAAACCTATTTTTTAAATTACTTTTTTTTATTTGAAACATTAATAAAAGATTTGTGACTCCATTTGTAGAAAATAGAACTATTAGCCGAATCGTCCCCCGGGGAAATTTTCCTCATCTCTCGTTTCACATCTTGGTCAAATTAATCTACATGGGCAGGGAAATAGATAGCCACTGTTTCTTCCCTACTTGTAATCACTTATAGCATCTCCATTGTTGTCTAAAGGCGGTATATCACTTCATTTTCATGTCCATTGAAACAAGCTATTTGTATACACAGGTTCTTGTACCTGTTTAGCATTTAAAGTGGAAAATATACTACTCAACAGACTCCGTAATACCAAATGAATTTAAAAATGTCATTTCTAAATAAGTTCCAGTAAAAATATTTGGAGATTTAGATTTTATATTCTGGTTCAAGGTTAAATGCATAATATTGTCGGGGGGATTTTTTAATATCCCATTTTTACACATTAATCATTGAGAAAAGATTATTGTATACTAAGCACCTGCTCATTTCAATTCCAGATTTTTCCAAGATCTCAATGCAAATTCTTTGGATAGTAAAATATTAGTATAAAGATATGTAAAACAGCTAGCATTTCTGAGACACTGTCATAATACAATATCCTTTTAGTATACAAGTAGATAAGGTAATTCTTGCATCATTTCAGTATAAAGGATTTGTGTCAGTTATAAAAATGGATACATAATGGTAGGCTCTTCCATCAAACACAGAAGTCTTCGTATACCGTCTTTGTAAAAAATGTATGTCCTTCGAATAATGTCAGACCGAAAAAAGTAAATTATAAATAAGTTGCAGCATTGAGGCTTTATAATAAAATAATTTCAATCCAGCCTGCTGCAGTTCAAAGGAGGAACTGTATAATAAACCATAGGGAACTGTATAATAAACTGTAGGGAATTGTATAAAAAAACATGGGGAACTGTAAAATATACCATATACTCTGGAATTGGGCAAGATTCTGAAGATGCCCATACACTTACTGTATATGGTCATGTTTAACCCAATTCTGACCCACTGGGCCAAGAAATTGGGTAAAAAGTGCTCAAATCGTATGTGCCTAACCTACCATTATGCTCCATCGTACAAAACCCGTACCCATCGGATCGAAGCCAGAGATAGCAATGGCTGCACGTAGGATTTGTAGGATCCCGCAGCCCTTGCTGGGATTGCATACGATACATTGTATATCCAGCATCTCCCATTGGGCATGCAATGTATCACATTCGAGAGAGGCATGCGAGAGGCATGCAATAAGTGTATGGGGGGCCTTAAGTTTGGAAATACAGGTGTACAGCTAGAGGAAGGATGGGTGGGGGTTGCCCACAGACCAGTTCAATTGTAATGTTTTGGGCAGGCCAGCTGTTTGTGTGCATAATACATAGATATGAATAGTAGCCAAGACTCAGGAAGACGTTCCTGCCCTGACAGCATAGTTACCAAGTTAGACATTCTCAATGTAATTCACCAATCATACTTTCCCTGACTTCCAGCTAAAGGACTTTTAAGGGGTTTTGTCTACTATGTGCCTCCATCATAGAACAAAACTTTGCACTGGCTTCTAAAACTATCAAGCATTACCTTTTAAGGAAATGGTTATTAAATTCCTGAACCACCCTCTTGACCTCCATTCAACCCAATGTTCTTAGCAAAGTTCAAAAAGTTGTATACCCTACTCACAGTCAAACTAACATCGCTGTTTGGTGGATTCATATAACCTTAATGGTACTGCCACATCCCCATTGCAATGTGGCTGGATCAACAGACGGTATGTTACCCATTTGAACCAAACTATGACTGTCTGTTAAATGTTAATGGCCAGTCTAGAATTGCCAGCTGCCAGCCTCCGCCAGCCCCTGCCATCTGCCAGAAAGGGGGCACTCATGTGCCCCATTCCGAAGGAGCTCTCCGCCGCCCCCCGTTGCCTCCATGCTGGTCCCTGCTGCCTCCCCGCACCCCCTAACTTTGCCCGAGAGACACTTCATCTGTAATTACTATGAGGTCCACAGAAGAGAGTCGCCTTATCTGTCAGGGACCCACAAATTTATGTGAGTTTCTCATCTACTGGGTCGCAGATGTGAAATTCAAGAGAAAATATGTTATTGTGGACTGTACTTATATACAGGGGATGTAATTGTGTAGAATCCTATAATTTATGGCTCCTCACCCCTAAGGTGGAAATTCAAGTGTTGTATTTCCCGGCAGTCACTAGATGGAGCCAGATGAAGCAATTCAAGTCTTGCTCGTGTTCTATTATTTTATAACTTGTAGCATTTCATGGTTATGTAGTTTGCTCTGGAAGCTGATAGGCTTGTCTGAAGAGGTAAGTTTTCAGGGAATTCCTGAAGGTTTGAGGACAACAGGAAAGTCTTATTGTGTGCAGCAGGGCATTCCATAGAGTGGCTGCAGCCATAAAAAAACACCCTGTAACTGTGAATGGAAGCAAGTAATGGGTGTAGAGTAGAGATGCAGATCTAAGAACAGTGAAGACCTCACGTTGGGAGATATTTTGAAATAAGTAAAGAGATGCACATTGGTGAAGTTTGGTTAATAGCCTTATGTGTAAGTAAAAGTATTTAATATTGAATTCGGTAGAAAACAAGTAACCAATATAAGGAGTGACAGAGCTGAGTAGCAGAAGATGAACGTATAGCGAGAAGATCAGCTTCTCCGCTGAATACTAAATGGATTTTTAGTGGTGAGGGTCTGTATTGCGGATGACAGCAAGGACACAATTGCAATAATTGTATTCTGGATAAATGTATGTAACAGGCTATGGAAATATATTGATTGTGGAGAACAACGGGCAGTCCGGACTCGAGGAGGACACCTAAGCAGCAAGATTGTGGGGTGGGGTGTATTGTAGAGTTATCAACCGTAACAGAGAAACCAGGACGGTAACTACTACTGGCCAGTGGAAATATTATTCATTCTGTTTTGGAAAGATTAAGTTAGAGTTTGTCTTAATGTCAATCTCCTCTTTTGTTGGATGCAAAGCTCTTATATAAATCTATTTGAAATGTATGTTGCAAACAATAGATCTTATTATACATGCTCTGCATATATTAATAAATTAGTAATCATACGGGAGGTGATTTACTAACCAATAACGATTCATTCATAAATTTGCTTTAATTAGTTTACTGCACTACATCAATCAAAGCTAATTGCTGATTAGTTTCATTGGGTTTATTGAGCATTTCGACACTTACAGCATGCTAGTAAATTACATCTTTGGTCTTAAACCTATGGCACTGAAGGAAAGAACACAGACATCATAGGAGATGAAACAGGGGAGAAGGTGATTCTTCGTATAGGGGTGATCTACAGACCACCAGGTCAGGAAGAGGAACTTGACAAGAGCCTATTGCAGGACATCAATAAAATGGCATTAAAAGGAGAGGTGATAATCATGGGAGACTTTAATCTACCTGATGTAAACTAGGAGCTGCCTGTTGCAAGTTCCACCAGAGGTAGGGACATTCTGAATTCCTTGCAGGGAGCATCCGTCCAGCAATCGGTGAGGGAGCCCACTCGTAAGGACGCAATATTAGACTTAATACTTACAAATGGTGACAGAATATCTGACATAAATGTGGGTGAAAACCTGGGATCCGGGACCATCAAGCAGTATGGTTCAAAATAAAGACAGAGACCGACTCACCGCATACAAAAAAAAGGTGTTAGATTTTAGGAAGGCTGATTTTGTAGAGATGAGAAACTCTGCAAGGGATTCTTTGGCAGAGTGGAGGAACTTGGAAGGAATGCAGGAGAAGTGAGAAAATGTAAAAGTGCGATACTGAAAGCAACAGAACTTTGTATCAAAAGAGTTAGGAAAAACACAATGAAAAGGAAGCCATTGTGGTTTTCCGAAATATGTAGCAAATATTGTGAAAGCAAAAATGTTGGCCTTTAAGAAATTTAAGCAGACGCAGAATAATGAGGACAAAGAGGAGTATTTTGTTAGACAAAAGGAGGCTAAGAAGGTAATCAGATGTGCAAAAGCACAGGCTGAAGATAAAATGGCCCAGTCAGTGTGTAAAGGGGGGAAAACTTTTTTTTAGGTATATAAGTGAAAGGTTAAAAACAAAAAGTGGAATAATAAGACTAAAGACAGATAGTGGAAGTCTTCTTAAGGGGGTCAATGTGATAGCAGATCATATTAATAATTATTTCTGCTCAGTATTCACTGCTGAAAGATAGGGGAAGGGGCCACAGTTAAGTTGCAAGTATAGTCAGCAAGTACATTTACAGAGGAGAAAGTCCTCGCAGAACTCTCAAAACTGAAATGGATAAATCAATGGGGCCAGATGGGATACATCCAAGGATACTAAAAGAGCTGGTAAAACCAATAACAGAATTATTCAATCAGTCACTAGCTACTGGGGTAATCCCAGAGGACTGGAAAACAGTGAAAGTAGTCCCACTGCACAAAAGTGGAATAAAGGAAGAGGTAAGCAACTATCGACCAGTGAGCCTTACATCAGTAGTATGGAAATTGATGGAAACACTCTTAAAACAAAGAGCTGTAGAATATCTCAAAACCAGCTATTTACAAGATCCAAAACTGCATGGGTTTACTGGGGAAGATCATGTCAAACAAATCTTATTGCCTTTTTTGACTGGGTGACTAAAGTAACAGATCAAGGTGGGGCTGTAGATGTAGCTTATCTAGACTTTAGTAAGGCTTTTGACACTGTCCCACATTGCAGACTGTTAAATAAACTTGAAAGATTGGGATTGGATTTTAAGATAGTTGAATGGATAAGATTGTGGTTGCAGGACAGAAAACAGAGAGTTGTAGAAAACGGAGTACAGTCAAAGGAGGGAAAGGTTACAAGTGGGGTACCCCAGGAATCTGTACTTGGACCAGTGCTTTTTAATATCTTTATTGGTGATATTGCAAATGGAATTGAGGGTAAAATGTGCCTTTTTGCATATGACACAAAGGTATGCAACAGGGTAGACACACCAGGAGGGGTAAAACAAATGATTGATGATCTAGGTAGATTAGAGGAATGGTCAAGAGCATGGCAACTACAGTTTAATGCCAAAAAATGCAAAATCATGCACTCAAGACTCAAGACTTGTCCCGGGCTGGATTTATTTACCAATCCGCCCCTAATTCTAGGGTTAATTTTGGTTCATACTAATTAACCTACCAGTATATTTTTGGATTGTGGGAGGAAGCAAAATTAGAACTTTTACTGTGGTTGCGAGAGTCGATTGATATATACTGTAGGTGTACCCCCCATGTGAAGATCTCCCAACATAGCTATCTAATTAGGGCACAAGATCTTTCATTTGGTACATGATGTTCTCTGCTCAGGCTACAGCATCATAGCAATATGTCACTCATAAAAGTAGTCCTGCTATGTATATATAGTTAATATTTTGTTATAATTACTGTATATACAAGTAAAATGGATGATTGGGTGATTCACGTTAACAAATAAATAATTGTTGCTAAGTTTTCCCTCTGTTACAAGCCTATTGCCAAAACAATCCACCTACATCATTCCCAATCTTGTTTTCTAATATTTATCTATTTCTATTCTCCCAGCTCTGTTTTAGCACAGAGGTTCAGCAATAATCTGGTAAACCTTAGAAACCGTTGACAGCAGATAACGATGCAGGTGTTATTATCAAGATTCCAGAAACATAACGCTGCATGCGGTTGACAAAACTTACATTTGTTGGTATTATGAGCTTGGCTACTTATCAAATTTATTTGCAAGATATTTTTCTCGGTTGTTTTTTCTTTTTTCTTTTTTTTATTATTTATCTTCTCAGCGGTCTCTGAAATAAATGAACTGGCAAGAAGTACAATAAATCCCTCTCAAACGCTTTCCTTTATTTATTTTTTACTTAGTTTAATGGTAAAAAGAAAAGTTTTGAGCGATGGTGAGGGTTAATTGAAGTGAGTTTGATGGATAACAGTGTATGGTTAACAGGGACAGTTATTGTTACTAGAGTGGCCAATATACCCTGTAATTTAGATTTTTCCAGATCATTTAATTGCTTAATTGAAATTTTAACCTCTCCACTTTATTCTCCCTCAACTGAATGTGCAGGCACAGAGGGGGAGGTTGGGTCGAGAAGAAATTACGCTATCTGGACACGTTAAAATGTGGATGGCTCTCATAGTATTTATTTTTAATGATGGGTAAAAAAAAAAATGCATTGGAGGCATAGCGGCGGAAGGATATTGGCTTTTTTCAGCATACATCCACCTGTCTGAAAAGGGAATTGCGAAATGCTCAAATACTTAAAATAAATTTTCGGTACTTGTTTCCTAGCACGGCGCCCACTAAGCAAATAGCTTAGTGGGCTATTCTGCATAGGAAAATCGCATCGCGTACCGTGTATAGTGCTGTACGATGCGTGCGATGCGATGTCCATATGAAGTGCACAGGAGTGCTTATACAATGAAATATCGCATGGGATTGCATGGCACCAAATGCGATGGGATGCGATATTTCATTGTATAAGCATCCATGCCATGTGATGTGATGGGTGCTTACTATGCCATTGCGTCACCCCCAGTATCCACGGCACCCCGAAGCATGGCGAGGGGCGGCGGAACGCGTCCTCCGACCTTTTCATACCCCCACTATCCACGTCAGTGTGGAGTTCATTTTATATAGCGTAGCAAGCGCAGCGAGCCACCGAGCCCGAAGTGTGGCGAGGGGACGCAGAATACATGTACAGTAATCTCTCTCTGCTATTATGTTAAACCTCCTTTCTTTTTTTCCCACCTGTTCCTGCACTGATGATTTCCCTACATGTCTCAGTGAACCTTCCTACTCCTACCAAGACCTCAGATACCCTTAGCTTTAACCTGTCACCCACTGCCTCTCACTGCAACCCTCTCCTGTCACCCACTGCCTGTCTGTATTGGCAGCTATGTGCGACTGAACAGAGAAACACTTGAAATGCACTGCTGGGTGCAATCTAGTGGCTTCTGTTGTGACATACTTGAATCTACCCCATAGAAGTGAGGATCAGAAATATACAAAACATGACCTTGGAATTGAGAAACCCAGATCTAAGGGATAAGAGGATAAGAATGGAGAAATCTAAGTATATACATGTTTGTGGATATGTCCATGATATTTCCAGGAGGATGAAAAATCCCAACAATGTAGAGAAGAGGTTAAAAGTCCAGATAGAAACATAACTGATAGAAAAGTTGATGAAACGTGGGAGTCTACGTAATTCCCCTACCTTCTCCGCTTCCAGCCATGGTAGGGTGTGGTTGAACCAGAGACCGTCCACTGAAATACCTGTAAGCACTTTAATGTGCATAAAATGCTGGGGCCTACAGAGCTGAACTATAAAGTTGAACTAGAACTGAAAAGGGAAAGAGGTAGATTGCTTATGACTGCCCAAAAAAAAGTTGCAGCTGCGATAATTTAGGAAAACATATATCTATAATCTTGTGATCCATGCCTAGTCTCCTACCGTAACTCATACATTGGATTTTTTACTTTATTTATTTTTTGCATTCCAGGTCGTCTGTAGCAACTGGTGATTTTGTGGATGAAAATTTAACTAGAAGGGCATACAGTACTGTAAGTATTTTATTACGTGTCTAACAGTAATATCCAAAGCCCCTCATTGTCATCGCCGTTCTCCAATTTTCACGCCAACTGTACTATTTTTACCTTAAGGGAAATGTTCCCCGTGTTTATATATTTGATACAAATATCACTTGTCTGTGTTTTCAAACCATTTGCTCAGCTCACACATGTACGCTAAATGCCAGCTGGATAAGGTGACTTGCCAGAAAACAGGGGGGCTCATTTCAGTAACAGCAAATCAGCTCTACAGGGAATCTGAAACAGCAGTAAACATCATCTATCAAATTCATTTTGAAAGTGTTTAAAGCTCTTACAAGTTGTTTCTTGTATTTTTCCTGAAGTTGCCAATAACAGTTATTGCGAGGAACAAAAAAAAAAAAATCTGATTCATTTTCAATTATACTGTGTTTCAAATACATTAAGCACTTGGAGTGATATTTCGTTTCGATCTGATATACAGCGGAACGCAAGACCCTGTTTTATGATAAGGTACAAATGTGCCACATACTGCTATCAAACAGTAAGTAATTTCCATGTTTTAGACTAGCAAATTAAACTTGACTCCCGACGTTAACCTCTTGAGTTTGAATTCTGATCTTATTGCCCTTGATCCGTGTAACATTAAACATCTGCAATTACCGCAAGCAGTTAGGAGCAAAAGGAGGGAACATAATCTCCATCAGTTTCGTAATGTGAAAATATGAACTGTTAGCTATCACCTTTGTATGAAAGTGTGAGGAGCTTAAGTCACATTTAATATGTCACACCATAGATCAACAGTCAGATTCAACTGATTAGGATGTTAGAAGTTTATGCCAGGGTGCAGTCATTTGATGGTGGAGCACGGGCCAAAATCAGATAATTCAACAGTTATTGAGAGACTAGTCTATGAGCTGAAGTCACATTAGGGCAACTTGCTTATATTATGCTGGCAACTTCCATTTGTTTACTCTAAAATAAAAATATACAGTTTTAAGCAGTAAGGGACTGCGACATGAAGGGCTCAATGGTGGGCGGATGCAGTGTTAGAGGGCTGTGTTTAGGGGTGTGGTCAGTCTACAAAGAGGGTGCGGCTGGTGGCCACATTGGTTTGCCTAACCAGAGGGAGAGTGCATGGGCTAGACCCCTTGATAAATAAATAAATAAATATATATATATATATATATATATATATATACACACACACACACACACACACACACACAGAGTAAATGCTTCTAGTGCGTGCATGATAATGTGCCAGATTAATAATATCAATGCCATGTAGAAAATACACCATGGTCCTGTCCAGTATGAGGTAACATGTATAAAGTACAGATCCTTAGAAAAGAAGATGGGCCCCGAATGCAGAGTGGCCCATCATGGATTTCAGTTTGTCTCAAATTTGAAAAGAAAAGATAAGCTGGCAGCATAATCCTAAATTCTTCAACAAATGTCTAAGAATATTTCATAGAGATTATGGTCCATGGTGCTATACAGTAAGCGCCAAATGCACATTTATTCTCCACTCTACCTTTTCCCTATTTAACAATAGGGATATCTGGAGATTGTGGGGACCATCGGCAGAGCCATAACAAGGCTCATTAGTGCCATTTGTCCTCATGCCCGCTGAGCACATTATGCTATGACATCAAGGGGTGGGGCTGTCAGTAAAGGTATCTGCATATCTACAGAGTCTAAAGGACACTATGGAAGGGCTGCAACAGTAATTCTTGCTGCAGGGTGGGACTGACTTACCGCTCTGACCATAGTAATGGCCCTGACCATTGGTGTACACAGAACTCATTATTAGTGGATTGTCAAAGACCAGATGAGCAGCGATTTCACAAATTGATTTAAGGAGCCAATGGAAATAACTGCTAAACCAGCCTGAGCAGGCCAGCTGGCAGATATCTGTGGGATTTGTCCGCCTCCAGCTCAGATTCTGGTACTTGTGTAGTTTCACGGCACCGGGTTGTACGCTCACCACAAACTATGTAAAATAAAGTAACTTACCTCCATGCCAACATGGATAGTTCATACCTCCACTATCCATGTTGGCACGGAGTTGATTTTAGATAGTGTGGCGAGCGTAGTGAGCCACCGAGCCCGCAGCGTGGGCGAGCGAAGCGCGCCCCGCAAGGGGCCTCAGACGCACGGCGCCATGCTGGCACCGTGAAACTACACAAGTACCAACATTCTTACCCTTTGTTTTCAATAGTTAGTCTTCATTAGGCCAATGCCACTAGTATGTCACATTAGCCAGCATACCATGCCGTCAAATATTTATTTACATGTCTAAAATATTTAGCATTTATAGCTTTAATGAGAAGCTATTTTGCATACTGTGGGCCTGATTCAGAATTGCTAAGCATTTGCTGCTTAGCGAACCCATAAACACCACCCGCCACCCATACAAATGCCCCCCCCCCCCAAATCCAAATCCTCTTGGTACCATTCAAGGGAATGTACACATACAAATCCTCGTGCATGCGGCTGAAGGGGAGAGAACTCATTCGATGTTCGCCGAACACTGAATGATTTGTTCCTCTTCAGAAATAAGAGTCAGTCTAAACTGTCCGCCAAAGAGGGAGCGGGCGCTGACGTTCCCAGGTGACTACCCATCATTTTCATGGGCATGCCACTGCTCCGGGCCAATGCGCAGACCCCCCCACCATTGGATCACGAATCACCCCTGGTATGTGGGATCAAACAGAAGCTTTGACCTATTATTTATATTATTTATTTATTAACCCCTTCCCTGGTACTTCCAAGAATTTTCTGGGCTGTGCTCCAGTGGGCAGACTGGCAAACCCAAAAAATTCTGGGGAGTGTCACCGCCTGCACTCCCGCCTGCCGGGCAGCACAGCTGAGCTAACATCAGCGCTGTGCTCAGCTTCAGCCTCTGCCCAGCTCCTACTGGCCATGCCTCCTTCTCCCGAATGTGTGCAGTATAATCTTGCTAACGTCGCCCTGCACACAGACACCTTGCCGGGGGCAGGACTGGGCAGCAGCTGATGGAGATGGAGCTCAACAGCACTGCCCGGCACTGGGAAACAGTGAGGCTTTTTTTTAGGGGGCGCTCCCCCCCAAAACAACTTGCCCAGTGGGGACCGCTCACTAAAAAAAAACACCACTGAAGGGGTTAACAGTTTCTTATATAGCGCAGCATATTCCATTGCGCTTTACAATAGGAAACAGTGATACAACAAACTGGGTCTTTACAGTCAAAGGTATGAGGACCCTATTGTAATTTTATAAATACGGTGATCTTTTGAAAAAAAAAAAACCTAAAAAGTAACTATTTACCAACACTGTTTTTAGGCAATCTAAACCAGAAATCTAACTGTTACCAATGAAAAAATGTTTACTCTCAACTTTATAAGCTAATTGTTTTCTAGTATTTCATAGTCATGCTAATTACTTAATATTTCAAAGAACAAATTTCTATTTCCAGAGGTTCATTTTGCAAAGCTCAACTGCAAACCCACTTTAATCTGCCTAAATATTAGGATAAAGATGCTAGAATCTGCAAGGCTTAAGGAAGAAATTAAATGAAAGATATCTTTAGCTGGGGATTGGCTGAACAAAATGACTTGGAGGCTCTGAGTATTTGACGAAGCAGGCACCACGTATGTACTTTGTAGCAATTAGGGAAGCCAATACCAACCCTTTCTTATCATCCCAGGATTCGGGATTAAAAAAAATCTCATTTGATTTGAATAAAGCTTTACTCCCCCATTTACTTATTTGCGCCTTCCACCTACACCCCCACATTCCTCTCCCTTCTACTAAACCCTTTTTTACTTAATTTATAGATCTATGTACTAAGCTTTGGAGAGAAATAAAGTGGAGATACAGGTGGCGCGCCTCTCAGACAGTGCATGGAATCACCGGATTCCCTTAGCTGGCACAGGCTAGCGGAGATAAACTCCATCTGACAGGGACGCATGAGCAACTCACACGCACGTGGGTCCCGGTCAGCACGGCGCAGTATGGCGAGGGGTAGCGATTTCCCTGCCGTCTCCTCTTCAGGGAGATGGGCAGGGAGTCGGGGGAGCTGGCGGGGGCTGCGGGCAGTGGCGTAACTATAGCTCCGCAGCCCCCGCGGTGGCGGGGGGGCGCAGAGAAATTGGGGGCTCCGCCGGGGGGGCTGCGGAGCTATAGTTACCCGTGGTCTGCGTCTCGCCCGGCTCTCTGCCGGGACCTGCCTGACGTCATGGTCCCGGCCGGCTCCTGCTGCAATGAAAACTGACAGTTAGAAAATGGCTGCCCCCATACTGCAGACAGTTTCCTGTCTGCAGTATGGGGCAGCCATTTTCTAAGAGTCAGTTTTCATTGTAGCAGGAGCCGGCCGGGACCGTGACGGTCAGGCTGGTCCCGGCAGAGAGCAGGACAGGTACGGGTAAGAAGGGGGGGAGGTTAGGTGCGTGGGGGGGGGGCGCCGAAAAAACGTGCGGCGCGGGGGGGGGGGGGCGCGCAATAGTTAGTTACGCCCCTGGCTGCGGGCAGATGCTGGGGACTTCCATCGGCTGGTGGCAGATGGCAATTCTATCGCCAGGAGCAGCTCCAATGGGAGCTGCTCCATCTGTACCAACCACTCAGCTCCTAACTGGAATGTTACAGGCTTGGTTTGATAAATAACAGGAACTGGTTGGTTGGTTGGTTGGTTGGTACAGTACTTTATCTTCATCCACAGTTCTCTTATCTCTCTCCAAGGCTTAGTAAATATACCCCTAAATCCACAGCCAATTTATATTTCTCTAAAACAGTACATAGACCCCTTAATTACACAGCAGCAGTCAGCAGGGGACTCTGTTTTATGTGGACACATTTTCCAGTCCTCTTCCAGGTTCAGCTGCACCATCACTGATTGTCTGGAAGTGCACCGTTGTGGTGATGTCACCAGGCAAAGCACTACCAGCCTATCAGTGACCGGATGCAGCTGCATCATGGGACTCCATCAATTCTATGTGCAGCTGGGGGAGCCTGATAGGACCAGAGGTATTGTATATCATGTAGAAAGTACGTGGGACTAAAGAAAGCATCACTTTCCTCCACTGCAAATGTTTATACTATGCATAAATAAAATACCAGCTTTTCTTAATGTGCAAAAAAACAGAAAATGTAAAAACTTTAGGTACTCTTTACCTAGGACGGCGCCCATCGCGGGCATCGTGTCCATCGTATGCACTAAAGTAACGGGTGCGACGCGACCGACGCGATGCCCGCGATTTCCCATAGGGATCAATGTTAAATTTTTCAATGGGCCCGATTTTTCAGTTCAATGCCTCAATGCCCGCGATTTAGCCATAGGAAACAATGTTAAATGGGCCACAGAGCCCAAATAGGCACCCTTAGCAGTGAAATGTCCCCCACAATTGTTAACGACACCCCACGATCCACGCGAACCCGAAGCGTGGCGAGCGCAGCGAGCCCGCGAGGGGCGGCGGTACGCGTCCTCCGACCTTTTCATACCCCCACTATCCACGTCGGCGTGGAGTTGAGAATAGAATAGTGTGGCGAGCGCAGCGAGCCATCGCGCCCGAAGTGTGGCGAGCGCAGCGTGCCCCGCGAGGGGACGCGGATACCTGTGAAGCCCGCGTAGGGACGCGTTTACCTGTGAAGGTATCCGCGGCCCCTCGCGGGGCTCGCTACGCTCGCCACGCTTCGGGCTCGGTGGCTCGCTGCGCTCGCCACACTATTCTATTCTCAACTCCACGCCGACGTGGATAGTGGGGGTATGAAAAGGTCAGAGGACGCGTACCGCCGCCCCTCGCGGGCTCGCTGCGCTCGCCATGCTTCGGGTTCGCGTGGATCGTGGGCTGTCGTTAACAATTGTGGGGGACATTTCACTGCTAAGGGTGCCTATTAGGGCGGAGTGAAAAAACTGAAATTGAGAAATTCAAAATCGGCTAGTGTGGAAAAGTTGTGACTTGACTTGAATAAGAAACGTGCAAAAGCATTTTGATCTGAGTCAACATCTTCTGTTCTGGCAAGAGGCCTGAAGTTTCACTTTTTTGGTGAAAATGACGAAAACTATGAAGATGCTCCGATCTAGTTAAAATTATGTCAGGATGTCTTAGAGTGGTTCATTAATATACTTTAGCATAGTAAAAGAGAGTACGAGATTGTCCTAGTGCAAAGTGACTGACTTTGGTTGGAGAAAAAATCCCTAATAATTGACCCATTTTCATGGTCACAATTGTGAATATTGTGTGTTTTCTCCTGAACGTGTTTATAATAGAAGAAGCACAAATACTCTAAATGGAATTTCGGTGACACTGTGTGAAATATAACACTGCATAATAGCCCTTAATCAGACCTGATCCCAGTACAAATTTGTTCTCAAAACGCGCAAAGCAAATGCTGCATTGCAGGTGGGGCAGATGTAACGAGCTGAGAGAGTTAAATTTGGGTGGGGTGTGTTGAAACTGAAATCTAAATTATAGTGTAAAAATAATGCAGCAGGTATTTACCTTGCACAGAAACAAAATAACTCACACAAATCTAAAGGTGGCCATATATCTACAGATCGATTGTCAGTTTGGGCCGGTTGGAACAAACAGCTGGTAATATCTGAATGACAGTTTTTCAGCATTTCAAAGCAAATAGTCAACTGTCATTTGCTCTCATCTTTTACCAGGATTTTGTTCCAACCAGACAGATCGGACAATAAATCTGTAGATGTATGGCCACCTTAAATCTCTCTGCACATGTTACATCTGCCCCACCTGCAGTCCAGCATTTTTTTGCCCATTTTGAGAACAAATTTGTACTGCGATCAGGTCTGATTAAGGGCCATTATGCAGTGTTATATTTCACACAGTGTCACTGAAATACATGAAATTGGATTTATGCTGCTCTCTTTGCAGTGCATATACAAATATTGACAATCCTGTGTATATAAATAAGAAATAACTGTTGCAGTCTGTTATTGAAAAACAGTAACTGTTACAATATAAGTATTACAAGTTAGTGTAAACTGTCTAATGTATCATTTTACATATCACTTCTGTTTATTGACAGAAAAACAGTGTTGCATCCCCTATGCTGGGAACATGAATGGGCTGCATTACAGCATATAATTATGCCAAAGATAAGCCAATATATTAACTGTTAAATACGTTGAAGTGTATTATGATGTAATAAATTGTAAGCTTGCAGCAGGGCCCTCTAACCCCTAAGTCTGTCTGTCATTACCCAGTTTGTTTTATCACTGTCTACTATTGTAAAGCGCAACGGAATCTGCTGAGCTATATAAGAAACTGTAAATAAATAAATAAACAAATACATCTAATGTTTAGGGGGGGAAAAAACAAGAACATTGATTCAAAAAATAACAGGTTAATCATGGTGGTGTTCAGCAGTACATATATGCCAATCACTGTGTAAATTTCTAGGCAGCAGGGCCGTCTTAACAGCAGTGTGGGCACCTGGGCAAAGCAATGCACTGGGGCCCTTACCCATTCTCCCCTCCTAGGGGTGGGGGGTGGTATCAGCAGCAGCTTTGATGTCCCACGGGTGGCAGGGGGTGCTCTATCTTCCATTCAACATGTAGGACCTGGAGCAGTAACTTCTGCTATTTACTCCTTTACTGCACAGGTGGTGGGAGGGTGAACACTAACGTGTGGAAGGGGGCACTGAGCTGTATGAAGGGTCCCTTGTAAATGACTTCCAGGGAGGTTTTATACACAGGGGATAATGGAGTGGGCTTAATATTCGTCATTTTCCGGTGGAAGGGCAGCTTGTTTGACTGCAGATATCGCCATTATCTGGAAATAGATTTCTTAGCCTAGTATAAAAACCTAGAGTCCCAACTTTCAGGAGGTGCTGGGAACTTGGGTATCAGAGATCAGGAGCCAGAGCAATTCATTGACAAAAATATAAAACTACACCAGACGTTTGGAGCTGGAGCAGGGACCGGCTGCTTGAAGGCTGATATCTCTGGTTCTGGGCATGATAGAGACAAGCCGCTAGTGTCAGAGAGAACCTAAGAAATATGACTGGAAATTGTATTTAACAGGTCGGATGTGGACTGCTGCTTTGAAGTTGGATATCTGCAGTTCCCCAGGGCCGATTTTCAAAATTCTGGTATCCCTGGAAAAAGGGGATCCTCAGCTATCAACATAGAGCCCTTATACGCCTGGGGCCCCTGGGCAAGTGCCCATTAAGCCCATATAAAAAGACGGCCCTGCTAGGCAGGATTGATCAGCAATACTTATTACAGCATAATGCACTTTAATGTATTTAACTGTAAATATATTGGCTTATCTTTGGCATAATTATATGCTGTAATGCAGCTGCAGGTGGGGCAGATGTAACATGTGCAGAGGGAGTTAATGTGGCCATACATCTACAGATTTATTGTCCGATCTGTCTGTTTGGAACAAAATACTGGTAATGGATGAGAGCACTTTGCTTTGAAATGCTGGAAAACTGCCAAAAACTGTAATTCAGATATTACCAGCTGTTTGTTCCAACCAGCCAGATCTGACAATCGATCTGTAGATGTATGGCCACCTTTAGATTTGTGTTGAGTTATTTTGTTTCTGTGCAGGGTAAATACCGGCTGCATTATTTTTACACTGCAATTTAGATTTCAGTTTCAACACACCCCACCCAAATTTAACTCTCTCAGCACGTTACATCTGCCCCACCTGCAATGCAGCATTTGTTTTGCCCAATTTGAGAACAAATTTGTACTGCGATCAGGTCTGATTAAGGGCTATTATGCAGTGTTATATTTCACACAGTGTCACCGAAATTCCATTTAGAGTATTTGTGCTTCTTCTATTATAAACACGTTCAGGAGAAAACACACAATATTCACAATTGTGACCATGAAAATGGGTCAATTATTAGGGATTTTTTCTCCCGCCAGTCAGTCACTTTGCACTAGGGCAAGCTCGTACTGTTTTTTACTATGCTAAAGTATATTAATGAACCACTCTAAGACATCCTGACATAATTATAACTAGATCGGAGCATCTTCATAGGTTTCGTCATTTTCACCTAAAAAGTGAAACTTTAGGCCTCTTGCCAGAACAGAAGATGTTGACTCAGATCAAAATGCTTTTGCACGTTTCTTATTCAGGTCAAGTCACAACTTTCCCACACTAGCCGATTTTGAATTTCTCAATTTCAGTTTTTTCACTCCGCCCTAGTGCCTATTTTTACACCCGATGACCGCGATGGACATCGTGGGCGCCGTGCTAGGTAAAGAGTACCAAACTTTATATATAAAGAGGTTTCTATTAATCCCATTTAACGTGATAAACAGTTTTCCTGTCTCAGGCTTGGGGCTGCCCTACCTTATTTTGATGCCATTGGGCTGTAAAAACTAAATACAATGGTTGAAAAATCCCATGAATAGGAAAGTTGTCTATTGTTATGTAAAGTATAACCAGTTATAAGTACCATACATGGTTACTAGCAAATCAGTTTATTTACTTACGTAAAACCAGTCACATGCAGAGAAGAATGTTACAGAGATATAGGAGCACAGTGATGAGTCTAGAAATGTTTTCCTTTTTCTGAGAAAAGAGATGATTTACATGGTAATATACATTTATATAATTCAATTTATTTTACAGCACACTAGGAGATTCTTGTAGGTTTAGTAGTTTTGTAGTATCAGATGTGATATTGAGGTATATGTAATATATAGGCAGATTTAACCAATAACAAGTTAGTCTCACACAGTTTGTTTCCTGGGTAAATGCCTCAAGGTATAAAGGTACTAACCTGCAAACAAACCCATGAGCAGCCCTGAGACAGCAATGAACATGATTTGTATTTGTGAATCGAGATCACGGGTTCTCAAACTTGTGTCATTGAGTAATGAGTGCACCTGTGCAGCTGCCAGATGACTGGGTACTGTGTGGGTTCCCGAGGACCAAGTTTGAGATTAATCTAGATTAATAGCACAAACCTGCACAAGATAGGAAAAAACTCATATGGTTCTATGTATCAATAAAGATTGTTCCCATTGGTATTTACAATTATGTATCCCTTACTATTATAACATTATTATTTTTGTAAATGCTCAATGTCTGGTGAGGTACAATTGGCATGCTTTAGAAGAGCTCAGTAGCACGGCATTATTCCCATGGACCCTGTGGTGGCTTTGGGGTGCTGGCTCCGACCCAAGCAGCAGAGCCATTTTTACCAGCGGGTTACCATATGGCCAGTTTCCATGTGGTCTAACTGTCTGCATGGTAAACTTTATCTCCAAAAATTGCAGCCCCCTAGGAGGAGACAGATGCGTGTAGGTTGCAAAACTGGGGTGTAAGGCTTTTTCCTTTTGCCACAGATTTTCTCACAAGTCTTAAAAGTAGACTAAAAAAAACATATCAAACAAATGAGACCAAAACAATAATTTGAGCTCAAATTATTTATTGAGGAAAATAAAAAAAGTTCGGAAAACTTTTGCTTTTCAGAGTATGAGCACCTTGAGTCCTGTTGGAGATAGAGTACTGTATAGATACTACTACTACTACTACTACTACTACTACTACTACTATTACTACTACTAATACCAATAATAATAATAATAATAATAATAATAATAATAATAATAATAATAATAATAATAATAATAAGTCTCCTTACTACACTGGGGAGACAGCAAACTGGATATTGGGCAGTATTCATTAATGGCAAAAATTTAGTAACACCTAAAAAAATGCCTTTTTTAGAGGCATGACTATATTCCCTTATGTATCAAGTTACGGAAAACTAAACTTCCCATAGCTTGAACCCGATAGGCAATGCCATCTATAAATGGCATTTCCCAATAGGAGCCTTTGAGCTTCTCTCCGCAATGTACCCTAAGAGGCATCCAATCAGATCCTTCCTAGCATCCCTCCAGCTCTCGCATGTATTGGCCAATGGCAGCGCATGTGCAGAAGGTCTCCTGGGTCATAAACTTGTAATTCCTTATATTGCAAATGACAGCTCTTATCGGGAGTACTGTCCTTATGTGACTTTACTCACTTTTGTACAAGCACATGGCATTACCCAACATTGCTACCCTTGGGATCACCTGCGGGATACATTGAATGAGTAATCAGTAGCTCAATGGTAAATCCGCCACTGCTGGTAAGACTTTATTCTTAGCACAATACCCTTTATATAAGCAGTGAAACCAAATATTGGGATTAGGCAATTCATTTTTAGAAACAACAGTTTTAATGACATGTTTTAATAACTCTTCTTTCTAAATGGTAACCTCTGATGAAATTGGTATCTTGACTTTGAACCATAAAACTTGAAGATTCATGAACCATACTAACCTAATAAGAAATACCATTTGATCACTAACTAGAAAACAGTTGGCTTTAATCACCTACTAATTTATTATCAATAGTTGTATTAATTTAAACTCATTATTAAAGCTTTGCTTGATTTAATCATCACTATGGGTGATTAAATTATTAGCAGTTTATTGGCGCTGGAATGAAGTCAATTTGGAAAATGTAATATACTTTGAAGATTCGGGTGCCATTTGTATTCCAGGCCACTTCAATGCATTGCTGCTAAAAAATGGATTTATCTGATATCTATAGCATCTAAAACACACTAGTAGCGTTTTATTGGATGTGTTTCATGAATTTAGGATTGAGACTAAAGGCTGCCATAGACAGACTCAATAAGGGAGGGGGGGGGGGGGTTCTGTTTGCCCAGAAACCCCCCTCCTCTTTGCAAGTTGAATTATTACAATAGCAGTTGTATATAATATGATTACTGGATCCACATCATAATGTTTAAGGTACAGAGTACATGACCAATGATGGCAGCTTTTTCTACCAAGTTTGCTGTGTGTGTGGATCCCAACCTCAAAGAGTCAAATATAACCAACCATGTCCAGTTCTCACAGGGATATAATGCTTCATAGTGGGTAATGTGATTAGCAAACAGAACCCTGTAGGTCCTCCAATTTTATTGTGCTGGAATGCTGGAGTAATATTAACTCACTTGATGTTCAGAAACCTACCAGGACCTGATATGCATCATTCTAGGCTCCAGTCTGCGTGGATGCAGATGCTAGGTGTCCAGCTTGTAATAGTGGAGAAACACATCAGGATAATGACACCCATATCTGGCAATAGCCTTTCTGATTCTGACTTCCTGTACTGCAATGACTGCAATAGCTGTAGATAACGGACATAAAGTGTGGTCAGCTCCATGGCTGGAGCCTGCTGCCTCAGCAGATGTGGCAATGTGAGTGTACCGTAACTTTATATCAGTGTAATTCTATGTCAGAGTAATTTTATGCCAATACCACTGTCCTGTAATTCTATACCAGTAAAATGTTCTCCTATACTAGAGTGCTGTACTAGTATTCTGTACCACTGCACGGTACTGTAATTCTATACCATTATACTGTTCTCCTATATTAGAGTGCTTTACTAGTATTCTGTACCACTGCACTGTACTGTAATTCTATACCATTATACTTTTCTCCTATACTAGAGTGTTGTACTAGTATTCTATACCACTGTACTGTACTGTAATTCTATACCATTATACTGTTATCCTATACTAGAGTGTTGTACTCTACTTCTGTACCACTGCACTGTACTGTAATTGTTACTTGTTTCCTAGCACGGCACCCACGATATTCAGTCGTATGGCATTGTATTCAATTTAAAATTGTATACCATTGTATATGGCATACAATGGCATACAATGCAATGCGATGCGATTTTAAATTGTAAATACAATAGGTGCTTACAATGTTAAATGCACCCCCACGCCACCGCCACTATCAACTCCAACCCGAAGCGTGGCGAGTGCAGCGAGCCCACGAGTAGCGGCTGTACGCGTCCTCCGACCTTTTCATACCACCCCTATCCAAGTTGGCGTGGAGTTGATTTTATATAGTGTGGCGAGCACAGCGAGCCACTGATCCTGAAGCGTGGCGAGCGCAGCGCATTACTTCACATGTATTCCACGTCCCCTCGCGGGGCTCGCTACGCTCGCCACGCTTCGGGCTCGGTGGCTCGCTGCGCTCACCACACTATATAAAATCAACTCCACGCCGACGTGGATAGTTTGGGTAAGAAAAGGTCGGAGGATGCGTAGCGCCGCCCCTCGCGGGCTCGCTGCGCTCGCCACGCTTTGGGTTGGCGTTGATAGTACGGGTGGCGTGGGGGTGCTTTTAACATTGTAAGCACCTATTATGGTGCTTATACAATTATGTATCTTATAGGGGGCACATTTAACATTGAAAACACCCATTAGGGTGCTTATACAATTTCAAATTGTATACCATTGTATATGCCATACAATGGCATACAATTCGATGGTATACAATTTAAAATTGTATTAAATTGGCTAACATCGTATCGCATCGCATACCATCGTATGCCGTATGCCTTATGGTATGCGATGCGATGGGCGCCGTGCTAGGAAACAAGTACCCTGTAATTCTATACCATTATACTGTTCTATACTAGAGTGCTGTACTAGTATTCTATACCACTGCACTGTACTGTAATTCTATACCATTATACTGTTCTCCTATACTAGAGTTCTGTACTAGTATTCTATGCCAGTATACTGTCGTGTAATTCTACTGTATATCGCTGTTTTGTAATTCTATACCAGGTTAACATACATTTATTCTACACAAGTATACTCTATTATAATTGTATGCAAATATTCTGTACTGCTATTCTGTACCAGTGTACTGTTTTGTAATTATATACGTGTTCTATAATTAATTGTATACCAGTGTACTATGGTGTAATGATATACCAGTGTACTATCTGTAATTCTATGCCAGTGTACTGCAATGTAATTATATACTAGTGTAGTATACCAGCCAGTAATAAAAATTGTAACAGTATTTCCCCAATTTACTAAACCATATTATTAAAATATATCTCTTACTCTAATGCTTATTTCTATATCTGTACTGTTTGTGCCATCCATCTGAGTCATTTGCTTATTCCTTCTTTAAATACGTGCAGTTCTATATACTCACATTTCATGAATTATAACTTAATAGACAATTATTAACACTGTTTATTCATTACAACACAAGGTTAGATGTTGGAGCCTAAATAAAATATTAATCAGTTTCTGTGGCTATTGCTCAAGCAATGCTTACAGTAAAAATAACTGACTGACCGATATACAGTACAAGATGACCTGATGAAATTTACGTACTTTCACTCAAAGATTGTGTTGATATCTGCTGTAGGTGGATTGAATCATTGCTATCCACATGTCCTACAGGAAGTGTTTCTTACACAGGAAGTTTTGTTATACAGGAAGTGCTGCCACAGCAATTATTCAATATGGCTTACAGGTAGTAAAAACACACTTCTGCTGCTCTCCAGAGTCCTGTGGTAATTTGCACACAGACCACTTTACAGATTGAATGTACAATATGTCCTTGAGTCTTTGTTTGTTCTTGGTTTCTGAATTTCTTCCTGGCAATATTAAACCACAATGTCTAAGTTATTTGTCTTGTACAGCGTCCCTGGGAAATGACTATGTTATCGTCTGCTGGCGCTACTAAAGGATAGACCCAACTGTGCAGTCATTAACTCCAGCAAAATAGTGCTAAGCAGATTTTACTTCTTCAGGGCATTTCAGGCGTATACATATTTTTCAAACCTAGCACAAAACAATAGGAGACATAAGTCCTACTCTAAAACATAATAATAGCTATATTTACCGTTTTCTTATTTTGTTTACTCTACTTTCTTATTCTATTTGATGTCAGCGATTACATTTTATGTTGTGGGTATAGATTTTTTTTAACTGTGATTATATCTTGGATGATTTATGTAGTATATGTTTGAGTGAAGATTCTTACATGCCTTTACTTCCTTAAAGTATATGAATTTGTCACACCGACTTAAAAACTTGAAAATCCCCTACATGACTTATATTCGACAAGCACGTTTGAAGCCTTTGGGATGTATTTTCCCAATAAATATTCACAAAAACGGATATAAATAGAAGGGAGACATCTGTAAATGCCATTTCTATTTCATTTCATGGTAAATAGCCTTAAGATTTATTAAGGGTATATTTTACCTCTTAGCAGTGGAAAAATTCTCTCCTTTAACCAAGTCTTTTGACACATTGATTAAGTACAGTGGATATTTAGGAGACATCCGCAAATGTCATTTGTGTCAAATCCTAAGGTGAGTACCTGTAGCCATTTTTTTTTTAAGGTTACATTTTTATTCAATCCGAATCCAAGTTTAAGATAAAATACTAATCCATTACCGGTTCCGGAGATTCTTCCTTTAAGCATAACTGCTATGGAAATATATTCTTTAAATGGAAGACCAATTGATAATATTTTCCATTACCCTGTGGGACAACCTAACCTAAATCTGTCCTTTATAATGACTTTCAACATGGTCACTGAAGATAAATATTGCACCGTACTGCTAAAAAATTGAGAGTTAATAGTAAATGTTTTTTGTTTAACATTTGTATTAAATAGAATTAGGTGACTTAGGAATATACCCTTAAAGCACAGATGAATAAAATATTTTATCTTAAAGGCAATGACCTGCCCCCGCTTGCCTGTAAGATGTTATATATAAAATAATGAACTTGGAAAATAAAAAAGTTTAGTAGCTGGGAAATGACTAACCAAAGAACGTCAATCACCTAAGGGAAAAAAAAAACACTTTAAAAATATAGTTTACTCTGGGTTAATAGTCTTTTAAATTAGGATAAAAGAACTCGTACTGTGAAAATCTTTCTGCCATCTGATTAAGCAATGAGCCAATACGCCAGTAAATATTCCAGAAATCCCCCATGGTTTAACTCAAAAGCTTAATTCTTTACTCTTTTCAGCCCCATCCTTAATTTTTAGGCCATCATTGTAAAAGCTGTGTCAGAAATGTTCTATCATGCTGTCTGAGTGAAAATGAATGAAATGATTTCATGCTTTTTTTATTGGCGACTTTTGTTTAGCTGAAGCCATTGTCCTACAAAGCCTGGAGAGCAGAACCTTACGAGAAATAATGTAGTACAAGACTTATTTCTGAACAGAGTTTAAATACTTTATGTTCACTCTATCCCTCTATAATCGGCTATATTTCTTGCCTATAATATAAAATCCAGATACTTATAAACATGTGGTGTAATGCCCCATATAGAATGTGATTTAAGTGAAAATATAGAAGTATGCCAAATGTAAATGAATTAATATTACAATTTATGCTACTCTGTGAATACTGTATATCAAAGGATGTGCTAGTGGTTTATTTAAAAATATATATATAAGCTATAAATTAATTTAGGGGGGGATTTGAAGAACCAGGTATATTGGTAATGGATATCATACCCTATCAGAGACATCATGTACTTGCTAATACACCTGACTCTTTCTGTTCCGCCGTAGAGAAAGATTTTCTATGAATGGAAACTTTTGTTGGCCTTAATGGCGGATGCTCTGAAATATCGTAGTGCTTTTCAAGTCAACTGCAATGCCGCATCACTAGCTCATGGCAAAAATAGTAACTTTTTTCTTTTTCAATAAAGGCCCATCTCCTGAAGTACTTGCTATCCAAACTTCTCTTTATGATTAACTTTAACAGTACTAAATATACACATACATACATATACACACATATTCACAATGCTAGGAAGATGGAAAAGACTTGTAGCACAAGGAGAGAAGGACCCACTAGGCAACTGCATGCTGGGGCAAATGTTGGTGTCAGGCCATCCCTAGCCATAACATAATAGGTCACCCTCCAATAAATCGCTGCCCCCTTCATGTCAGGGCCAACTGCCAAACAGTACCTATTATATATATTAATTATGGGGACAAAAAAAAAGCTACTTATAGGCTAAATGGAGTTATAGGGAATTCTGCTGTAGAGAAGGACTTGGGGGTCATCATGAATGAAAAATTGGGTAATAGTGCACACTGCTCAAGTGCAGAAAAAGCAAACCGGACACTGGCATGCATTATAAGGGGAATGGATTCAAGGGATGCCATTGTGATAGTGCCTCTTTACAAGGCATTGGTGAGACCACACTTGGAATATTGTGTTCAGTTCTGGGCACTGCACCTTAAAAAAAGGACATAAATGAATTGGAACAGGTACAGAGAAGAGCGACTAAGCTAGTAAAAGGTCTCGAATCACTAGAATATAAATATAGGTTAAACAGTTTTCACTGGAGAAACGGAGGTTGAGAGGTGATATGATTAGTATGTTCAAATACAGGATTGGGAATCATATGGAACTGGGACATGATTTGTTCACTAACAGGCCTATAATTGGACACGCGGGCATGTACTGAGGCTCGAGGAAAAGAAATTCCGTACTGAATTAAGAAGAGGATTCTTCCCCATTAGAGCAGTAACATTCTGAAACTCATTGCCGGTGGGGGTGGCTACAGCATCTACTGTTAATGAATTTAAATCAAAACTGGATGCATTTTTGGCCACTAAGGGAACCCTATAGATATGACTTATTCAAGTCATTAGTTACAAGACAAATAGGTTGATCCCAAATGGGAAAGATGGCAGGTACATATGTAGTGGGAGGTGAGAAGGTTGCATGGCTGGTAACAAAAGGACGAAATTTATAAAGGGTATGAAGGCATTGAGCTATGAGGAAAGGCATGTTTACTTTAGAAAAGAAGTGTCTAAGAGGAGATATGATTACTACAGTATATACAAATACATTAAGGGTCAATACAGAGAACTTTCAGTGGAACGTTTTACCCCAATGATTGTACACAGAACACAAGGTCACCCCCTAGGGTTAGAGGAGAGGAAGTTGTACAACTAGCAAAATAAGGGTTTTTTTACAGTAAGGGCCGTTAAGAAATGGAATACACTGCCAGGGAAGGTTGTGATGGCAGACTTAATTGATATTTTTAAGAGAGGGTTAGACAAATATTTAGCAAAAAATCTATCCAGGGTTACAACCATTAATTTAAATGTATAGCAGTGGACCCAGAGAGAAATAGGACAGCCATTTTGGGGCATAACGGATTTCTGGATTGAAACAGATTAATGGTTTCTTTATCTGGGTCATAAAATGGGGACCGCAGGAGATCCAATGAAGGTTGATCTTGATGGACTGATGTATTTTGTCAACTAACTATATAACTTTGTATTCTAGATGAGGATGCGCCCCCCCAGAAACTAGCCCCACACTGAAGGGGGTGGAACTTGGTGCATTGGGGAGCAGAGCTCCGAAGGCTGGGGGAGAAGTGCTTTGTTGAGGAAGAAGGTGCAAGATGCCGGAAAGGGTATTATCTCGCTTCTGTCTGTAAACTGTAGATGGCAGCTGCACCGTGCCCCTTGACCCAGTACTATGGCACCTCTCAAATAATTTTTAGGGGGGGGAGGAAAAGTTGCCCCCTTTTCCAGCACCTATGCCTGCAAGTCATTTAGTGGCTCATAACACAAACTGCTTGCTCAACAGCTTTTTCGCTTAAAACTGGATTAGTAAGCTGTGCAGGCTGTATACATATATGGGCCGTAACTAATGGTTTGCCAGGGGCACCGGTCATTGGTGAAACTTTTCTAATTTCTGTTGGTGGCTGGCAATGGTTGCTATACTCTAACAATCTAGTAAAAATGAGTGTGTATGGATAGAGCAAGGATCTGTTTGAAACATACAGGACATACGTATCTGCAATGTAGAACAGTTAGTTCTGAACACTGTTTGAAGGAGACTTCATACAGGAGTCTAGGTACAGTATTGTAGCCTTTTACAATGCATAGGGATAGCTGCAGGAGTCAGACAGCACACTGGAGGAGAAGTGTTGATTACACTTTATGAACAGATTGGAACTGTTTGCTGGAGCTTAACTGGTACCAGGGCCACCAATAGGGCGGTGCTGTGGGTACAGCTGTCCCAGACCCTGGTCTCTGGATGGGCCTGGTCAGCTCATTTTGGCCACCGCAACCCCCCCACTCCCGACTGCCTCCACTGTGCTTCTGTGCTGCTAGCTGTATCAAGCTTCCTAATGTGATAAAATTGAGAGTGATAAACAGCCAGTCAGTCAGCTCCTACCTGCCATGATACAGACTGATTTTTAAAAATGACAGGTAGGAGCTGATTGGTTGGTTTGTTATCACTTTCCACTTTATCACTTTTTGAAGCTTGATACATTAGACTTATATTAAGGACAATGGGCAGGATTTATCAAGTATCACATACTCTATATAATACAGCCCAAATCTTATCTTCATGAATAATCACGTGTATTAATGCTGTATGCATGAATAATTATACCCAGTACAGCTCTTACAATAAGAGCTATTTGCCCCACTGTGAGAAGTTTTATTGTGAATGCGCGGATGTCAGCCTGCGCATGCGTAAGTCACATGGTGTTTGGAAGAGAGGGACCTTTCTGATCCCTCTCCAGTGTTTTCAGCTAAATTAAGTCCATAAGCTTCCATAGGTAATGCCCATCTATAGATTTGCTTCCCATATGCTGATACTTATGGGGATTGTTGCAAACCCTGATAACACAGTTTAGTGTTACACTAACACATTCTACCTTCTATAACCATCACGCTTTGTTAAGATACACATACAGTATTATTAGATTGTTCAGATTGTTACATGCTATTGTATACAGCAGTCATTACTGAAGCTTAAGCTCTTAACAAAACCACAAAGATAGACAGTCACTGAAATAAGTATTACTAGGCTTGATCCTTATGTGACTGGTATTGCACAGCTTCAAGGAAGCATCTGTGCAATACCGTACCCCAATTCCAGTGCTGCAGGAGGGGCTTGTATGACATAGACCCTCTGGGCAGCATCGGATCACCATCGCAACCATCAGTCCTGCTGGCTGCAGCCCACCAGTAACCTACATATGCTGAGGCTTACCAAGACTGGCCACTGGAACTCCTTTGCTGTGTGTGGAAAGTCTGGTATCCGCATGCCTACAAAACGGTGTTGACCACCGTTCTGGTTGCCATGCCTGCTCTGTCCCCCAAACGCTGCAGCATGTCAATCATGCTGCAGATAAGGGAGGACTATGGGAGATCACTCAGGACCCATTCTGCACATGGGCAGACCCCAAGCCATCAGATTTACATGCATACAAATCCATACCTCCCGACTGTCCCGGTTTTCGTGGGACAGTTAGGATTCTTTTGGGGCTGGCAGTGTCCAGCAGTGGTGGTGGGGGCAGTTGGGAGTTTCTCTTGCTACCCATTGCTTATGCGCACAGTGTTTATTCACTGAAAAGAGGGACAGGGAGAGTGGTGTGAGAGCTGCTGGCTATGCCCCAATCAACATTAAAAACATGGAGCATGACCTCGTAGGAGTGATGCTAGCATAGGCCCCGCCCCTTACGGTAGGCCACACCCCCTAATGTGGGGCACGCAGCTACAGTGCACGCATTTGTCTCTTCTTCTGCTAGCTAAATGTTGGGTGTATTGCAAATCTGAATCAGGCACACTGTGTGTTCTCTTAGCATGAATTGAGCAATGCTTAAAACTAAATAGATGCCTTTGTTCATAAACGCCACTGTCTATTATGACGGATGTCCAGGAATGAAGATTCGCAGCTATGGAATCTTGCTTATTCCAGATACATGGGAGACTGCACACTTCAATTCTAAACATAATAAAGGGTACTGTACTGCCAATCTGGGACTTGTAGTTCCCACAGAGAAATTAAAGAGAAAAGGTCACCCGGGCATACCTCTCCACTTTGAAGCTCCTTGAAGATGGACACAGGCGAGCACATTTGGCACGAAAATTAGGGGGTCTAGCTATCCTGTAAGGCCACGCCCCCGTTTGGGGGGCGAGGCCCCCTCTGACTGTGCACAGCGTTTATTCACCGCTGCTCAGCAGTTGACAGGGGGGCCTCCCAACAGCCCCCCCCCCCCCCGCCGTGGGACACTGCCGGCCATGGGAGGAACATGGGAACATCCCCAAAAACCAGGACGTTCTCGCGGTAATCAGAACTGTTAGGAGGTATGTCTGGGCCTGGTTGGTGGATCCATATTGTTGGCCAAAATAATGCTAAGCATCTCAAATTTACTGTTATATTGCAGTTTGTTAGACTTCGGCCTAGCGGTATTTAGTGTGTGCACCTGCATTTTCTCCAAGATCAGACAATGCAACTCCTCGCTCACATATTCCGAGAGCACAACGCACAATTTCTAATAATCGTTATTGGAAAGCAAATACAAAACCATAGATTTTACCAAATGACTCCTGGAAACAATACATCTTTCTTAACCTATTGTCAACTCCCACAAACGCAAGGGAGTCATTTTCCCGGGCTGGCTTCCACATGGCTGAGCATTGCAATCTGAAACTCACCTAAACAGTGACATTGCTGGTAATTTCACTATGGTTTTTAAAGATAAAAAAACAGGACGGTGTGTAAAATTAAGGTATAGGGAGGATTGCAACCTACAATCATTGTTTCACTTCATCAGATATCAGCACATCCGGCTCATTCTCTACTGAACTGTAGCACAGTGAAAACAGAACGAGGGGACTGAGATTTTCTAAACGCCTACACTCCAGCACAAAGTACTGCGTACTCCCACACACAGGCACTGTCATTATAAAACTCTCATCTTCTGTCTTAATAATGCCGAGTATGTTTCACTAGGATGCCCCAAAGCTAAATGCAAATCAATATATCTTCCAACAGTGCTTCATACTGCAAGGCAAACTTACACACATTTATTAAAATTCTGATAACGCACATTATCTTTCCCAGGGTTCGGTAACACTACGCCGTCATGTAACATGACATATTGTGCTACAAAAACTTTGCAGTTGGCCTAGGTCTGACAATCTTGCTACGGGCAGCAGAAATCAAGAAAAAAATAGGTTGAAATCCAAATGAGGCGTGCAGACAGCACGCACAGCTTCAAAACAGTGGAAAAATGGATGCAACAGCTCTTTAATTATGCATGCCGGCATCTTCTGTTCTAGCCCCCAAATGAAGATCTGCACGGATAGTCACTGGCCAGAAGGACTACGGTGCACTCGGCTGATGCGGTTAGGTGGCAAGAAAAAATATAATGGTCTGTGCCCTGAGGGTGAAACTGAATGTATTTATATGGTCTGTACCTGCTCTGCTTGTTTTCTACATGGGTCTAATGGACAGGGGGCTACGTCCCCTGCAGTGTTGTCAAATTGGAGGTGCCAGACTGTTAACAGAAGCAGCCTCACTTTTAGAATAATAATGGTCCTTTGTTTTGCTTGCAGAACAATCCGTAGTCTTATAAATGGACTTGTTGACATACAAAGCTGAATATGAAATACGATTCAAGAAGTCTCTGGTCTTGTGTGTCCTCTATTGCCCCTTAACAGATAAGCAGTGAAGACATGTCACGGGCCAGTGATTAAAGGGGCTTTAGTGTTACTCATACAGATGGTGCCCCTCTCATTATTGCGTGGGCTAGCGATAGAATTGCCAGCCATCACCAGCCGCTAGGCCACACCATCCGTCGGAAGGGGCACGCGCACGAGACAATCGTGGGCCCCTTCTGACGGAGCTCTTCGCTGCCGTCCGCCACCTCCCCGTCACTATTAACCAGTCCCCATTGCCTCCCCACCTCTAAACCTGCCCATCTCCCTGACACGGAGACAAGCAGTGTTTCTGCCGCAGAGTCACTGAGTGTCTGGTACACGCATCCCAGTCTGATGGAGTCCCTCTCAGCCAGTGTTTACCAGCGGGGACATTCTGGCGAGCGCTGGAGCTGAATGCGAAGGTCTCCATCTGTAGTTGCCTACCCTCCCGCATTCTGCAGGAGACTCCCTGAAATAGCAGCAATCTCCCTCTCTCCCTGAAGAGTCTAACAATCTCCCTGATTTCTCCTAACCCACCTTATGCAGCTGTACCTTTTTGAGGAAAAAAAGAAATCAGAGATATATAAAATCAGATGGGATATGCCATTGAAATATATTGCATAGGCCTCACATTTATTAAAAAGATATGTTGTGCTGATAGAGAAGAAACTAAATATCACAGCAAATAATTGCAAACAAATAATCCGATATTGCAGGCATCACTATGATTATCAATACATTTCCCAAAGTATATAGTTACTAATGTTATCTAGAAATATCTCGCAACAAGCATTTAAGCACACATACAACCCATATATGGAACTAGCCACGCCCTTTGGGTGGAGCATGACCCGCCCCCTTAATGGGGCACTGTGCAAAATTCTACTGTTAAATGCCCCTCCAGACCTGATTTTTAATATCTGATGGGTAATGAGTATGTTAAATGACCCCCATTCTTAACGCCACCCCACTATCAACGCCAACCCGAAGCGTGGTGAGCGCAGCGGTACGCGTCCTCCGACTTTTTCATACCCCCCACTATCCACGTCTGCGTGGAGTTGACTCTATATAGTGTGGCAAGCGCAGCAAGCCACCAAGCCTGAAGCGTGGCGAGCGCAGCGAGCCTCGCGAGGGGACGCGGAATATATGTGAAGTCATCCACATCCCCTCACAGGGCTCGCTGCGCTCGCCACGCTTCGGGCTCCGTGGCTCGTTGCACTCGCCACACTATATAAAATAAACTCCACGCCGGCGTGGATAGTGGGGGTATGAAAAGGTCGGAGGACGCGTGGGGTGGCGTTAACAATGGGGGAGGCAGGGTGGGTATACATTTAAAAATCGTGTCTGGGAGGGCATTTAACATAGGAATCAGGCATCTGGGTGCCTGTACAATTAAAAATCGGGTCCAATAACGTTGCATCGCATGCGATCATATCACATGCGATGCAACGTGATTTTTGGTTGTACAATGCCCTACGATGGAAAACGCGGGCGCCGTGATAATACACAAGTACCAAAATGCAATTTTAATACTTATTTGTGGCAAGCTGGTGTCTTACAGTTGCTGCCATGGTAATGGCATGCCTCCCAACATTTTAATTTAGGTAGGCAGAACAGTGCGTGGGAAGGGGGTGTGGCCTGTACTTGCGGCACTACAGCGAGGCCACACGCCATTTTTGCCGTTGTGGGGGCATGCCCAGCAGCTCCATGAGCTGCTGGCTATACCGCCAGCCCCTCTGTCTGCAGGAATAGACGCTGTGCGCATGCGCACAGGGTCTATTCATGGGTGACAGGTGGGGACTCCCAACCCGGGACGTTTCCACGATAAGCAGGACAGTTGGGAGGTATGGACTGGGCCAAATTTATGTGGAGACCTAGAGCTGCAACTCCTTCCAACCCATTGTTAATCTGGCCCTGTCAGCCTGCTGAATTCTCAGCAATAAACCTTACTATGACCCCACCTTCAGGAACATAATCAGTTTATATAATCACATCTTGCAATGAAAGATCTAGCTTCCAAAAATCAGGGGAAATCACTTTTGTTTAATTCACTGGCTGATTTTTTCGTACAAACTCAGCTAATCATTTGCTTTTTGTTGGCTTTGAATAATTTAGTGTTGCAAAAACATAACCCTTCTGATTTATCCATTTGTAAAAAAAATTATAATTGGACAATTAAGGATAAAAGATATAAAATAAAAAACTTTGTGACTCGCAAATCAGTTTAAATTGTCTGAAGTTATTAACATATGTTCAGGTTTCCTTTTAGGGCATAATTATTTGTTTATGTCCTACTGAATTCCAAAAAATAGAAGCTTAATGGACATATTCCCCATATGTAGATGAGCAGAATTTGGAAAACCGCTAAATAGAAAACTGGCCCCATCCGGTATTTGAGCACAGAATTTCCTATTTTTCTTTGGTGGAATGTGCCACAGCCAGCCACAAAGTGTAATTGATTGGAGTATCTTATCCCGGGATTTCGGGATTAGACTGTGCATGCACTACTCAGATGCTGCCCGGCTGTTTCTGACCCCGGCGTGTGGCCTGTGCAGGCCACACCGCCCACTCTGCTGTCACCCCTTCTCCTGCCTACTCTGTCTCCTGCCCACCCCTTCTCCTGGCTCCCCACACGCCCCTTCTCCTTGCCGCCTGCCCCCCACCTCTTCTCCTGCCCGCCCGCCCCTTCACCTGCACCCACCTGCGCCTTCACATGTGCCTGCCTGCTTCTTCTCCGGCTGCTGAGGAGGAGATGCACGCGCCTGGAGGCACAGTGCACTTTCGAACCCACCACTCCGGGCCACCTGCCTGCCAATGTAAGTAAATGTGCAGGTTGGCCGGTTTGGGGGTGGGTATGGGTTACATGCCTGCGAACTAGGGATGTCAATCCCGGGAATCCCGGGATTTAGCATTTTTCAATTCCGGATCCTGGGATTGAAAAAATGCCCCAGGATTGGTATCCCTAATCAGGATGCAAAGATGGAAATTGGCAATTTTGCCACCAAAATGTCACAATTCCACTCTCCCGGTTTTGCTGTGATATTCAATAATTAATTTATCACTCATCCATGTTACTTATGCTGGGTATACTGGCCAAACATGTAAAGATTTAGGGCGGTATTCAATCCCGGCTGCTATATCCACCTGTGGAAATTGCATCCATCGCCTATTCAATGCTGCCATTACCGACAGCATTGAAGGCAGATTACGACAAAACAGATCTGACTTTAAAACAAGTCAGATCTGTTTTGTCGCGAACGGCTGCGGATTGTCGAATGCATGCCCGTTTTTCGACAATCTTCTGCCGTTTTCACTTATCTGCCAACTTTCTGACACTCGACAGTTGAAGTATTGAATTCCAGCTGTCGAGTTTCAGTCGAACTGAGCGAAAACAGCCTGGAATTCTGGGATTCCAACTGTCAGGACATTTCAACAATTGGATACCTGGATTGCCTTCCCCCTTATTGTCCAATCAGGTTGGTTGAAACAAAAATCTGGTCAGTTTAGGGGCGCAAATGACAGTTTATTATTAGCTTCAAAATGCTGGAAAACTGACCAAAATGGTCATTTATATATGATCAGAATTTTATTCCGACCAGCCGCACTGGACAATAAATCTTTTCGGTGTATGGCCAGCTTAAGATGATGAATTGTCCGTTCGGCCAATCTGCCAACTAATATAATGATTGGCAAGGCCTATGGACAAACAAACTTGTGCATACACACCAGTTGTCCACCCGGTATGTCTGGCCAGCAGATCCATTCGAACATGCCTATCCACTAATGAAGTCATTTTCAATAGGTTGCTTTGGCTGACAGGTTACCCGTACACATAGGAGGTTATTCGGCTTGATTCCCTTGAATGCAAATTTGCATTCTTGCGATTCAACCAGATTCCGCCTTGCGAATGCTGGTACGCCGGCCCACCATTCGCACAGAGCGCAAATGAATGTTTTACTTAAACATCCATTCACAGCCTGCCTGGTCGCCGACCATTGAATGATGTGGACCGTGCACGCAGATCAAAGGTTACTCAGAGCAACCTTAGATCTGTGTGCACATTCTGAGGGAATAGCGCGGGCAGCTGACATCTGGTGATGTCAGCTGCCCGCCCCCTGCCCCCGCGTCATCTGCCCATTAGCATGAGAACGCCCAGGGTTCTCATGGGAACGCCCAAGAAAAGCTTGGCGTTCCCATATGCTAATGAGCCGCCCAACGACCAAGCGCATGCACATAGAGAAAAAATCGGCACTGTGCGAACGCACGCGGACTTGCGAACAGACCCGAATAAGGGCCATAGTGCATGCTGCAAGGTCGATGTCATTCACAGACATATCTTCTATAGAAGCCGATGCTCCCGGCAGTGTGTTGTTCGTCGGCTGTACGAACGATGTATATCGGCAAGTGTGTACCCGGCCGCTACAGATAATAAGTTATTTCTAGTTAATATGTTACTAATTGAAATGAATACATGGCCAGCTGTAAACCAGGTTGCCATTAGACTGAGGCGTGTCTGCAATTATACTACAGTACAGTACGTGCAGTCAGATCCCGTGTTAACATTTATGTGCCAAATTGCTGACAAAAGATCCCAATGGTTTTTTTTTTCACGCTGCCTTAGGGAATTTAATAATAGGTAATCCGCGCGACACACACCTGACACCGTGAAATCTTACACACATACATATAAGAAGCACAATTGGGAGATACACCCTTAGGCAGCGGAAAGGCTAACATAGCAGAATTGTAGGCAATCTATCTTCCTTTTGTCCCTTTCTAAGAAGTGTGGGATCCTGGGAAGAACAGGACAATTCAGGCTGCAGCAAGTCTCTCCTTCCCCGAGGTGGCTGACATATATAGTTGTTGGCACTAAACCCTCGCCTCTAGGGAAATTACTGTAACCCACAGTGGAAATCTCCTCTACTTATTATTTACATTGTACATTTATAACCTGAACGTAATAAGTTATTTCCAAGATCTGAGCGTTTGCTGTTTTTTTTTATATCTCTAGTGGATATTTACTTTCCATTCATTTGCCCTACAGCGCTATTTTTCTTGTGCAGATAACAATATACGTTACATAATGTTCTCACTAATAGGGACGAGGCATGGGGATATACCACGGGAAAAAACAAAACATTTTGTTATTTGCAGAGCCTAGCGGTAGGCTTCCCATTTTGTTCTCATTTTTTGTGGCTGGCATCACAGGAAGTCAGCCGCCCGTCTCGTCTTCATCCTAGCTCATGTAAATAAAAGTCAGTTGAGAGACTGACTTTTATTTGCGAAGGCAGAAGAAATCATTTGATGGTCGGAAACCATTGAAAGATTTCTCCTGCTAGCGGGACAAGCAAGGGGATGTGTTCTCGTTGCACATCGCCTCACATTTTACCGAGGGGAATTGGCATTAGCGGGTGGGGCAGGCGTTCAGACAGCCGGCGGGCGGCATTAAGCTGCTCGATAAGCAGTGAAGGACCACTTCTTAGTAAACGGTAATGAATTACCCCCTGAAATTTGTCAAAAAAGGTGCCAAGCAAAAAATTTTATTCACCATAATGACCTATATATATAGGAAATATAATCATTTTTGACATAACATTTTTTATTTGGTTTTATATAACCAATGTGAACGACGCTGGATATTTTGCACATCGCTCGCAGAGATGTGGGCACTCAAAGGGTTAAGCATTGTTAAAGTTGGAACAAGAATGATATAGCTACAGTATATATAGCTTGTCTTAATGTATGATGAGAGTTCTCTACTAAGTCTGAAGACACATTTTTTTCCTTTGCTTCTGATGGTTTCATTAATTTGACTGCATACCGTAACATGGCTCGAGGTTTCCCAGACTACCGCTGATCCATTTGCTAAATTGTTTGCAACATTAAAACAGATGGTGGATTCAAAGGGCTTTCATTGCTGATTCAATATTTAAGAAAAAATTGGTCAAAGCAGAGGTTCCCAAACTTTTTTTGAATTTTTGAATCATGGCGCGCTAGAGTATCAGAATTATATTAGAAAATATAAAATTAACTAAACTGTGTTTATAATATATCATCCTTAGGGTCAGTTATTGAATTTGTCCTGGACCACCAATCCAAGGCAGTCCTGAAAGTGTCCTAAGCAGTGCCGGATTAAACATTAGGTTTATTAGGCTGCAGCCTAGGGCGCCAAGACTGTCGGGGGGGGGGGGCATGGAAAATGATGGCCTCATTTATTCCATGCTTGTTAGATATCACCCATTCCGATGTACTGTGTAGGTGTGTGTGGGTGTGTGAGGGAAGGGTAAAGTTCTTAAGGTGACTGTCAGGTGACTGTGACAATGTACTGATGGAACCATTACTTTATGGACATTTTGCTCGGGGGGTACTATGGGTACAGCTGTCCTGGGCCCCAGCCTCTGGAAGGGCCTGCTGGGCAGCTCATTTTGCCCACCGCAACCCCCTGACTGCCTCCGCTGCACTGTGTTCAGTGCGCAGAGCAAAGCAGGTCCCATAGCACAGGCTTATTCAATCCCAGATGATGGTGGCCGATTAAAATGCTGCATGGCTTTTGAGCCAATCAGAGCTCGCATACCAGCAGCCAATCAGAGCGGCTGCCTGTATGCGAGCTCTGATTGACTCACCAGCCGCTGCTGCATTTTAATTGGCAGTTGGCATCCTGAGTTGATGACGCCTGCACTCCGGGACCTCCGTTCTGCAGCTCAGTGGAAGAGGAGATATGGGAGCAGGAGCCAGGTTACGGTAAGTCAAGTGAGGAGGTGGGGCCCGGGCCCCAACTGTAAATTGGTCCCGGGCCCCAAAATTCCTGATGACAGCTCTGCCAGGTTGTAACATGACAGGAGTTCATTGGCAGGTATTTTCGGGGAGATGTACTAAGCCTTGGACATTGATAAAGTTGAGCGGGATAAAGTACCATGAAATCAGCTCCTAACTGCCATGTCACATGCTGTGTTTGCAAAATGGCAGTTAGAAGCCGATTTAAAGCATTGATTTAACACATTTCTGAGTGTCATCAATATTTTATGATTGTATTGTTTTGTTTCATACACATTTAAAAGTGATCTCTTAATAAATCTAATATTATTTTGGCTGATGTAGTCTTTTACCATTTTTGCAAGGGCATTACTTATAGGAAACCTGTAGCCTATGTCATCGGAACAAGATCCAAAAAGCTCAAGTTTCGGAGCTTTATATAAAGTGATGGGTAATATTGCTGTCTCCATAGAGACATAATATCCTCCATTAATTATCAATTTATTCTAAAGGATTAGGACTTTACTAAATTGACCTGATTCTTATCCCAGGTGAAAACTGCCATAATAATTGGAGGAATTAGGGCTTGATAAATAGGTTGTTTAGTCTCTTTGGCAAAGTGACAGACAAATTGTTGTTCGTTGCATGCTACATCCTGTCCAATTTTAGGTCCTCTTATCCCCAAAGATTTTAGACACTGTCCCCTGCTGCAGATCACTCCCCCAAGTAATTTTATTGTAGGAAGATTAGGACTGATAGATGTCGGTTCCTAGAAGAGACTGTACGGAGGGACAAACACATTAGGGGATCGCTTGCAGCTAGAATGTTATTATGCAGACTTCTCTTATCACAGATTTCCTATTGCTGAAATGCAGAGGGAAAATACAAATAAATAGTGCTATTATCAATTTAAGATATTGCAAATGTGTGAGACTAGAGAATTGTGGGACTGGAGAGAATAAAGCCGAGAAAGGAAATAAATGAAAAGTAAATAATTAACCATTAGATGAATGAATGGTAAAAAATAAATAAAACATTACAAAACTTGACTTAAGAGTAGCAGGAGTCTTATATCTACTGGTGCATGTGGACTTTGATCTGTGATCCATGGTGGTGGGAGGGGTTAGCCACACCCCCTTTTGCCAACTTGTGCCTTAGGCGTGAAAACATCATGATCACCTTCATCAGGTGTTACCCAAGGTAGGGACGCCACTGAGTGGGGTGACTTGTATTATAGGCAATGAATCTGCTAGTGCATTGCAGAAAAAGAGCACAGAGTGCACCTGAAGTGACATAATCTTACCGGCCTAGAGCCGACAAACACCTGGACAACAAGGGGTTAAGCTTTCTGAGTTTGGAGGAACACCCTCTGGTAGTTAGTAGGATAATTGGTTGGCTTTTTTAGGAAGGGGTGGGCAGTTAACAAGGATAGAGAGTTCTGGATTTAGTCAGCCTCTTTCCAGTTTGTCTTTGTATGGTAAAGTTCAGTCCCTTCGGCTCTTACTGTTTTTTCTGTATATTGTATAATTAACCCCTCTTTTACATTTCCTTCTACCTACTCTGTTTTTTCCTATAGCTATATCTTCCTTTCTTCTTTTTCCTTTTCTTCTTTATTTTCTTCTCTTCTGATTATGATGTCTAGGCGAGCTGTTACATAGCTGATAATGTGGTTGAGGTGCAGTGGGGTAGGCCATTGTCAAGAGGGCGTACTGCTGTGCAAGTGCTGCGCGATAGTGACTGTGACTGTATTGTGGCTACAATTTATTCATTTTCCCTAGGGGCAGCTCCTTTGGGAAAAAGTGGTGAGGCATGAGAACAGTTTTCGTCTTGGGGCATCACCAGTCCAGGTGGGCCCTTAAGCCACTTTATTTAAGCTGTTGCCTCAAGTTGCACCCTTTTTTGAGTTATGTTAAGTACCCGCAAGGGTGGGGCAAAGAGTTCTACCCTTACGAGTTGAGTTATGGTCAAGGACAGTGGCAGCAGGTCCATCCTTGGCCATCAGGACGTTTGGTGATTTTTAATTTTACTTTTTATTTTTCAAGATTTTTTATGGTGTATTTTATAATGACCCATTCTTCTTCCCACCACCATAGAGAAGAGAACATTTTTTTAAAGAGTTAGTTCAAAAAAGGTCTTCTTTCTAAAAATTAAAATTTGACCCCTTTCAGGCCAATTCAGTTGTCTGTGTCGTTATTTTATTGGCATGAATGATGTGTGGATGCATCTGGCTGTGTAAGATTTATTGCAAATTGATGAGAGGAGGCAGGGGTATTAGTATGCAAAACAGTGATAATATTGCCACTGTTCTGCCTATTTCACTACGAGGTACTGTGATCTGTTCTCAGAGGAGCCAGCATGGACTTTCCAAAATGTATAAGAGGCTACGTTATATTTTGGGAGAGTAGACGAGTGACTGCTCGAATTGGGCAGGAAGGAACTTAAATGACTAGGAATGTGCCTGAATGTGGTCATGACGCAGGGACATACAGGGTTAGTTGTGTGTCCAAAATGGAGGCTTATTTGTAGGAGGTGCCGGGCATCCATTTGTGGATTGTGTGGCAGGGTTTGTTTGCCCTCCCTTCCGTACTTTTGTTTTGTTGAACCTTTAGTATCGGGAAAGAATGGCAGCCCAGTGGCTATTTAAAGTTTTTGTTTCTTTGGGAGCGCTTCCTATCAGTGCATAGAATTGGCTGTTCCCTATAAGTGGGCTCAGCAGCCTTGGCTATCCGGCCATGCTCTGATCGGCATTGATTACTGAGTTGGAGCCCGGTAAAGTATACTTGCCTTTGAGAAGGGCAATTGGCCATACATGTTTGACTATGGCTACCATCTAGCATAAGGTTGTTGGCTGCCCCTGGACATCCACCCTTCTTTCTTCCTGCCACCATTGTATTTTCTTTCTTTTTTTATTTCTCCTTTGGCTATAAACGACTGACCAATATGAAGGATACATAAGTTGTCAGTGTCTTTATTTTAGAATGTGTGAATAGTTTATTTCATAACTGTGGCCAGAGGGCCAGGTGCACTAGGCTTCAAAAAGTGATAAAATGGAGAGTGATAAACAACCAACCAATCAGCTCCATCCTAACAGTTTTCAAACACAGTCTGTGACATGTCAGGTAGGAGCTGATTGGCTGGCTCTTTATCACTCTTCATTTTATCACTTTTGAAGCTTAGTGCATCTGGACCTCAATCTGGCATATGACCATAGGTACTGTAGTTTAAATAAATAATTTAAATGGGGATAAAAGGCACAAAGTATAAAACAATGGCAGACGATAAAGAGAAACTTGCATTGCATTGGTCCTAAGCTTTTGTATTAAAGTTTAATCTAGGAATGAAAATAAACTGTTCAAATCGTTTTCAAGGCTCACTTTATTAAATATATATATATATATATATATATATATATATATATATATATATTATATATAGGATATTTGTAATTAATAAAAAAGATGGTGATTTATTTTTATCCGTGTCTTTATATAATTTTGTAACAGCGCCCATAGACCTGCACTGTGCCTCCCCTTAATGTGGGCTAAGGAAAGACAAGTGGAATGGAGAATGAAGCCCCCCTCTGCTTCCATTTACTTTTCCCTACATATATCTTGGGCAGCAAAAGCCTTGGAAGCAGTAATCAATCATTCACCATGAACAGCAAGTGGTAACTGTTCCGAATGGATGATGAAGTGAGAAGAGAGTCTGAGGGTCAGCATGCAGCGGGAGTCCTGTACAATGTGCTGCATGAGTCTATAGTATACAAGTAAGAGGACCGTATGTGTTCATGTGTGTGTGTGCCTGTGTGGGTGGGTGTGTTTTTCTAGAATACCCCCAAATGAAATCATTTTTCATTTAATTGCAAGAATGTTTAAAATAAGTGTTACTTTTTTAATAATAGACAATAACAGCACCTTTGATTGCCAAGGCTGCCGTGAGAGTTCCTCAAAATATCCGCTAAAAATGCCAGTGTTGCTCACAGTGACTGTTTTTTTTTTTTTTTGGTGCAATAATTAACTAAACTTCAATAAATTGATTTGTCTGTATTTGTATTTATTTACACTAAAAGAAGATTTTTAGCGGTTATTTTGAGGATCTCTCAATGCAACGTTGGCAATTAAATGGTTAAAAACACATGGCAGCACAGTGATGCACTGTGTGTGTGTGTGTGTGTGTTTGTGTGTGTGTGTGTGTGTATGTGTGTCGATGGAGGGAATATGGGCCATAGGCACCGCAGGGCAGGGAATTATGTGAATGATTACATACCTCCCAAGTTAGAGAGACAGGCAGATGTAGCAGCGCTCAGAGGCAGAACTCTGGGAGGCAATGAAGTCGTCTACCACCGGGCTCCTGCTCCCAAGGGGGCACCTCTCCTTCCCTTTGAGTTTGAAACAGTTAATTGGAATCAGTTGATATTGCTAATATGGCTTACTCCCCCTTCTAACATAATTTTTGCAAGTGTCACACCCTGTATTAGACCCATGACCTTACTTGAGACAGACACCTTACTGAATGAGCTATTTGGGGGGGCACCAGTACTTACCTTGCCTCCGGGCAACTGGGATGAACTTACGCCACTGGCAGCGCTCATCGTTGCCGGATCACTACGCTACGACATCACCGCTCAATGCATTTCTATGAGCCATGGGAGCGAATCAGATGCAAGCGCATGGCAATGGGATGGTGCCAATCTCCATGGGAGTCACAGGCAGTGATTGGCCTGGCAACGATGAGCGTGACCACATATGTATGTGCGTTCCAAAGCCGCACATCTAAATTTAGGGGTGTGACCTTGTGGTTAGACGGCGTTGTTTATGGTAAGACTTCTACTTAAACCATTTTCCATGACAGTGGCATGTCCAGTATTGCGGGAGCTCCCCTGTATACAGATGACATGCTGACAACATCTATTCACAACTGGACTTCTCGGGGTACTTATGCAAGGACGGTACCTGAAAAACTGGACTGTGTCAGACAGTAGGGAGCTATAGCAGGTGATTAGATCCTACTTGCATAAGCATGTCAGGGAGATTGTGAAGGTGACACCTAGAGGTGTGGAAGTGCATTGCTACATCTCAGAGATATAAAATGACTTACATTTAAATGTAGATGATCCCCAAAGTGGTCAGTAAGATTCATTGTACTTATATAAGAAAAGACACTGCTACGTGTCGGCTCTTGCTCATGTTTTGTGTTTTACAGGTGGTTCCTTACAAATGTCCACAAGAAACCTTATTTAAAATGCATCTAGCCAAATGGATCATTGTGCCTTATAATCAATCTAGGGAAATGTCGCTGATGATTCCATTTAAATGTAACAGCTGCATAGTGTGGGTGGGGTGAAATCAGGGGGATTGATAGACTCTTCAGGGAGTCAGGGAGATTGCTGCTATTTTAAGGAGCATAAAGGGCCTAATTCAGACCTAATTGCACGTCTGGAAAGGATTTGCAGCTAACCCAGCTAATTTTCACAATCCTTGTTAAGCATTCGTAGGCTTGCACAGGGCGAGATTTCACTCTAGCGGGGAGGTGTATTCCCGAATGCAGGTGTGATCAGGTCTGAATTAGGCCTGATATGTAGGCGATACAGATGGAGCTGGCCTCTTCCTTGCAGGGGCTGGCGTGCACCTGCCAGGGGCACGTGTGCAAGTGACGTTTGCGCGCCCATGGCAAGGGAGCTTGGCATGGGTCCCCTCTGCCTCCCCCGCCGTCGCTGACGGTCCCCCTCGCCGCCCCAACCCCGCCCCCCCCGAACTGGGCAGCGACTCCTTGAAGTGGAGACGGGTAGGGAGACGCTGCCCAGCCGCCGTGATTCTGGGACGCGCATGAACGTGAGACATCTGTATAAAGAGGTGATATATAAACAAAGGCCATGATTCTTGATCCTTGTAACATCGCCCCAGCGATTACACACCCCCCCCCCCCCCACACACACACACACACACATCTCCTCTCATGTGCCCGCAGCTGGAAAAATCATTCGGTGGTCATGGGAACGCCCAGCAATTTCATAAGGATGCTCAATGCGAACGGCTCGGCAACTACGCAAGTTGACAAGTCTGGTCTCTCAGGGACCCTGCCCATACCCATAAATCATTATGTGCATACGAAGTAACAAAACATCGGTCCCCCCATGCGAACCCCAAATTAATCTGAATGACCCCCAAAGTGTATACACAATATAATGAACACATACAGTATCAACTTATTGGAAGGAAAAAGTGCGAGGGAGGGCCCACCAGCTCATATGACAACATGACACATTTTTCCCAATACAAAAAACATGCACTTGACATCCAGTAGGCACAGTACTAAAAAGCAGCATTAGCAGCGTCTTACAAAATCCAGAAGTGAGCGGATCTGTGCGCACTGTCTGGGAATAATAATCATTTAAAAAAAAGCATTAACACCATTTTATCTAATCAAAAAAGAATGATTTGAATCAACACTGTAGCAGATGTCACGCTGGTGTGTGTGAAATACTTAGTGGCAGTCTTTCATGTTCAAGCAATTTCTAAAAACCTTTTGGCTAAAATGAATGGGAGTTTTTTTTTTTTTTTCTCGTCCCCAGACTTCATTGAAAATTAGTATTAAAACATGGCTCTCTCTATACACGTCTTGCGGAATACACTGCAAATGTTGAAATATAAGTCTATCTAAGTTATCCTAACATTTTTCACATTGTCAGAGCCAGCGGACCTTCGGGCGCTCTCCAGCATACATGTAAGCTTTTCATTTAACACTTACTGCAGCATTCTCAATTATTCTTGACAGAGAAAGGGACCACAATCTTAACCACCAAGCTTATTGTCGAGCAGAGCACAGAATGCTCTCTATGAGGCCGGTTCCTCTGATTCAGCCGAGGAAATTCGCAGCTTAAGTTCAATGGAGAATCTATTCATTAGGCCCACAAAGCCTCGCAGGAAAGGGCTTTTCATGTGCGTCTGCACGGACAGAAAAACCTCTCCCGTGTTCGCAGGAAAGATCAAAATAGAAAGGGAGAATAATACATGTAAAAAGGGGTAACGCACCGATGTATTATATATATATATGGAAAATAAAAACTAAGCACAATTATGGCATAGTATGAAATGGTTACCCTTTTTGTCATCGAAGTATAGGGTCTGCTGAGCCGGGTTTGACCACTGGAGGGAAGTATTATCATTTTGATCCACTCGGCAGGTCAGGTTCACCGTTCCTCCTTCCACCGCAGTGACATTCTGCGTGACTGGGAACTGCCCTTGGCTTCCTACAGGGAGGGTGACAAAATACAGCTGATGTGAGCATGGACGTTAACCAGGCAGAATGTAAAGCATTAGCATGCTATAGATGGAGAGACACATGAAAACAAGCCAACAATTATACCGGAATAAAATAAAATGGCAATCAGTTTTGTACAACAATCCCTATCACTGGCTTTAGATCTGGCACTTTACAAGTTTACACTTTGCAGCTCCGGACTTTCATTTTTCTAAGGAGATTATTTATTTAGTATTCTTTTCCGTTCTCGGTCAGCTCGACCGATAACACGCAGGTGGGATTCAATGTCCCGCCTGCAGTGGGACGAGAAGGGGGCGTGGCCGCGAGCTGAGGCCAGGAAGAGGCGAGCTGCAGCCGGCAGCTCGTCACTTCCCGGCCGTTCCCGGCAGAATGAGCGCGACTGCTTGTGAAGTTGAGCTCGTTCTGCCGAGCTCCCCTGTTCAATGCTGTCGGGGAAGACAGCATTGAATAGGGCCCGGCGGCCATCTTCCCCTCAGGAGATGGTAGCTGGTGATTGAATACTCCCCTTTGTGTGTTGTTTATCATTTTACCTTGTACCAGAGTTACAGTATATAACACTCATGCATGGATGGGCCGAAAACAATCTTTGGGGGTTTCATTATAATATGTATAGTTTCTGTAATATGTTTTATCACACTTTGAGGTAGAGAAGTTTGTATTGTTGCATTTAATGCGTTAGGATACGATCTCTAGGTCTATAAGCATTAGGTCGACACCCCAAGGCTGACATGCCTCAAGGCCGACATGACTGAAGATCGACATGGGGTTAAGTTGACAGGGTCATTAGGTCGACGGGGTCATTAGGTTTTTTCTCTTTTATTTGAGCCGACAGGTGCCGACAGGCGGTAACTCATGGTGGGCATGGTGGGAGAATAAAATTGTGTGCCGAGCGTAGCGAGGCACCAAGCCTGAAGCATTGCGAGCGTAGCAAACCATGCGAGGGGACGCCTCAGTGTCCAGGTCAACTGTGTCGAAATTCGAGACAAAAAAAAGGGTAAAACCCCATGTCGACCTTTTGACTGTCGACCTTCCCATATTGGCCTAATGACCCTGTTGACCTAATGACCCCGTTGACCTAACCCCATGTCGACCTTCAGTCATGTTGACCTTAAGGCATGTCGACCTAGTTGCTGTCTATCCAATGATCCATACCCAATTTGTTTTTCCATATTTATCATACACAGCCCTAGTAATCAGGGTGTAACTATACTTTGGTCTATAGTTGTGATATTACGCACCCAACTCAGATCTGTTTGGAGGTCTGTGAATTTGCAGCCCATACAAACACTGATAAACCAGAGTACACTGTGCACGCGCGTGGGGTCTCCAAGTGTATGGTCCGTGTGAAGGCTTTCCTTTGCTGGCCGTACACTGGGTGACTGACAGGCAGGGGTCGTTCTGGGATGGACCCCCAGTGTTTCATGGATGTGCACATAAAAACAGTGGGTGAACCCATAGAATGAACGCCCACCCGCCGCCCCCAGGCTGTGAATGGATGTTTTGCATAAACATCCATTCGCATGCCTCGGGTTACCACCCACATCTTTCGATGGTTGCCGACCATTGAATGATGTGGTGCGTACATGCATATAAAAGTGACTTTTAATTCACTTACATATGCGTGTACGCTGGGACGGATTTGGGTGGGCAGCTGACATCCGGTGATGTCAGCTGCCCGCCCTCCGCACCCGCATCTCTGCCTCATTACCACGAGAACGCCCATGGAACGCTGGGCGTTCCCTTATGGTAATGGAGCAGCCCGGCGCCCCCCACCCATCTCTGCCCCCCGCACGCTGTGTCATTTGTATTGTACAGGTGCCGGGACCAAGATTGCTTCTATGGGCTGTTGCCGAAGCAACCCATAGAAGCTGGCCGCATGTGCAGTACAGATGTTTGTACTGCGCATGCGCCAGTCCCGGCGCCTATCATCAAAGCACAGGTGCCGGGGACCCAGGAGCCACTGTATCATCGGCAACAGGGGGCGGTGGTGCCTGAATCACGGTACTTCCGCTGCGGCCAGAGGCAGCCCCCAATAAGGTACAAGCCGCCACTGATCGCCAAGACAGCGTATTATGATATTACTGTACATACCCTTGTGCTAAACAGTACAAACGTTCCTGATAATATATTATTCAGACAAAAGCATAATGGGAACATGTCATCTATATATTTCAGAAAAAAATACATATATATGTTATTAACTGTGAGGGAAATAAAGGATTATTGAAGATAACAATATCGTTTTTATTACTCTTTGCTTCTTTAAATCAGTGGGGGGTTGAATCATTGCAGCTATAAACTACTTTCCAATTGGGTGATAAATTAGAATGTGCTCGGCTGCTAATATGAACAATATGAGAGAATAAAGAATGTAACAGAAACAAGAAGCGCGATGTCTGTAGCCCACTATTAAGAGAGCATACAGTATATCTCCTGTCCAATGATTTGTGTCCTCTGGGAATAGAACGTTCATAATGCACTTTTAATCTGCATGCCTAAATTGTTTATATGCAAAGATGTTATTCTCGGTGTTATAATCAGTCCAAGAGGCTTCCGGAGAAGAAAGATTCAATAAATAAATCAATGAAGCCCTTTTATATCATCTCTTTCACTGCATGATTAACTTGAGTGCCACAGACTGCATTCGCATCGGCAGACATTCTGCTCAATATTCTTTTCAATCTCGCTCGTTTTCCGCCCCATCTCTAGAACAGTTTTGTATGTGCTCTTCTTAATTACAGGGTAATCTTGAAGGAACCTTTCATCACTAACAATTTGTTTCTACTAAGTAGAATGCACATTTGCTCGCTGGTCATAGTGGGCTTCAGGTAAATGTATTTGCTACATTATCCGGGAGAAGCTTTGTGTTGTTTTCCCAAAGTCGGGATATAACTTTATCTATCCTACAAAACAAATGTTAAGATTAAAAAAAAAGATATTTTTAAGACCTTGTGCTGGGCTTAATCAATAGTAATATTATAGCTTTATAATCAGTGGGGAGGCTCCAGCTTAGGTGCTGCAGCACAGTTCAAAATTTAAACAGGAAAGGTACAGGATCTGTCAGTCTGCCAACAACTATAATCAATGGCATATCTATGTACAGAGCCGCCAACAAAGGGGTGGTGTGGGTACAGCTGCCTCTGGAAGGGCCCGGGCAGCTCATTTTGCCCACAGCAACCCTCCGCTGTGTGCTGCCTGCACTGTGCTCGGTCCTCAGCAGGTCCCGAAGCACAGCCTGGCTTCAATGCAGGAAGCCAGCGGCCAATTAAAATGCTGCACTGGCCTTTTGAGCCAATCAGAGCTCGTGTACCATTAGGCAATCAGAGTGGCTGCTGGTAAACAAGCTCTGATTGGCTCACCCGCCGGTGCTGCATTTTAATTGGCCACTGGCTTCCTGCATTGAAGAAACCAGGCAGGCGGTAAGTGAGGGGGAGGGAGATGTGGGTCCGTGCACTGACACCACATCCACGGTGCCCGGCGGCACCCGCGTGCGCGGGGGGGGGGAGCGGACTGGAAACCAGTCCCGGGCCCTAATATTCCTGGAGGCAGTCTATGTACCCATGTTTATAATATTACCTATCCAAAGTCTTAAGTCAGTGCTACAGCAGCTGCTCTAATCAGCTCAAAAATGGCATGGTGGCCATTTTCTCAGAGATTTGCATACACGCAGTAGAGAAGTCTACAGGAACATGTTCCCAGAGACTCGTACATGTGCAGCAGTCTTTGGTCCAATTACAAAATTTACTGTAATGCACAGGGGAGTGGGCCACTATGGAGTCTTCACATGGACCCCCTCCTCCTTTAAAAGCCCCTGGTTATAATGTTTAAATTCAATGGTGACTTTCCTACTAGACATGTGAGGCAGGTGTCTAGGGGCACCACAGGCCGGGGAGAGGTACTTGGATACTTGTCAGTTTTACATTTCCCATTAACTAAAATATATTTCCACTGTATTGTATGTCATCTTGAGTTGTTATGGGATGGGTAAGACGCACAAACTGCCCCTATTAGTTGTACTACTTAGTAAATATGTCTATATCATTAAAAATAAAACAAAATGTCACAGCTCAAGGCTTGTTTCCTATTGACCTGCCAATCGCCAAATGAGGGTCTGAAACAAGACAATGAAAATATAATTTAGTGGTAGTGGTGGCCTTGTGCCTGGAAGCTCCCTGACCCCAGTTTGTGTCCCGAAGGCATAAAGAGAGTATGTAACTCACAGTATGACACCAGCTGTCGCGTTTGCTTGTACATAGTGACAAAAAAAGTGAATTTGGAAAATGAAGAATCTGGAGTCTCTGTGAGCTATGACTGTAAATGATCAAAGTCTAACCAGTGTTTTTTTATAACGATAATGAGGTCAAACTATAAAAAGAAATGCAAAATAAAAAAAGTTAAACTTGCGTAGCAATACGAGATCTAATGGTTCAGTGCCATTTTGTTAAACCCTTTTTTGCTGAGGGTTATTTTAGTCCTGTGCAGAATTTTTTCTGTGTTTGGGTTCGTCGCATTTAACCATTGAAATAACATTTTTTTTTTTTTTTAATGCAACAACCATGCAATTTTTCCCTAGAGAAGACATTAAGGGAAATTTACTAAGCCAAATAAAGCAGTAATTGCCATATTCGTAGGCTGTCTGTCTATATATATATTTTCGACATTTACTATGCCGGAAATACTACAATTTGTGTTTGTATTTATGGCACATTCATATTCGTATTTACAAATACGAATGTATACGCCATCGACAGAATACGAGTAGGAATCACCAGTCATTGAAATGGTGATTCCTAATTTACTAATTCGGGGAACAATTTAAGTAGGGATTCCTCGTAATTGTTAAAGCCAGCACCAGACCCAAAATGACCTGCACTGGGCCCAACCAGCTAGCAGGGTAATGCCATAGCCGAGGGACACTTATTATATAAGATCCTGCTGCTGAAGCATTCACCCCCTGAATGGTCAGCCCTGGAAGAGACCGTGGGGGACTGGGGACCCAATTTTGACAAAATCACTTGGCACTCAAAGGGTTAAGTGGCAGATGGAAAATGAGACCCACCACCTTTCCAGGACCACTTTAAGCCCTAAAAACCACCATTGTAGTCCTGGCACACTTGCCTAATATTCCAGTACGTTTGGTAGACTCACAAAGTTTTGGAAATTCTGCGGCACTCTTAGAAAAATGTAGCAAAATGACCACTCTTGCATTGCACTGTATGTTATGTGCACTGATCCTGGACAATTGGATAACAGCAATGTGGCAGACAACTGTCAGATTTTTACTAGAAATGCGAAAAATCTTGTGATAAAACCAAATCACCATAGTTAGGTTGAAGGCAGTACAGACTCTAATAATAAGCTGTGGAGCCCTGAAGTAAAGAATATAAGGACATGTAAGGAGTTAAATGCTGTATATTGTACTTCTATTGACAAGGATTAATCCTCAGTCATGGATAATCTTTGGTAAGTAAAAGCAAAATTGCTGTACTTTAGAACCAAATGAGTGCTTCCCGGCTAGTCCAGGATTAATCCTGAACTACAGACAGATGGTAAGGCACTCCGGATGTATATAGTATGATAAAAATGATCCATTATGCAAAGACTATGGCAGCTACCAGTATTCACACACACACAGCCCAGAACCAGCAGCAAACTGACAAGACTGCAGTGTGCCTTCAGCCTGCATGCAGGAGCAGGGGCTGACGCATATCTGTATATTCCTACCCACAATGCCATGCCTCAATTTAAATAATAAGTTCACTTTACAAGATTGTTTTTTTCTTTTTGGTACTAAATGGGCAAAAATAACGCTTCTCACATGCAAATGATTTATTAGAGACACTTTACAACAAGGTGCATCTGACATCATTACTGTAATGATCTATTTTTTTTTTGCAAGGTTCAAAATATACTGTATTCTCTGACTGCCCCCTTAAAGGTAGGTCACAAACCCCAGATCATTGCATACAACCTAGAGATAAATAACTATAAATCTGCAGCTCGGTGGCGTATCAGTCATAGAATCACTGTGGGTCCAAGAGGCCCCACAGGCCTACTCTACATACAGGACCAACCACTGTGACCACTCTATATATACTTACCTGTGGCTGATATAGTTAGAAAGATGCCCAGCAAAGTCTCTGCTCTCTGCTGCACAGCTGTAGGTCATCTTTCCGAATATATCACCGGTAGTGCTACAAGTAAGGGGGTACGGCGTGGTACGGAGTACCTGTAAGAAATATGTTTCATGTACGCAGTACCACTTACCCCCTGACCCACTGTCAATACTTATTTTTATTTTAAGTCTAATTATAAAGCATCTGCGTTTTCTAGTCTCCGCCGCGGCCCGCCCACCCAGCCTTATGATTGGTGCTTGGACAGGGATCAGCGGCACTGACAGCATGAAGAGCAGGCTCCACAATTGTAAGCACAAGCTGCCCGGCTCTCCCCCAAGCAAGAGTCAACCCACCCCCAGCCATTCCCTGTCCCCTGATGCCACACCAATATTGGTCATGTAGTCACTCCTCTAGCTTTGTGTGATCACGCCCCCTCATGACACATGGCCACACCCATTTTTGGCATGAGCTATCAGTACCACCAAGAAAAAATTCTACTTGCACCACTGAATTCACCGGAAAGATGGTGCCATCAGGACCAGGTATGGGGTGTGGGGAGCGGCACAAATTTCACATGTCCAGCTAACAGATTTCCAGTACAGTATATGTCAGTGACTTAAAGGTATATATATATATATATATATATATATATATATATATATATATATGTATATATATATATATGTGGAGACTTCTTCAACTATCCTTCTCTGGAGAGCCATGGTGGCTCATCAAGGCTTATTATAATCTATTGTTGTCAGATGCAATACAATACATAGAACAATACAGTAGGGGATTAGCATAGGATTACGTCCAACAGCTCTGGCTCACTTAGGGCCTTATTCTAGTTCACTCTTTCTGACAAAATCCTTCTTATATGGACAAAACCATGTGCAGGGGGGCAGATGTAAAATGTGCAGAGAGAGTTAGATTTGGGTGAGGTATTTTGTTTCTGTGCAGGGCAAATACTGGCTGCTTTATTTTTACACTGCAATATAGATCTCACTTTGAAGTAAAACCCCACCCAAATCTAATTCTCTCTGCACAAGTAACATCTGCCCCTCCATAGTGCACATGGTTTTGTCCATCTAAGAAGGATTTTGTCAATAAGAGTGAACTAAAATAAGGCCCATTGGGGCAGATGTATTAAGCCTTAACAAGAGATAAATACAAGGGTGATAAGGAGAGATAAACGTCCAGCCAATCACCTACTAACTGCCATGTTACAGGCTGTGTTTGAAAAAAGTCACTAAGGAGATGATTGGCTGGACGTTTATCTCTCCATATCACACTAGTATTTATCTCTTGTGAAGGCTTAATACATCTGCCCCTTAATCTCCTAAAGGTCTAGGGCCCTTATTCTGATTGACGCGGACTTTACCGCATACTTTCGGATCGCGTCTTTACGGCGTCTGCGCATGCGTGGAGAACGCTACGCGCATGTGCCACGCCTTGACTCGGTACCAGTTCGGCCAAATCCCGTACAAAACTGTTCACCGCTATCAGTCGGGAAATATGGGCGTATTATGGGCGTCATGCGGAATGTCACATGGGCGTAGTTTAAAAGTGGGCAAAACGGGGCGGAAACATGGGCGGACACGGGGGAGTACACTTATGTTGGGGGGCGTACATTCGGATACCACTCCGAATGCACGCGATCAAAAGGGGAAGAAATGTGCGGTGTCCACAAGTGTACTATTGCTTTGCGGACACCACTCGTTCATGCGGTAGGCGAACGTACGCCTAATGACTACAAGCATTAACACCTGAACCCAATAGAATCGACTCCTTTACTCATTACTCACTAATAGGACGCTTGTCAGTGCTTTAATTGAAACCATTGCACTTCAATTGCTGTAAGGGTTAATGTGTGCAATGCATGTGTTAGGCATGCTTGTAAGGATATATTGGCATCTAATTGATTCCAATTCCAAATAAGAAGTTTTTTATGAGGATAGGTAATTGAATAAGTGGGTCATGTGATGTATTGCAGAAGATACATAATAGTGGGTTGTTTGGCGTAAATACTCCGCTTACGTGCGGTAGCACCGCTTGGCTCCCGTTCGGATGCGGTATTTCCGAGCATACTCTGTAATACTCTGTAATACCCGCACACGCATGGTTTGTATGTCGTCCGTAAACACGCCCTGTTCTTAAAGAGTGAGTCCGTCCGAATGCGGAGGACACGTGGGCGTTTCTACGGACGATGGCCGCATGCGGCAAATCACCGTGGCGTGCGGACCGCTCCGTAAGAATGCGGGAATATCCGCACCGATCTGAATAAGGGCCCAGATGAGGATGGCTCCATCTGGGTAGAGAGAGAGAGAGAGAGAGAGAGAGAGAGAGAGAGAGAGAGAGAGAGAGAGAGAGAGAAGAGGTAATCCAGTTTAATGGATTACTTCATAATAATAAAAAAATAACACCCCCAGAGATTAAGAAAAGCAAAACAAAAATAGAAAATGAGAATACTTTCCAGGATTAAATTATTACTGTTTCTGAATACAACATATATAGAATATGAATTTGAATATTTTTACATTTATTTTGGTAAACAACAAATTCGTCATGAAGGGAACATGTCAACCTGCCTATACTGGAGCGCTATTAGGGGTAGAATTAGAATAGAGAAAAGATTTACTCACCCAAGCATAGAGCATTTGTGTACTGTATCACTGCCAGACCACAAGTACTGTGCTAATGTATTGTGCAGCAAGTACACTATACTGTATACTGTACATTATGCTAGAACTGCAGAATATTGCTATGTATTTGTTACCAGCACTGGTACAATAAACCAGATTCCACACAAGGCAAAATGCCACAACGAAGAAGATACATTTTGAAAACAGTTCATAGCTGTGTTTGATTGCCCTGAGAGACATAAATATTGGAAAAGAAATAACTTATGGTTATAGAGTTAATGATCTTCCTTGGAGAAGAAAGTAAGATATAGCAATCACAATGTGATAAAGCAGTCACATCCAGGCAGGGGATTACAGAAACCGTCCCATCTAGGCACAGCTCTTTATATCAGTAGCTATTCCTCACCAGTGGTGTAAGTTCATCCCAGTCACACAGAGGCAAGATAAAAATTGGTGCCCCCCCCAACACACACACACACCCTTGTGGTAGGTGAGGGGCTGCTGCTGGCCGTGATGCTGGCCCCCCAACTCCTGCGTCTGACGATCCTTCTGGTCCCCGCCATTGTGTTAGCGTTCCTGGGGCTTGTACTATGATGACATGCGGCCAGCTTCTATGGGCTGCTTTGGCAACAGCCCATTGAAGGAAAATCAAGGTCCCGGAACCAGTACAATTCAGATGAATGGCACCGAAACCAGCACATGAGCAGCACCAATGTAGGCACTGTGCATGCACAGACCCTGGATTTTCTGGACTGCCGCTCCTCAGACCATAGAGAGGCATCCCGGAGGGAGGGAACACCTCCCAATCAATGAGACTGCCTTGGTGACAGGCAGGTCGGACTTCCAATAGACTGGTAGTCACAGTGAATCTACTGCAGTCTCACAGACTGCATCTGGATTCACTATAGTGGCAGACTTTATCTGGGGGGGGGCTGCAGCCCTGATGCCCATAGGTAAAAATTGCCACTGATGTGAATATATGTAAATCCATTGCCTCTTGGCCTAACGATCTGCATGCAGCAACAGATTAACCTAGAGCAACACCAGGAACAGACTGGGGCTCTAAAACAGCTCTGGCACTCTACTTTCACGTGCAGGACAAGGAGGGTGCGTGATCTGCGGGGGCTGCTGCATGTCCAAGGGGCTTGTCATCGCCAAGAAGAAAAAGAAACGCTGAGCAGCTCAGGGAGCTTGTTGGAAGGAGTCATCAGAAGGTCGGCTACGGCCCGGGCCGGCCACCCCACGCCCCATGGCCTCACTGCCCCGTGCAAATGGGCCGGCGACTATGTAAGTCGCCGAGTCCGTTCACACGGGGACCATAAACATGCACAGAAAACTTTATGCATATGCACAGTAGGCAAACATCGGACCCCAGTGCGAACACGCAAGGGACTGAAACATTCAGAATAACCCCTAATGTGCCATATATTCTGCATTTACCCAGGGATGGTTTTGCTTGCAATTGTCACAACTCGGATTTGTTTCATTCGGTAAAAATATATTTTATTCGACTTTGTTCTTTTCTCCCATGAAAATATTATATTTGCCTCTGAAATGAGCAAGCAAAAAGTTAGCTTCCATTTATGCTCATAGGCAAATCTAGGGGGTGGTCCGGGGGTGCACAGGACCACCCATTAGCCCATTGTGTAGCTGAGGGATGGGGCTTTCCAACGAGCCCAGCCCCGTGTCTCTAGCCCCCTGGGAACCAGACATGGCGGGCTGGGCAGGGTGCCATCTGCCCCCCAGGCCAGTGCAGGTTTACAGTAAGAGGGCCGCCTGTTAGCTGTGTGTTTGCACATAGCTGACAGCCTGGACGGCTCCAGGCTGCTCCTGTGACCCGGCTGTCATGTGAGGCTGCATGCTGCTGCGTGTCCAGCATCAGTAGGAGAAGGCAGATCCGGATGGGGCCACCATAAGGGAGGTACAGAAGTTACTGCAGGGCCAGATTATTAACTCTTCCCTACCCTGGAAAGGCCCTGTCACAGGCAGGATCCCCCCTCAGGACCCCCCCCAGCACTAGGTCTGCTCTCCGTCTCTCCGTGCTGAGCAGTAGCCCTGCCCCCAACTCTTCCTCCTGAAAGTTTCTGAAACTTCAGTTCTCCTCCCTGCTGATACTACTGGCCCTGCAGGCCTGCACTGAAGAAGGCTGGGCCTGGCACTCTGCCTGCCAGCTGCGGAGCACAACACAAAGGTACCACCTGTCCCCTGCAGTATCTTTCTTTATATCCCTGTCAGTGTCTTCTGCAGTTTCTCTATCTCCTAGTCCTTTGTGGTCTCTCCCTGTTCCCTGCAGTCTCCCTTGCTCTTTCCATATCCCCTGCACTCTCTCTTGCACTCTACCTGTCCCCTGCAGTCTCCCTTGCTCTCTCCATATCCCCTGCACTCTCTCTTGCACTCTCCGTGTCCCCTGGGGTCTCTAATGCACTCCTTGTCCCCTGGGGTCTCTTATGCACTCCTTGTCCCCTGCAGTCTCTTTCGCCCTCTCTGCATCCCCTACAGTCTCTTTCCTTCCCTCTGCATCCACTACAGTCTCTTTCCTTCCCTCTGCATCCACTACAGTCTCTTTCACACTCTCGATGTCCCCTGCAGTCTCTTTTGCTCTCTCTCTGCATCTCCTGCAGTCTCTTTTGCCCTCTTTGCATCCCCTATGGTCTCTTTCCCTCTCTCTGCATCCACTGCAGTCTCTTCACTCTCTCCAGGTCCCCTGTGGTCTCTTTCCCTCTCTCTCTTTGCATCCTCTGTGGTATCTTTCGCTCTCTCCGCATCCCCTATGGTCTTGCTCCCTCCACTTCCCTTGCGGTCTCTCTCACTCTCTCTTATTTTTCTCTTGCTCTCTCTGCATCCACTGCGGTCTCTCTGCATCTCCTGTGGTCTCTCTGCATCTCCTGCAGTCTCTCTCTCTCTCCCTGTCCCCTGCGGTCTCGCTCTGTCCGTGTGTCCTGTGGTCTCGCTCTGTCCGTGTCTCTTGCGGTCTCTGTTGCTCTCTCCATGTTCTCTTCACTATCTCTCTCTCGCTCTGTCCCCTCCCTAGCTGTCTCTTTGTTCCCTGTGCTCTTTCTTGCTGTCTCATGTGGTGTATCTTATTATATTCCTGTTCCCTGCGGTCTCTCCAGCTGTCTCTCTTTCCCTTAAGGTCTCTCGCTGTCTCCCATCTTATGCAGTGTCTCTCTTTATCTCCCCTTCTCATTTTCTTCCTTTCCCCAGCAATTTATTCCACTATATCCCAGTTTTCCCAGAATCCTACCTGTTTCTGACCTTCCGTTCCAATAACTGCCTTCTGGACACACAACTGTCCCAGTCATTGGAATTAGAGGGGCCACTGCAGGATGGTAGAGCCCAGTTTTTTCATTCTGTAAATAAAGCAAACCCCAAAAGTATGTACACATGGTGTGAAAATCACACTGTGTTCGGCCACATTCAATCCAGATGTGCAGCAACGCAGCATTGGAATTGAAAGTAGAAATAGACTATGCAGCACAATTTATTTCTACTAGTTTGAAAGGAGGACAACTGCTCCCCCACACGACATCCCTCTCTCGCTGTCAGCCGATGCCAGCACCCCGGCGGCAGCCAGTATCGAATTGATATTGGTGGCCGCCAAATCACACCGTGTGTACATACTTCAACCCCAGGGCCACTTGCTTGTAGATGCCCCCTAGGCCGAAAGTTGCCAGCCAGCCCCTGCACCAGAGATATGGCCAAGCAAACCTGGAACGTTTTCCCTATAGGATAACATGGGACCCGCTAATTCCAACCCCCCACCCAGTTCAACGGCTGCCAGTTCCCCCTTCGGCATCACTGAAGCTCGACATTGATCTCAGTCGAACCCAAATCGCTGGTCCTTCAATCTGATACCAGGCTGGATCCATATGGGTTAATTGGTTCCAGGGATATTGAGGTTAAACCGTTATTTTTATTTTTATTTTAAAGGGGACACCAGGAGGGGAGTGGGAGCGTGCTCTGCGCTGCACTCTGCTCCTCTCCCCATAGAAGGAGCTGCACCTCTCTCCATCTCTCCCTGCAGCAGCAGCGAAGGCTTATATAAAAATTTGCAGTAAGTGGCACTTTTGGGGGCATTGCTTAAGGGATGCTACAAGTGGCGGTATGTGGGGGCATTACGCATAATGTGTGGCTTAATGTGTAAGGGGCATTACGATGTGCAGCATCATGTGTAAGCGGCATTATGTGTGCAGCATCATGTGTAAGGGACATTATATGTGCAGCATCATGTGTAATGGGTACTAAGGTGTGCGGCATCATGTGTAATGGGTACTATGGTGTGCGGCATCATGTGTAATGGATACTATGGTGTGCGGCATCATGTGTAATGGGTACTATGGTGCGCGGCATCATGTGTAATGGGTACTATGGTGCCATCAAGCAAGAACCCCCTAGCAATGAGCACGTAGGTAAGCAGCACTTACGTGGCAAATATGTAATGGGCATTCTGGTTTGTTATATAGTATGTAATGGGCATCATGATGTGTGGCACAATGTGTAATGGGCATCATGATGTGTGGCACAATGTGTAATTGGCATTACGGCGTGTGGCTTTATGTGTAATGGGTATTACGGAGTTTGCTAAAATGTGTAATGGGCATTACTGTGCATGGTCTAAAGTGTAATACCACACCCCTTTTTGTGATGCCACGCCTCCTTCCCATGAGGCCACGCCCCTTTTTGCCGCGCGGCTACGCCGCGCAAAGGTCCCCCTGCTGTTGGGTCTGGATCTGGGACCACCCATTACCATAATTCTAGATTCGCCTATGTTTATGCTACTAAATACATCTCTCTGACAAGAATACTTATAAATAGATATATTTTCCCCTTTTAATATCTGTTCTAGGCTCAGGCTGCCCAGCTTGTTCCACTTTACGTGTCGAGTGCATATGCAGTATGAATCTATGTTTTGCTTTCTATAAATATTGCTTAGCGCCAGACAGCTCTTGCCGCGTGCAGTATGGCTTGATGTTGCGGATTATACGGCAGTGGTAACTAATCCTTATTCACCTTTACAGTACTGTATGTGCTGGAATACACCCAAGGCAATTTAGTATTTGATTGATAATACACAACCTCCTGCTATCTGATAGCCCCACGCACAAAATAAAACCAGAAGAAAACAAAAATGTTTGGTTCTGCAGCGTAAGTAACCAGAAATCTTCCTGAGAACATACAAAAATATGAAAAAGTATGAGAAACAGCATTGTCTAATGGCGCAGTGAGGAACATACAGTACGTTATGGACGAGGGGAAAAGTTTATAGCTTGCACTTATGGCCATTCACTAAGGCGGGCAGACGGATTGTGTTTCATTACAAATACAATTTTAATACTGTATGTATATGACTTCAAGGATCTTTTTTTAATCCAATGGTGTAAATTTCCCGGCAAGTGAACTTTGTAAGATTTGTCAGCTAGTTACTGGGATTGCTAAAATGTTATAATAAAAAGTGTGTGAAAAAGAGGGAGCTGCAGAACAGTTAAAAATTTGAATAGGGGAGCCACACCCACTGCCACCAACTGCCATTCCAAACTGACTCACTAGCAGTGGGTGTGGTTTCCCTATTTGAATTTTGAACTGTGCTGCAGCCAGCCGCACCCCTGGAGGTGCCAGAATAAAGAGAAAGTGGCCGCTGATGATTAAGCATATAACTTACTGTGGAGAATTCTTATCACTGGTGCAATTCAGCACTGACCCGGTAAGAGACAGCTGTTTTTTACGTCTGCCTGCGAGAACAAATGCCATCTTTAGATGCTAGTCTGAAGATGGCATTTTGCTGTCTCAGCGAGCAGTAGCCCTCTGCTACTCAGAGGCGCCGATTTGTGATTTTCCTGGTGGGTGCTCAGGCCTGTGGGTGGCTCCACCCCCTCCTGCCACCCCCCCCCCCCCCGAGCCGCCCCCCCCCCCCCCCGAGCCGCCCCCCCCCCCCCCCACAGGTACGCTGCAGTCCAGTGTCTCGAAGCATCCAGGGGCTTACAATGCATGTCTCCCAGGCCACAGTCCATGCACTGGGGCCTCGGCCCAGCGCCCCCCCACAGGTACGCTGCAGTCCAGTGTCTCAGAGCATCCAGGGGCTTGTGATGCATATCTCCCAGGCCACAGTCCATGTACTGGACTTCCTGCCACTAGATGGAGGTCTCGGGACCGGGTGTGGGTGCTCATCGTTATTCGTGGGTGCTCATATCACTGTTGCTTACCTTTTCTTTCGCTGGCTTCACCGCTATTGTGACCTGAGTTCATGCATGCCCAGTGACGCTGGTCATGCAGTCATTTCATACAAGGGAGCAGGCAAATGAGGTTAAGCGTCATTATCTGCGAACGTTTATGGAGGACAGGATTATCCCTACAATCCCTCTGACTGGTATAGATAGATCCCTTTAAATTAAGTATACAGTATGCACTATTGTTAAACGTATAGTACATTAGGTGCAACTGACGCATGATATAATTCCATTAGGATGTGGTTAATTTGCTAAACTACCTACAGTAGACACATTTCTTCTATGACACAAATAATACATTTTTTACCAGGAACAAGTAAGGTAAACTACAATGTTCCATTGTTCACTGAGGAGCTGACTTTTTATATACTGTACCTGTTTTAAAATGTATGAAGATGATGATTATGATGATTATTCATACTTGCCTACTTGTAAAGTGTATCCTTCCGGGAGATGCCTGGAGAGGAAACCCTTCTCGCACTTTGGGGGTGAGGCTGGGTTCTAGGTCACTAGGCCTGGTACACAAAATAGTGTGAGTTGTGGGTCAATGGGTAGGGGGCAGGGCTAAATGATGTCACATCATTCAGCCCCTCCATATGGCACCGCATTCCATGCATACTCCTGCCATCTGCACTAGGAAGTGGGTGGGATATTGGAGAAGCGACCACTATTCCATAGATGCAGGGGACATCCAGGAGAGTACAAATAGAGCCATCCTCATCTAGCCCTTTAATAGGATTAAGTGAGCCAGAACTGTTGGACTTAATCCTATAGTAATCCCCTACTGTATTGTTCTATGTATTGTATTGCAGCTGAGAACAGTAGGCCTTGGCTCACCATGACTCACCATGGCTCACCATGGCTCACCATGGCTATCCAGAGAAGGCTAGCTGAAGGCTCCATTTGTAAGTATGATGTTTTTCAGACTATAACATGAACAACAGGTACATACAGTAGCTGAGAAGAGAGAGCAATTATTTTTAATACTGCTCTTAATTTGATTCCACCAATCCACAAGGGGCATTTCCTCCCAGCAAGCCAGCAATGCCGTCACTGATATACCGCCGGACTCGTTAGAGAGGTTCCACCGTCTTTAAAGGATGCAGATGAAAACAAAACAATGGGCAGTTACTCCGGTTATTCTGTGTATATTATTCAATTCATTTATATAGTTTAAACTGTGACTTTCTACGCGTCTTAGATTTATTGTGTTATTAGAGCCTTTATTAATATTAATGTCATTGCCAAGCAACCTAATTGGTAAATATATTTTACAATAGAAGATATCAATATAGCAGTACATAATTCTTACCTGTAAAGGCTATTCTTGTGTAAATCTATCTAACAGATTGTTATCGGCAAATTATATACTGTATGTATTCTCAAGTCATTAGTGTAATGAGTATTGATCAATATTTCCCTGTGGCACGGAACTAAGTGAATATTTTGGACTGACATATGGTGAATGCCACTGCTGTTGTTTATTAGAAAGTTTGGCGTTCCTAATAAAGGTAAATTGGATTACTTCTCTGCACACTGATAAAAGGAAGTGTTCTGGGGAATTCGATGTAGAATCTCCTGCAGAATACATTTATATGCAGTATGAGGAGGAGAGAGTATAAATGGATGAAATCTCACAACCGCTGTTCATTTGCATACACAGGGGAACATTTGCTAAAACTTCTAAAAATGAAAAGAGGTGATGTGGCTCATAGCAACCAATCATATACTTCTTGCTACAGCAACCTCAATGTACTAGCTCAGTGGTTCTCAAATTCGGTCCTCAGGACCCCACACAGTTCAGGCTTTCCAGGTCACCCGGCAGGTGTACAGTTGCACTCATTAATACCTGACACATTTTAAAAGATCCACAGGTGAAGCTAATTATTTCACATGATTCTGTGAGGAGACTTTGATTAACTTATGCACTTTCTCTCCAAGCTTTGATAAATGTCCACCTTAGGGAAAATGTTACTAAATTTATCGAACACAATATCTATTTCTAAGAATTTATTTTTACACTTTTAACACCATCAGCCCGCCACTCACAGCCCAGTGGTGCCGGGGACAGCCCCTGGCTTCAGCCGGGCTGGAGTTCCCCTGGAGGGGGGGGGGGGGTCTAGGCTGACCAGCCAGGATGCTTATGCTATGGCTGGGGGACCTTATTTAAAAAGTGTCCCCCAACTGTGGCATGATGCCATTGGCTGTTTGAGCTCGGTGCTGGTTTCCGAAATACAGTGGACCCTACTCCTTTTGTCCCCCATATTTTGGGAACCAGGACCAGGCCATGACCCCGGGGCTGGTTATAGAAAATACAGGGGGACCCCATTTAATTTTTTTCCCCGCTGTATTTCTGCAACCAGGACCGGCTCAATGAGCCTGGGGCTGGCTATGCTCGTTGGAGGGACCCCACGCTGTTTTTTTAATTATTATTTTTTTATCTTTTTATACACAGCGAAGCGTTGCACGGATATGACTGATGCTTCATGCTCGTCTGTGTTTGGCTACTGGGAAACGCAGCATCCAAATTCAAATCACTTCACCATCGAAAAATAAGAATCCGGAGAATACGACAGCTTTGTAAATTCACCATATTCTCTGTTTGTATTTTCGGGCTGGGTATAGCCAATCCCGTTCGTACCCGTTCGTACCTGAGATCGGCCATAATCGGCCTTCTTAGTAATTATCCCCCTTAGTCTCTATTTCTGTGTTCTAAATCAATCTAATCCTACAGTACAGTTACAGTACAGCGCACACCTATTGTATAGTCCCTGTTAATGCTAAAATCCAAACGAACCGTTTCTCCTAAACACGGGCAGGAAGGCAGTTTTAAATTGTTTTAGTTTAAAAGTAGTATAGAATGTGTAATAGAAAACTGAAAGGGGGACTATATCAGACATGCGGTACTGCAATAGCAATACAGTACACAGTTCTGTACAGTACAGTAACTAATGCCATGCACAGACAGTACTGTAAGAGCACTAAAAGCCGGCTTGTGCCACACTGTACAGCTGATCCATCTGCCTGCCCTTGTCCAGCTTCTATAGTGTGTAGCATCACGTTTTAGGATGGACCTCTGTCACCTCCAAATTGGTCGGCAGGAAAAAAACTCATTAATAAATAGGGAATGTGCATTAGCACCAGCAATATATCAAAGTAGAAAATTTCCTTTCAAGTGTAAGGAAAATAGCAATTTGAAAAGCAGTAGACAGCACCCCTTTCATACACATCCCACACTGTTTCATTAAGCAATGCCTGCAGTCAGAACGCTACTTAATTAATCCTCAGGAACTCTGAGAAGTACCATTAGCTGGTGACATGATGTATCCACTAACCTGTGACAAGAACCCAGAACTTTGTGCTCAAAGTTGTTACTATGCTGCTGTTTTCTTTATATGTTGATATAAACCTGCTCACAACAGGAGCAGGCATCTTCTTCTGGGCTGGAGAAGTATTAAAGACGTTTCATTGAGGCATCAGGCGCTTTTAGTGTTGGTTTAGCCAACGTTGTATCTGCCGACACAGTGGGGGAGATTTACTAAAATATGAGTTCTATTTCTCATGGGATGTTGCTATGGGCAACCAATCAGGAACTATTTCTGATTTATTTAGCACCTTCTAGAAGATAAAAGATAGTATTTGATTGGTTGCCCATAGCAACATCCCATCTGATAAAGAACTCCCATGTTATAAAATTTCCCCCAGTGACTGGGTAATGGGTAAGGTGAAACAGCTTACTCCCAGTGACTGGGTAATGGGTAAGGTGAAACAGCTTACTAACACATCCATAATTTGGTAACAGAGTGATTATTATATTATATTAATATTATATTATATTATTATCATTAATTTTATTGATAAGGTGCAGCAAGTGGATAGCAGTACCGTACATACGACGCACATTAGAAGAACACTACAGGGTACAAAGAATGAAACATTACAGTAAGTTATATGATGCCACTTTGACACCGCAGCCACAGCACTCCCCAACGGCAGCCCACACACCCTGTACTCCCTGGAGTAATGAACAATGGTGGTTAGGGCAGACAGACCCCACCCCCTCCATGAGGCCACACCCTCCTGTGAAGCAACACACGCTTTCAGCAAATGCCACACTGGCTGTCATAGGAACAAGTGACACCCCTGCTATCTATCTATTTGTCTACCTATCTATCTATCTATCTATCTATCTATCTATCTATCTATCTACAGTATTACATAAATTATGAAATATTACAGTTTATTGTCTCAGAAAACAATGTTGGTCCTTTACTGTTCAATATACATCTCTGAATTGCCTGGGAGGGAAACTACAGTACTGTACATATCCTTTTACGGATGGCACAGAGATCTCTAAGAGCGTTGACAGAATAATAAAGGCAAGTCAAATAAACAGTGATTCAGAGAAAACAGTCACATGGACAATAGAGTGAAATCTACAATTTAATTAATTCAAATGTTAATTAACACAGGAAGGCGCAATAAAACAGCTTTATAGGCAATCACAATAGAAGAAAGCGACCTGGAGGTCATGCTTTCCAATGACTTGACATTCAAAGGAAATGCAGCTTGAAATAAATAAATTGTTTAGTGGGGATGAAAAAAAAGTGTTTTATTTGAAGTCATTGTTTCTGATTTCTAGCCAATAATCAGGCTGCTTTCCGAATATTAGTTCTTTTCACAAAATGACTGCCTCCGCTGAGCCGAAGCCACTGCCAAGTGACTGCAAAGAAGCACGGTGTAATTTCCTCATGCTAGTAATTCTGATGTCATAGAATGAGTGTAATGCAATGACGCAGCGTAGTGGCAATTAGTTGGCGATGTTCTCTACCAGTGAGACTAGACAGCCATAGTGAAGGAAGTGTTTGGGCTCAGTTATGATTTTATGCTGTGAGCTGACATTTCTACACACAAGTAATTTGCTGCTCCCTTGTGGGATGAAGGTCTTCTGAAGAATATCATGTTTGACCATTACTTTAGGCAATAGGTGAACTTTACAAGGCTAAAAAGGTCAAACAAAGCTCTTAAATCATTTACAAGGGTCGTGAAAACCTGATGAAATGATGAATAGAATAACTAGTACAACATCATCTATCTATAGGATTCACTTCAGGATTGAACTCATATGACCCAGATGGGGGAGATGTGAAGCTACACAGATGATACATATCTCCCTGTATAAAGGGATGAATTAAGAGAACAATGCAATAGATCCTTTCCCACATCTATAATAATTATTACTATTATTTTATTGATATAGCACTATTTCTTCTAAGGTCAACTTAGTGGTGGCACCAGGGTCAATGACACCTGTTGCGGTAAACAAACCCTCTAGGGCCCCTGTAGCCAAAAGGGGGTGGAGTCCTCCTGGAAAGTGGTGTGGCCTCGTAGAAGCCCTTGGGGAGATCACCAAGGGGGTGTGACTTAGCAGAGAAAGTCCCCTGATAATCTCACTTTGGAGGCGTGCAAGCTGCCTCCGTAGATTCTGCAGGACTGCCAGTTTCTCAGTGATGGGAGCTGGGTGCTGCAGGCTAATGTCACACTTCAGCACCTGGCTACAGTCAGGGCCGGTGCAAGGCAATAATTGGGGCACCCTGGCGTGATGCAGCGCAGGCCGCCGTAGCACTCCATCGGGGTTGATGAGGCAGCCGCAGCATCACTACATGGGGGGGGGGTGATGGTGCCGGGTGATGCGGCACTCCACAGGGGAGGTGGTGGGTGATGTGGCGAGGGCTGCCATGTCACTCCCAGGTGGGGGGGGGCGGTCTGGGGTGATGCAGCGGCGCCCACGCCGAGTCGCTTGGGGGGAGTTGGCGCCGCTTGTGAGGGTACGAGTTCCTCAATCACTCAGACACCGAGCAGATGAAACCAGAAGAATGGTTTATTTTCCACAGCACGCACAAATAGACAATAAACAGTGGCAAAGGTAAATTGCAGAGTAGAAAGATATTCAGGTAGCAGGCCCAAACAGACAGTCCTTGTATAGTCACAGTCCCAGATCAGTTCCACAGGGCAAACTATCACTTGTCCACACAGCTGTGATAGCAGAAAACTGTATAAGTCCACAAAACACTGGCAACTCCACAGAAGCGAGGATGAGGCGTTCCACAAGACACAGGTAGAGCATACCTCTGAACCTTAAGACTGCGACTAACCTCCTTCCTCCTCTCTTCTCCTTCAGCTCTCATTCACATCTCTCCCCTCTCTTCCTGCAAACACCAACTTACATCCCAAAGGCACCCCTCTCCCCCTCCCTCAGGAATTCTTAACCCTTCCTATGCTGGGTGCAGTTGTATGAATATAACAGGGTCTCCTATTACCTGTCCAGGGGCTGATTAACTCACTCCCTTCATCTGGCTTTGAAGCTTGTGTATGTGAGGGATTTCACACCTTCATGTAAACAGATCTCTTCTCTGGAGACTGACCCTGGTGTTATCCATCCTTAGCCTCTTGTTATTTGGGGGGGAAGTGTATGTCTCTGCCACTATCTGTCTCTGTTACTAAACAGCCTATAAAGAGGTCCTTTGATCCCTGAACCAAAAACTATACACAAACTGAACAGATTCTAATCTAAGCATTTGGTCGCTTCTAGCCGGACCATCTGTCTCCACATACACAGTTACAATATTTAAGTAATACGCAATTGGGGCTTACATGAATAAAGTCCTGGGAAATACAGACATACATAGGGAACAATAGGGCTAAAATGTACATTAATTACTGTGGAGTAGAGGATGTCACAATTCACTTATCGCCAATGCAATTCCTTCACATTTCCTCCCCCACATTTTAGTCCATGTTCCTGGTGTCCTGGGTAATGGCAAGGGCTGGTCTCCTGGTGTTAGGTGGCACTGGGTCTGGTTCCTGCTGACGGGATAGGCCATCCGCGTTTCCATGATCTTTACCCTTTTTGTGAGAAATAGAGAAGTTGTACAGTTGTAGGGCTAAGCTCCACCTCAGTAACCGTCCATTGTCTCCAGCTGTACGTTGTAGAAAACTAAGGGGGTTATGATCTGTTACCACTGAAAACTCACGCCCATACACATAGGGCTGCAACTTCTTTAGTGCCCAGACGATGGCTAGGCACTCCTTTTCAATGGTGGCGTAGGCTATCTCGCGGGCAACTAGTTTTCGGGAAATAAAGGCAACTGGGTGCTCACACCCATCCTCCCCTATTTGACTTAGCACAGCTCCTATTCCACAAGCTGAAGCATCTGTTTGCACAATGAACCGCCGGCGGAAGTCAGGGGCGGCTAACACTGGGGACCGGGACAAGATGTCCTTAAGCTGGGAGAAAGCCTGCTCGCAGTCAGGGGTCCAGTCAATGTTTCGGGTGTACTTTTTGGTCGTTAGGTCAGTCAGTGGTTTGGCAATGGTGCTGTACTGAGGAACAAATTTACGATAGTACCCCGCTGTGCCCAGGAAGGCACGTACCTGTTTTTGGTTAGTGGGGTGAGGCCACTTCAGAATGGCCTCAATTTTTGCTGGTTCTGGACGAATACGGCCTCCCCCAACCCTGTGGCCAAGGTACAGCACCTCTGCCATCCCCATCTGACACTTATCCGGTCTGATTGTCAACCCTGCCTGGCTAATCTCTGCTAAAACCTGGGCTACATGCTGCAGATGATCCTCCCAGGTCTCACTAAAAATTGCTATATCATCCAGGTAGGCCTGGGCAAACTCCTGACACCCTGTCAGTATGCGATCTACTGTACGCTGGAAGGTGGCAGGGGCATTCTTCATCCCGAAGGGCATGTCAGTAAATTCAAAAAGCCCAAATGGGGTATTGAACGCTGACCTCTCCTGTGCCTCTCTGGTAAGGGGTATCTGCCAGTACCCCTTGCTAAGGTCCAGGGTGGACACATAGCGAGCCATCCCCAACCTGTCTAACAGCTCATCTACCCGGGGCATGGGGTATGCGTCTGTCACTGTCACCTCATTCAGCTTCCTATAGTCCACGCAGAAGCGTGTACTCCCATCCTTCTTGGGCACTAAGACCACGCTGGAGGCCCAGGGACTATTTGATGGCACAATGACCCCAAGCGCCAGCATTTCGTCTACCTCTTTTTTCATCATATTGAGCACCTCGGGATTCAGCCGATATGCTGGTTGCCTAATGGGCCGAGTTGCTCCGGTGTCGACATGATGGGCTGCTACATGAGTGCGTCCTGGCCTGCTAGTGAACTGAGGCCCCACTAGCTCCAAAACCTCCCTCATTTGTCGGGTCTGGGTTTCAGTTAACTGTGTGCCTATGGGCACGGCCTCCACCCCCACATCCTTCTTGGTTGCTGCCAGAATGTCAGGGATGGGGTCAGTCTCTGGGTCATCCATTGGTGGGCAGCAGATTGCCACAGCCCCTATTTCCCTGGTGACATATTTTTTTAATCTATTTATGTGGTAGGTGCCCACCCGCTTCCCGGTTTGATCTAGGGCAATGATATAATCTACCTGCCCCTGTCGGTCCACTACAGTATATGGCCCTGCCCAGGTCGCCTGTAACTTGTGCTTTCGTACAGGTACCAGTACCATCACTTTCTGACCCACTTCCAACTCCCGTTCACGTGCATGCTGGTTGTAATACTTGCACTGCCTTCCCTGTGCCTCCAGCATATGGTCATGCGCAAGCTGCATTAGCCTTTGCAGTCTCTCCCTCATTTGGGCCACATATTCTAAGACCGGAACCTCCGGTTCCTGGAATGATCCTTCCCAGCTTTCCCTGACTAAGTCGAGAGGACCCCGGACCCTTCTGGCATATAGTAACTCAAAAGGGGAGAACCCGGTAGAATCTTGCCTTACTTCGCGGTATGCGAATAGAAGCTGTTGCAAGGATTTCTCCCAGTCTCCCCCCTCTGATTCAGCATATGCCCGTAGCAACTGCTTAAGGGTCGCATTAAATCGCTCACACAATCCGTTTGTTTGGGGGTGATAGGCAGTAGTGCGAAAGGGATGGACCCCAAATTTGGCCCATATGGTCTGCAGTAAGTCCCCTTGAAATTGCGCACCTTGGTCGGTGACCACTTCTTCGGGAAATCCCACACGACTAAAGATATCCATGAGAGCCTGGGCAATATGCTCAGCATCTATGGATGCCAGCGCCACCGCCTCTGGGTACCTAGTCGCATAGTCAACCACAGTCAGTATGTATTTCTTTCCTGTTCTGCTCGGTTTCTTAAAAGGCCCAACAATGTCCATGGCCACTCTCTTGAATGGCTCACTGATCACAGGCATGGGTTGTAGGGGGACACGACGTGGGGGTCCCCCGAGGCGTTGACAGACCCCACATGACTCTCTATACTGTCTTACCTCCTGGTTTATTCCTGGCCAGAAGAAGTGCCGCAGCAGTCGGGCCCGGGTTTTACGAATCCCTAAATGGCCTGCTGAGGGGATGTCATGGGCAAGTGCTAGCAATCGCGCACGGTACTGCTGGGGAACAATTAACTGTTTCCTAGGGACTTCGGGCTCTAATGGGTCTGCTTTTGCTGGCACCCTGTACAGTCTCCCCTCCTCCCACTGAATGCGATCCTCCTGAGTTCCCCAATCACTCCGTCCTGCTGCCCTGCGGAGGCTAGCTAGGGACGGATCTGTTTGTTGGGCTTCCCTAAATTCCACTCTATCTACCTCCCCCAGATTCACGTCACAGTCAAGCAAGTCTGGTACCATGTTACTCACCGGCGGTGGCTCAGGGGCTGTAGCAGTAATTCCTGGTGCTGGCGGGAGAGGGCCCTCAGGTGCTATCTCTCCAGCCTGTGACTGGCTCCGGGTGATAGCTCCCACGAAACAACTGGCCAATCCACCACCCAAATCATTTCCTAGAATAACATGGGTGGGGAGCCCTTCCAGAAGTCCCACGTTCACTTCCCCAGAGTCCTGACCCCAATCCAAGTGTACCCGGGCCATGGGGATGACAGTGATCTGCCCCCCTGCCATGGAGATCTTAATTTTCCGTTGCTTCAGTAGTTGGCAGGGGGGGATTAATTCTGGGCGGATAAGGGTGATGGAGGCACCCGAATCTCTTAACCCCTGCAGTTCCTTCCCATTAACTTTTACAGGCTGTAGATGTGGCTTCATGTTATCCGGGGTGGCTTTTCCAATAGCTGCTACCACCTCCACCTGGTATACTACTTCCTCCGCCTCTGGCGCATCAGGACAGTACTCCCCTCCCCCTCCCCCAAATGATGGTTCCTGGCACACAGCTACTCGAGGCAAGGCATGTCGGGCACCTGGAAATGGTCCTCTTCCCCGGGGGCAATCTCGGCGGACATGACCCACCTTGTCACAGTTGTAGCAGCGACGGGCTCCTGGTAGCTCGGGTCCCCAAGGCCGGGGGTTGGGGGGCTGTGGAGCTGGGCGTTGGGGGGCCGCCGGTAGATCCCGATCTGGCTGGGCCCGTCGGAGATTAGTCTTTTCCTCGATGTTGGCCCCTCTCCACCGAGGCCTGTTAGCTGTGAACTCGTCCGCTAGTTGTGCCGCTTTCTCGGGGGTGGTAGGGGTCCGATCTGCTACCCATTCTCTGATCTCAAGAGGCATCTTGTTCAGCAGCTGCTCCAAGATAAAAGCATTTTTAATATCTTTTACAGTAAGGGCCTGCTTCACGGACAGCCACTTATCACAGTTCCTCCGCAACAGGTTATTAAACTCTGTAAATGAAGAATCGCCTTTTCGGGTTATGGTGCGAAACTTCACACGGTATGATTCAGCAGTCACCGCATATCTAGCAAGCAGGACACTTCGTACCTCCTCATATACCAGCACCTGCTCTGGGCTCAGGGCATGGAATGCTTCCAGAGCCCTTCCTCTCAGACTGGGGAACAGAAATCGAGGCCACTCTGCTGCCTCAATTCCATGCAAAGTCATAACAGATTCAAACATCTGCAAATGGGTATCAATATCCGAACCGGCATCATCAAAAGGTGGGATGTCATTATATCTCAGCCTGGCCACCTGGCTTACTGATGCTGCCGTAGTGGGTATAGAGGACTGCAACCCCAATGCAGCTCCCAAAACTGAGGCTCCTTGTCCCAGAGCTGCCAGCAAGTCCTGCAACTGATCTGCATTTCCAACAGGCAGCGCAGCCCCTGAAGCATTTGTCCTGTTGGCCCCCTGCACCTCGTTCCGCTCTAGGACGGGGTCCTCATCGTCCTCCTGTCCAGGGTGTTCTTGGTCCCATTGTGCCAGCTTTGCCATTAATGCTGCTCTGGTGTCCAATGCCTCAAACTCAATCTGCCTCGTACGGCACAGATCCTGCAGTTGATCCTTTTTGCTGTATCGGTAGCATAGTGGTGCTGGATCCATTCCCTGAGGTGTTTATGACTCGTTGCTCGAAGGTTGGTGTCTGAGTGGTCCCGCTGCTGCCGCCAAATGTGAGGGTACGAGTTCCTCAATCACTCAGACACCGAGCAGATGAAACCAGAAGAATGGTTTATTTTCCACAGCACGCACAAATAGACAATAAACAGTGGCAAAGGTAAATTGCAGAGTAGAAAGATATTCAGGTAGCAGGCCCAAACAGACAGTCCTTGTATAGTCACAGTCCCAGATCAGTTCCACAGGGCAAACTATCACTTGTCCACACAGCTGTGATAGCAGAAAACTGTATAAGTCCACAAAACACTGGCAACTCCACAGAAGCGAGGATGAGGCGTTCCACAAGACACAGGTAGAGCATACCTCTGAACCTTAAGACTGCGACTAACCTCCTTCCTCCTCTCTTCTCCTTCAGCTCTCATTCACATCTCTCCCCTCTCTTCCTGCAAACACCAACTTACATCCCAAAGGCACCCCTCTCCCCCTCCCTCAGGAATTCTTAACCCTTCCTATGCTGGGTGCAGTTGTATGAATATAACAGGGTCTCCTATTACCTGTCCAGGGGCTGATTAACTCACTCCCTTCATCTGGCTTTGAAGCTTGTGTATGTGAGGGATTTCACACCTTCATGTAAACAGATCTCTTCTCTGGAGACTGACCCTGGTGTTATCCATCCTTAGCCTCTTGTTATTTGGGGGGGAAGTGTATGTCTCTGCCACTATCTGTCTCTGTTACTAAACAGCCTATAAAGAGGTCCTTTGATCCCTGAACCAAAAACTATACACAAACTGAACAGATTCTAATCTAAGCATTTGGTCGCTTCTAGCCGGACCATTTGTCTCCACATACACAGTTACAATATTTAAGTAATACGCAATTGGGGCTTACATGAATAAAGTCCTGGGAAATACAGACATACATAGGGAACAATAGGGCTAAAATGTACATTAATTACTGTGGAGTAGAGGATGTCACAATTCACTTATCGCCAATGCAATTCCTTCACACCGCTCACCTCCATCTGGGGGGGACCTGCTCCCAACTTCCACCCTCCAGCGCCCTAGGCAAATGTCTAAAGCTGCCTATTGGTGGCGCCGGCCCTGGCTACAGTGACTGTAGAGGAGTTGTCATCTGGTGTCACCCATTGGAAGGATGACAGTTGGGAACAGCCTGCACCCTGGTACCATTGTTGTCACGCCACTGGGTCAACTATATTCTCATTGTGGGGTTGATGCAAAGTTAAATGCAAGTTAATCCTTAATTATATCTGCACTGTGTGCACGGACAACATATGTATGTTCTCGCATATACAAAGTTTGTGCGCATCTTTGCTTAAGCTTGGTTGCATAAAAGTCATTATTATCAGAGCGCACTTGCCCCAGTCCTATCCCTGGTGCCAGAATTCTGTGTGATAACGGGAGCATTTGTGTGTGCTCAACTCTCCATGTGCCACAATCAGTAAAGGATCCAGAGGAGGGGCTGCACACCACATCAACCACTCCAACTGCCAGCAACTACCATGACTCAGTAGCAGTTGGTGTTTCTTATTTCATTTATGAACTGTGGTGTCGTCTGTGATACGAATGCGACAAGGAAGCCATGTTGAATGATATAATAAAGGTAATTGAGTTCGCTCTGAACAAAATGGCTTCCAGAGATGCAGCTTAAAAAGCTTAAAACTGCAAAACGAAGCAAGCTGCAGATGTATATGACTTCGCAAAAGCCAGATTCTTAGAAATGAAATAAGTAGACATGTTTGTGCCAAACATGTCCTATAGATAGATACCAAGAAGTAGACATGTTTGTGCCAAACATGGCCTACAGATACCAAGAAATAGCTACAGTATAGATGCCAAGAAATAGCTATAGATACCAAGAAGTAACGAATACCAAGAAATAGCTATAGATACCAAGAAGTAACGAATACCAAGAAATAGCTATAGATACCAAGAAGTAACGAATACCAAGAAATAGCTATAGATACCATTGCGTGCGCTGAGGGTATATAAACCGACCCGGGACCAAGGTTTGGTTAGGAGTCAGGGGTGTACAGACGTGTACACATCCAGTGCTAGCACCCGCAGGTCTTATGCTTCCCCCTCTTGGGATAACTGCGGTGAAGCTTCATACTGGAACCAGAAGGGCAACCACTCTATCTTATACTTGTGGCCGAGTGAGCGCCAGGCTTGGTGTCCCAGACGAGAGAGTCTTAGACCAGACCTGACCAGACCAGTGACGGATGCCCGGTGTCCAGTTTCTCTAGTGACGGCTGAGATAGGACTCCACAGCCGATGCACACTCTAGAGTGATGCTACGATAACCAGAAAGTGCTCTAATGTTGCTTCTGACTTTTAAAAGCAGTCCGGTCATCAGTCACAAGCGATGAACCTGTCGCTTCAACATCAGTCCATGTTGTTGTGTTCTTTTCGGTACATTTACATTTTCCTTCTTGTTCACTGACTGATGTTTCTAAATATGGCCCAGAGACTCATTCAGTGTAACAGTCTATCCTTTCTGGTAAATTGTCAGAGTACCGTGGTCAGTACTCATATCAAACATATCATCTAGGGAAGTATACAAAAGAACAAATGTTGGAAGCAGCCGCAGGGCTTGTGATTTAAAATAAAATAAAAGTAGAGCCTGTTGAACACAAATTCTTCCTTCTAATTCCAGGTTCAATCCATGGATTAAATAAGTCATGAACAAATGAGTGTTTCAGGGAGGGCATGCTCAGGGAAGGCACACTTAGGGAGGGCACACTTAGGGAGGGCACACTTAAATGGAGGGCACACTTAGGGAAGGCACACTTAGGGAGGGTATACTCAGGGAAGGCACACTTATGGATAGCGCACTTAGGGAGGGCACACTCAGGGAGGGCACACTTAGAGAGGGCACATTCAGAGAAGGCGCACTTGAGGAGGGAACACTCAGGGAAGGCACACTTATGGAATGCGCACTTAGGGAGGGCACACTCAGGGAAGGCACACTTAGGGAAGGCACACTTAAGGAGGGCACATTCAGAGAAGGCGCACTTGAGGAGGGAACACTCAGGGAAGGCACACTTAGGGAGGGCACACTCAGGGAAGGCACACTTATTGAATGCGCACTTAGGGAAGGCACACTCAGGGAAGGCACACTTAGGGAAGGCACACTTAGGGAGGGCACACTTAGGGAGGGCACATTTAGAGAAGGCGCACTTGAGGAGGGAACACTCAGGGAAGGCACACTTAGGGAGGGCACACTCAGGGATGGCACACTTATGGAATGCGCACTTAGGGAGGGCACACTCATGGAAGGCACACTTAGGGAGGGCACACTTAGGAAAGGATCACTTAGGGAGGGCACACTTAGGGATGGCACACTCAGGGAAGGCACACTTAGGGAGGGCACACTCAGGGAAGGCACACTTAGGGAGGGCACAGTCAGAGAAGGTACACTTTCAGAGAGCACACTCAGGGAAGGCACACTTAAAGAGGGCACACTTAGAGAGGGCACACTAAATGAAGTCACACTTAGGGGTAACTTAACTAAAGCTGAAAATGAAGAGATGCCCATAGCAACCAATGATATGTTTATCATTTCTCTATTGCATCCTAGAAGATGATAGACAGAATCTGATTTGTTGCATTGGTTGAGAATCTTTAGTAAATTTACCCCTAAGGGTGGGCACATTTAGGGTGGGTGCATTTAGGGAGAAGGGAGTCACACTTAAGACCCCCATACACTATGCTATTTAGGCCCGGTTTCACTTTTGGGCGAGAAATCAATGTGCGGTCCCATGCGCATCAGATTGGAGCCGGAGATCATACATGCTGCATGTAAGATCTCTGGGTTGGACCCACTCCCAGAGCAGTGGGGAAAGGGGATCACATGCCATACATTGCATGCAAAAGTACCTAATGCAATGTATCGCATGCAATCCTGCAGCGCAATGCGACTTTTCCAAGGGAAGAAGTCGCACAGTGTATGGGCACCTTCAGGGAAGGAACACAAAGTTGCATATTTGGCACAATCACACTGAGAAATCTACTTCTGTAAACAACCTGCAGCCGACTGTAGGATTTATTATTAGACAGATGCAGCGCAAGAGTATTGACAACTAACTACAGTAGTTCTAAATGTTATAGACTGCTAACAGGAAAAAGCAATTCAGCAAGCTGTGTGCTTCAGTTAGCACTGGGACACAACAATCTCATGCCTGAATATGACTTTTAAAGAGAAATAAATGTTTATTTTTAGCAGCGTGTTGCTTGCAGAGATACACACTTGTTCTGTTGTATCTGGCAAAACTTCAACTGCCAGAAAGACAAGTACTGGTACTGTAATGGGGTAACACAGACATTGGGGTCTATTTACTAAGCTTTGGGTGGAGATAATATGGACTACCGGCAAATCATCCTTTAACTGCCATGATACAGGCTGTATTTAAAATATGACAGTTAGTATAGTCACCATGATGAACTGCTACTGTACTTATACAAACCTCCGTACTTTTTTAAACCCCAGAACGATACCTGTGGCAAAAGGCATGGCTGCTCCAAAAAGGGATGGAGCTGAAGGTGGGTGTGGGCTAGTGTAAATGGGCGTGACCTAGTTCCGCTACCCCCGTTTTTCACATTTTCTACCCATCGCTCCCCAAACGACTGGGCGTCCCCGGCTCTCTCCCTCCTCCCTGCACTGAAGAGATGCCGTACACAGGAAGAGCAAAGCAACGGTGATCTCCGGTTCCCATAACTACCCCACCCCCATGAGACACTATCACCCGCGGGAAGGACAGCAGGACAGTCTCCAAATATCGGAACTGCCCCAATGTAATCAGGACAGTTGGGAGGTATGACCTACCGACTCTTCCGGAAGTTTCAGGAGACTCACAATTTTTCATGTAGTCTTCCACAGCCCTGGAAGATTGGGTACTCAGGAAAGTTGGCAGGATGGGGAGATATTTAGTGGAATTGTGGGTGAATGTGGAGGGGCAGGGCTAAAATTATGTGAATTTCCAACATTTAACCTCGCCTCTTCATCGAGGACCACAATTTCCATCATGATGGTGAAGCCCTACTAAAGTGGAAGACATATATATATATATATATATATATATATATATATATATATATATATATATACACTGTATATACTGACAAAATGACTTTAAAAGTTTTAGAAACATTGATGATTACACCAATCTCGTATTGTATTTATTCGAGCCGTACCTTTCATTTATATTACATTTATATAATTTAGACACGCATAGAGAATTGATCAAGCAATAGGTTTTGTGATCCTTTTTTATTATTATTTTGCCTTAGTCTAAGCCTACATATGTGACTTGTCATTAAATGAAGGATAAAGCAATAACATTTTTGTCCTTTAAATATTGATGCATTATATTATGCATATTTTTTACATATTTATAGTGTTTTCATTTAGAGTCCCTGCGTGTTTCCTATTTTATGAATTGGCTTATCGTGTATTAGGGAAAGACACCCATGCTTAATTGTTGTCATTTTTATTTTACCAGAATGTGGAAAACATGTATTTATTTCAAGAACAAAATAATAGCTTTTATTATTTCTGCAATAAAACAGTTGGTGATTTGAAGAGAATTAAACAGTCTAATGTACTGTAAAATAATAAATAGGCATTTTATTGATATCCACAATAAGGTAGTTTTCTACATGAGTGAGTTATGTTATGAAGCAGAACAGTTTTACTTGTGGAGAAAAATACTTGAAAAGATATTTGTTTATTTATATATATATATATACGACCCCCGAAACGTTGACAGGCCGATGGATTAAAATCCGTTCCAGTTTTCACCGTTTACAAGTCTCCGAGTGCCTTTGTCTGTCTGGTACTTATATATATATATATATATATATATATATATATATATATATATATATATATATATATATATATATATATATATATATATTTAAACAATTGAGCCATTTGTAATAAAATAATGAAGGATTATATCATTAGGAAGTTACTACATATAAATATATACAGAAAAGAACTGTATAAGTGTTTAATCTCTTTCATAATGTTATACACCAACAAAATCGCACCGAATTACAGGTGCCTGACTGGCCACTGCCTCAATCACATGCATTGATGTTGCCTTTAACAGTCCACTCTACTCTGTGGCCGCCTTGCCTCACGTGGTGGCAATCATATCCCAGAAATGCTTCTAAGCTGAGCCTGCGACTCAGACCCCCAAATGCAACAGGAATCCAAGAGAAGTGTCTGGGGCCTCCCTGTGACCACCCAGAGTCCTCCAGCCTGGCCCCAGCATGACCATGAGTCGAATTGCCTGGGGCATGTGGCCTATTCTTCTGGCCACAGCTTGGGCCTTGAGTTGCTGAGCATGACCACCGCAGGCTGTTTCCTGTGTTACCAGAGATGCTAGTGCCCTATATTCACAGCTTCCCTGTGGCCTCTCCTCACCTCTGCCAAGAGAGCATCGGCAGAGGCGGATTGGCCCACCGGGAAACCGGGCCGTTTCCCGGTGGGCCGGACCAGATGTCACTATGACTGGGCCGCTTACCTTGTTAGAAGCGGCCGCAGCCTAGCCTGGTCACAAACGTCAGCATTGCCCAAAACAAATATGGCCACCGCATATATGCATATATTAAATGCACATATGTGGCGGCCATATTTGTTTTGGGCAATGCTGTGTCTGGGGATGCTGGATGTTGCCGATGGAAGCACCGGCGGTGAGTAATGTCCGCAGCCCCCCCCAGGCGCAGTGTCTAAAATCCAGTCATCCGGGCGAGTTGTCAGCGGGAGGTGTTTTTGAGGAGGGGCCGGGCATCTCTATGGACACTGCTGCTGGTTCCCTCCTCTCCCCTCCACTGCCGCACCGCAGCGAGTCCGGTGTCTCCTCCCACTAAATCCGCGGCAGGGTCATCTTATGGCGCGCACCTTTGGAGCTGCCGTCAGCTGCTGGGAGCCCAGCCGATGCCGTAGTTGGGCTGCGGGCAGTGCTGGGACCGGGAAGCAGGGGAAGGGATCTGCCAGGAGCCGCAGCAGCAGTGTGCGCTGTGCGGAGACAGGGGAAGGGGAGGGGATGAAGGTGCCTCTGCCAGAAGGAAGCTACATCCAGGACCAGCACAAGTGTAGAGGGCAGCTAGGCAACCTGCTGCCGGGGAACAGATCCCTGCATCGGACTGGCAGCGCAAAGAACATGCAGCAGGGGCTATGATGCAAGGTTAGTGGTCCAGTCTCAGTGTCTGCCCCTTCTCTAGCTACCCATATCACTGCCCCCATACATAGAACCCAGCCTGCCAGTTACACAGTGATCCACCCCTCCTAATGCAGTCAAGTGTTCCCTCCTCCCACCACTTACTGTCCCCTTCTATTCCTGCCCAGTGGCCACTATTCTCAGTGTTCCCCACCATCTCACTGACTCTCCCAGCCGTGTCTCCTTTCTTCCCTCTCCCAACTAACCACGTCCCTCTTCTAAATAACCCTCATTACCCCCTCAGCTACTCCAGTCATAATGTACCCCCCTCATTCAGCCCACCATCAACTCTCTGTCCCCTTCCCATCCATCCCAGGGCCACTGAAATATATTACCCACTGCCTCTCTGTCTCACTCTCTCCTGCCACCCTTTTTGCCACTGCATCTACCTATTACCCACTGCCTGCCCGTCACCCATTCCCTGGCATCACCTACTGCTTCTCCTTTGCCCGCTATTGCAAGGCAACGCCCAATTTTAATTTTTCAAGAGCGTTCGTTCACATGGGTGTGTGTGGGGGGTGCGGTTCAACATTTTCCTGCTTAGGGTGCTAGTAGGCCTGGAGCTGGCCCTCCTCCTTCCTGCTGCCACCACAGCCCCACCAGGTGGCCTGGCTCCTGCATGCTGCGGCTGAATCCCCAGACCCCTTCTGATGTCGGCTCTCCTACCTCATCCTGCCGCCGCTGCATCAGAAGGCCTGGGAGTAAGTGTTTAGGCCAACAAATGGCCACTGCACTCTCTCTGTCCCATCGCATTTTACCTGTGTTGCCGATATCCTGAATTTTGGCTCATACATAGTGACATAACGTGAATTTTGGCTCATGCTGTGTGGCATAATATGATTTTTGGCTCATACTGAATGGCATAATGTGAATTTTCGCTCATGCTGTGTGGCATAAAATGAATTTTGGTTCATGCTTTGTGGCATAACGTGAATTTTAGCTCATGCTGTGTGGCATAACTAATTTTTGCTCATATTGTGTGGTATAACGTGAATTTTAGCTTATGCTGTTTGGCATAACATAAATTTTGACTCATGCTGTGTGGCATAAATTGAATTCTGGCTCATTCTATGTGGCATGACGTACATTTTGGCTCATTCCATGTGGCATATTGTGAATTTTGCTTCATACTGTGTGGCATAATGTGGCTTTTTACTCATTCTGGGGTCTACTATTGTGATGTATAATGTGTATAAAGGGTATATAGTGTGGAACACTACAGCTAAGGACATGGCCCTTTTAAGTGTCCACATCCTCTTTTGCGGAGCTACAAACTTCACTTTACCATACCATAAAATTTTCCCCTCCTACCACTGTGTGTATGTATGTAAAATTTATAAAATTTTGTATATTCTCATGTGCTAAACATGCCCCTTATGTGCTGTGGTCACACCACCTCCAGGGGGACCCAGGATTTCTCTTGGCAGCCCTGGTGAGGAGCGTCGGGCAGACAGGGGAATCAGCGGCCGTTGATTGGCTGAGAGAGCCGTCTGTCACGGCTCTCAGCCAATCAGCGGTTCCCCTTTTCCTTTACGTTTACTTTTCAAAATGCACACCACACCACAAAGGTATTCGTCCTTGGGGAGGAGGGATCCGAGGGATTGCATAAATCTGTATGCTGTACTGTATGTGTGTCAGCATGCCCCTCGTCCCTATACAATATGTGTGTCAGCGTGCCCCATGTCATTATACAATGTGTGTGTCAGTGTGCCCCATGTCATTATACAATGTGTGTGTAGGGTTACCACCCGTCCGGTTAGCCGGGTGTTCAGCAGTAGCTTGGCTGAGCTCCGACGCATTGCGGGTCCTCACTTGGCGGCAGTGATCTCCTGCCGCTCCACCATTTTGTAGCGTTTCCTCGCTTGGCCACTCTTGCTGAGTGAGGTGACTTCCCCAGCGCAAGATTTTGCGCCTTCTCCGTTGCCTCATGCTGTGCTCATTTGTCGCCGCCACCACCACTGGTCCAATTGGGCCTCCTGTATCTGGTAAACTTCTATATTTTTTTTTAAAACTGTGTGTGTGCTTTCTATTTGTGCAGTGTGGATCTGCTTTGTGAAGTGCACAGTAGTTCAATTTGCCTTTGACTCAAACCTGTGGGGCATATGTATAATGGCCATCATGTGTGTGGCATATGTATAGTGAGCATCAAGGTGTGGGGCATATGTATAATGGAACATCATGGTGCGGGGCATAATGTGTAATGGGCATCAATGTGTGTTGAGTACTGTGTAATGGGCATCACGATGTGTGCCATAATGTGTAATGGGAAATACAGTGTTTGGTATAATGTGTAATGGGCATTATAGCGTGTTGCGTTTGAATTACGGTGTGTTGCATAACATGTAATGGGTATTATGGCACGTGGTATATGTAATGGGGGTGTGACGTGTAGCAAGCATTACGGTGTAAATTTTTTACGCGCGCCTTCGGCGCGCACTATCCCTGTTGTTCTTAGTTTTAAAAAATTGTTGAGCCCTGGCATAACTCGCAATGGGCATCATGGTCTCTGGTGCACACTGTCACTGTTGTCCTTCTTTTATGAAAAATTGTTGAGCCCTGGCATAATGTGTAATAGGCACTATGGCATGTGGTATAATATGGATGTGTGACGTGTAATAGGCATTATGGGGCAAATTTTTGGTGCGCGCCTTTGGCATAACATGTAATGGGCATCACGGTGTGTGCCATAATGTATAATGGGCTTTACAGTGTGTGACGTAACTTGTATGTGGTATTACCGTGTGCGAAATCAAAAATAGATTTGAAGCAAATGGAAAAAAATTTATAAAAATAAGGCGGGTCAAGGGGCGGGTCAATGGGTGGGCTGTAGGTGAGCTACTAGCCATGCTTCCACAGCGGGGAAAATGAGGCGTGACCTCGTTGAAATAGGCCACGCCCCATATCACTAGGCCACGTCCCCTAAAAATGTGTGCCCGACTCCGGCGCGCAAAAGGTACCCCCCCCCCCCCCCAGGGCTGCTTCAAATTATTTCCCGGGCTGCTTTTAATTCCCAATCCGCCCCTGAGCATCGGTATACCCTCAGGTCTGCCTCTCAAGGTGAGAAGGAAGCTGAGGGGAAGAACCAGTAGGACTGTCCTCTAACAAGGGGGGATTGTCGGTACCAGCCTCATCATGGACATTTCTATTGAATACTATTGGACTCCTGATATTCTCACACTTACCTATAGCACTCCCATGAGACTGTCAGGTTCTGGGTCTGATGTGTTCCCGACCCTGACCGTGGTGGACCAGTGGAGGGCGCTGTGTAGCGGAAGGCCGGAGGCCTGATGAATGACATGCACAGAGGCACTGCCTTGCGTACCAGAGTGTTGGCTGAAACCAGAAGCAGAGGCGCGGAGTCTAACCTGCCAGCGGTATTCACCAGAGACCCCCGCAAGGGGATATGGACTTCGCTGCGTCTGACAGGCAGGTCGCGGCCCTCTGCCCTGGTCCTCTGGACGTAGGCGGAGGGTGGTAGTGATATTGAAGACACTGAGGATTGGAATAGTCTCTGGAGGGCACAGTGTGAAAGTGTCAACACTGATGTCGACAGCAGGGTCGATGAGATCACTCAACTGCACGATGGTTATTTTGCAGGAGGCTTCTGGAGATGGTATGCCAGGTAAAGATGGTAACAGGAGTAATACTCGACTGCAGAGTGGAATGGCAGGAGTCTTCTGGAGATGACAAACCAGGTAGTATGCAGGAAACTGCGAGAGGTACACGGGGAGACCGGATAACCAGGAGCCTTAGGAAACAGCTGAACACAGGAGGGACTGAGGTCAGATGAACACATATTCAAGGCGATGACTGTGAGTTAGAAGCCGGAATATATCCCCCTTGCTGCGCACTGATTGGTTAGCGTCAGCAGCACCAATCAGTCCAGGGAAAGAGTGAGTACACCTGAGAGGTGTGCAGGTGTGCGGGTCAGAGGTCACCCTGGCTGGACCGCGGGATTGGACCCTCTGGTCAGCTGAGCGCATGTGTCATGGCGGCGCCCATGACGCGCGGGCTCCAGCGTGCCGGCATGTCGATTGCACGGGTCAACACCAGCCAAACATGGGACATCTCGCCAGGCGCTGACAGCTACCAGAGGCCTTACTCTCACCGCTGACCACCGGGAAGGTAATGGACGTGGTCTCAGACGGGGCTGAGACCCACGGTTTGTGACAGTACCCCCCCCTTTTAGGGTGGGCACCGAACACCCTTTAGGCTTGGACGGGTTCTCTTCGTGAAACACTTTGATTAGTCGGGGGGCATGTACATCTTCTGCGTCTGCCCAACTCCTCTCCTCAGGACCATATCCTCTCCAATCAACGAGATATTGGAGATGCCCATACCTCCGACGAGCATCAACAATTTTGTTAATCTCGAATTCTACTCCCCTGCTGGTTTGAACTTTGGGTAGTGAGGGTGAGGAAGTATGGAAGCGATTCAGGATGAGAGGACGTAACAACGAGATGTGAAATGAGTTGGGGATGCGTAAAGACTTGGGCAACTTCAGTTTGTATGCGACAGGATTGATCCTTTGTAGAACCGTATAGGGACCGATGAATCTGGGAGCAAATTTCATAGAGGGAACTCTCAGTCTGAGATTCCGTGTGGAAAGCCACACTCTATCTCCTGGGTGCAACTCCGGAACAGCTCTTCTCTTGCGATCTGCAAAGAATTTATACCTTGTTGAGGCTTTCGTGATGTTGGAATGAACCTCTCGCCAGATTTGAGAGAAATGGTTAATGGCTGCTGCGGCTGCAGGTACCTCTATCGCTGGTAACATTTCAAAATTGGGGGCCCGGGGGTTTTGTCCATAGACTATAAAGAAAGGGGAATGACCAGTGGTTGTATGGTACCTGAAATTATGAGCAAATTCTGCCCACGGGAGGAGTCTCGACCAGTCATCTTGCGAGGATGATATATAAAGACGAAGGAAGGTCTCCAGGTCTTGGTTCACCCTTTCTGTCTGACCGTTGGACTGGGGATGATAGCCTGAAGAAAACTTTAATTTGATTTGGAATGCATTAGACAGAGCTCTCCAGAACCTTGCCACAAATTGTACCCCCCGATCGGACACAATTTCGCTAGGCAAGCCATGACTTCTAAAGATGTGCTGAACAAACAGCTGAGCCAGAGTGGGAGCGGACGGTAGGCCGGGTAATGGGATGAATCGGGCCATCTTGGAAAACCTGTCAACTATTACCCATATGGTGTTGTACTCTTGGGATTTGGGTAAGTCACAGATAAAGTCCATTGAGATGTGAGTCCAGGGACGAGATGGAACGGACAGAGGATGGAGCTGGCCGGCTGGGGCTTGTCGGGATACTTTGTGCTGTGCACATTCTGGACATGATGCCACGAACTCTTTTACTTCTTTGCCAATCTGCGGCCACCAATAGGATCTCTGAAGAATTTTTAATGTCCCTTGAGCGCCAGGATGTCCAGAGAATAATGACTTGTGAGCCCAGGAAAGAAGCTTCTGACGTAATTCAGTGGGAACGAAGATTTTACCAGGAGGAGGCACAGGCGACACCTGAGTGGGAGCAAAGGCGATGGGGTCCAGAATGGGCCGATTTTCCTGTGGGTCAGAATCTTCTTGCATGGAACGTGATAAGGCATCCGCTTTCACATTCTGAGTGCCAGGACGATATAACAACTTGAAAGAAAAACGAGAGAAAAACAAGGACCAACGAGCCTGTCGAGGGTTCATACACTGGGCAGACTGGAGGTACAGGAGGTTTTTATGATCTGTGAAGATCGTCACGGGAAACTTGGCACCTTCTAAAAGATATCTCCATTCTTCGAGAGCTAATTTGATGGCCAGTAATTCTTGGTCTCCAATAGAGTAATTTCTTTCTGCTGGAAGAAACTTGCGAGAGAAGAATCCACAGGGGTGGAGTTTTTCATCACTGTTCTTTTGAGAGAGTACAGCACCGACTCCTATGTGAGAGGCATCTACCTCAAGAAAAAATGGTTTGTCGACATCAGGCTGGGACAGGATAGGAGCAGTGACAAAAGCTTGTTTTAAAAACTGGAAGGCTGCGATGGCTTCTGAGGGCCAGTTGGCTGGATTAGCCCCTTTTTTTGTGAGTGCGGTGATGGGTGCAATCAGCGTGGAGAAGCCTCGAATGAATTTCCTGTAGTAGTTGGAAAACCCTATGAAGCGTTGGACTGCTTTGAGGGAAGTGGGTTGTGACCACCCATTAATAGCTTCTAACTTCTCTGGATCCATACGTAGGTCAAAGCCAGAAATGATGTATCCGAGGAAGGGCACAGAAGGGACTTCGAAAGTACATTTGGAGATTTTGCCATACAGTTTGTTTCTGCGAAGGCGAGACAATACTTCCTTGACCTGAGTTCGATGAGAGGATAAGTCTTTTGAAAAAATGAGGATGTCATCGAGGTATACCACAAGGCAAACGTAGAGCATGTCCCTAAAGACCTCGTTTACAAATTGCTGGAATACTGCTGGGGCATTACAAAGACCGAAAGGCATTACCAGGTACTCGTAATGACCATCCCGGGTGTTAAATGCGGTCTTCCACTCGTCACCTTCACGGATTCTTATTAAGTTGTATGCCCCACGGAGATCCAACTTGGTGAAGACCTGGGCACCTCGCACTCGGTCAAAAAGTTCTGTAATAAGGGGAAGCGGGTAACTGTTCTTGACTGTGATACTGTTTAAACCCCGGTAATCGATGCACGGGCGGAGGCCTCCATCTTTTTTCTTTACAAAAAAGAAACCTGCACCTGCTGGTGAACTTGAGCGCCGGATGAAGCCTTTCTGAAGATTCTCTTTTATGTATGCCGACATGGCTTGTGTCTCAGGAACGGACAATGGGTAAGTGCGACCTTTAGGGGGAAACTTCTCTGAGAGAAGGTCAATTTTACAGTCCCAATCACGATGAGGAGGAAGAATATCAGCGGACTGCTCGCAGAACACATCAGCGAATTCACTATAGACTTCAGGGAGACCAGGAAGAATTTTTACATTGGCTGAACGAGTGGGCACCACTGACTTGATACACTGCTGTTGGCAATAAGAACTCCATTGCTCGATTTGTAGCGTCTTCCAATTGATGTTTGGGTTATGAAGACGAAACCAGGGAAGACCAAGGACGATTTCATAAGAAGATTTGGGAATAACGAGAAATTTGATCTGTTCCTGGTGCAGCATGCCGACTCTGAGGGTGAGGAGACTGGTACAGAAGCGAACCTCACTGCCTGGGATTCTGCTGCCGTCAACTGCTGTCACAGCTAGGTGTGGAACTAATGGTTCCATTGGAATCTTCAGTTTAGTAACCAGGTCCTGAGAAATAAAGTTCCCGGCCGAGCCGGAGTCTGCCAGGGCGGTACTGGAATGGGTACCAGTAGGGGTATTCAAAGATACGGGTAAGACAAAGTCATATTCTGGAGGAGATTTTGCCACTTGACCCAACCTGACTCCTCCCTTGCAGGTTAGGCCCGGTCGTTTCCCGAACGCTCGGGACAATTGTTAATGAAATGGCTAGGAGCAGCACAATATATGCACAGGCGATTGCGCTGCCTACGGGTGCGTTCTTCGGGAGTCAGTCGTGATCTACCCACTTGCATTGGTTCTTCACGCGTAGGAGACTCAGAACGAATCTTGGGAGAAACTTTGGGAATTAACTTCTTGTGTTTTTCTAGTCCTCTCTCACGAAGACGTAGATCAATCTTGACACATAGAGATATGAGATCTTCCAAGGGGGTAGGAAGGTCGCGAGATGCCAGCTCATCTTTGATCCGGTCAGAAACTCCTAACCAGAAGGCAGCTGTCAGGGCTTCATTGTTCCACTGTAATTCAGATGCGAGAGTTTGAAAATGGATTACGTACTGCCCCATGGGGCGGGACCCTTGCTTGACCTGGAGGATGTCAGTAGCTGCTGACACGGGTCGACCTGGCAAGTCGAATATGCGGCGGAAGGTCAGGAGGAATTGGTCATAGTCTGTCAGCAGAGGATCTGCTTTTTCCCATAAGGGTGATACCCACTTCAGGGCCGAGCCAGTTAATAATGACACCATGTATGCGATTTTAATTCTGGCCGTAGGAAAATTATGAGGAACCAATTCGAACTGAATTTGGCACTGGTTGATAAACCCTCTGCAGGTCTTGGGGTCACCATCGTATTTGGTGGGTGCTGGCAGGTGGAGACGGGATGATAAAGCTGGTGTTGCTGATCTTACGGTAGTGGTTGACACAGAAGTCGACAGGGACTGTTGCAGGGTGTCCAACCGACTGGATACATCTTGTAAGAATTTAATCACCTGCTGCTGAGTAGCTTCTTGGGTCTCCATTCTGGCAGCAACATTTTGAAGAACCGCTGGTCCCACACTTGGGTCTTGGGCCGAGTCCATCGGCCTTGAATATACTGTCAGGTTCTGGGTCTGTTGTGTTCCCGACCCTGACCGTGGTGGACCAGTGGAGGGCGCTGTGTAGCGGAAGGCCGGAGGCCTGATGAATGACATGCACAGAGGCACTGCCTTGCGTACCAGAGTGTTGGCTGAAACCAGAAGCAGAGGCGCGGAGTCTAACCTGCCAGCGGTATTCACCAGAGACCCCCGCAAGGGGATATGGACTTCGCTGCGTCTGACAGGCAGGTCGCGGCCCTCTGCCCTGGTCCTCTGGACGTAGGCGGAGGGTGGTAGTGATATTGAAGACACTGAGGATTGGAATAGTCTCTGGAGGGCACAGTGTGAAAGTGTCAACACTGATGTCGACAGCAGGGTCGATGAGATCACTCAACTGCACGATGGTTATTTTGCAGGAGGCTTCTGGAGATGGTATGCCAGGTAAAGATGGTAACAGGAGTAATACTCGACTGCAGAGTGGAATGGCAGGAGTCTTCTGGAGATGACAAACCAGGTAGTATGCAGGAAACTGCGAGAGGTACACGGGGAGACCGGATAACCAGGAGCCTTAGGAAACAGCTGAACACAGGAGGGACTGAGGTCAGATGAACACATATTCAAGGCGATGACTGTGAGTTAGAAGCCGGAATATATCCCCCTTGCTGCGCACTGATTGGTTAGCGTCAGCAGCACCAATCAGTCCAGGGAAAGAGTGAGTACACCTGAGAGGTGTGCAGGTGTGCGGGTCAGAGGTCACCCTGGCTGGACCGCGGGATTGGACCCTCTGGTCAGCTGAGCGCATGTGTCATGGCGGCGCCCATGACGCGCGGGCTCCAGCGTGCCGGCATGTCGATTGCACGGGTCAACACCAGCCAAACATGGGACATCTCGCCAGGCGCTGACAGCTACCAGAGGCCTTACTCTCACCGCTGACCACCGGGAAGGTAATGGACGTGGTCTCAGACGGGGCTGAGACCCACGGTTTGTGACAGAGACAAGGACATGTATCTACCAATTTATCAAGAAATGCGTTGTTATCCTGGTGTTTCTCCTTCTGTTTGTTACATCCACCTCTTTTGTTTATTTATTTGTATTTCCCAACTGTAAGTAGCACTTCTGTGATTTTCTCATCCTGACCCCCTGTATCCTACAAAGCTCACCCAAGATGGCTGCTGTACTTTCTAAAGCAGGATGAACAACACATTGAACTGTTGATGCAGGTGGTATCCTGTGACCTCCCTGTTCATTTCATCCTTGCATGTCATATTTCCATGTATTACTTATTCATACATTGTAACCAATGAACAGAAGTGTGCCCAACATGGCCGCCTAGTTCTTTGTGTAAAAAGAAAATCCATGGTTTTGATGAACTTGTAAGGATCCTGCATTTAATTGGGAACTCTGCAATTTTATGTCATCGATTCCAGGCGTTACCTATTCTGCCCAGTGTGATTCTCTGTAATGTGCCAAAAGTGGCTAAAATGACTATTGTGAGTGACATATTTCTATGATGTCGCTGTCTGAACATGGCACATCCTATACCAAATGGGTGCCGGACGGGGTCCCGACAGTTGGGATCCTGACAGGCATTTACTCGATGTCGGTATCCCGACTGTCAAAACACAGACAGCCGGGTTCCCGACAGCCACCGGCTATTTTCCCTAGTGGGGGTCCACGACCCCCAAAGAGGGAGAATAGAATAGGTGTCTCGCATAGCGAGCCACCGTGCCCGCAGCGTGGCGAGCACAGCGAGCCTGCAAGGGGCTTTGTTGCGCTCGCCATGCTGTCTGGGTCCGGCCAGTCAGGATCCCGATGTCGGGCTAATGACTGACGGGATCCCGACTGTCGGACCCCTGTACCACACCCTACCAAATGAAATGTATTGGTCTGCATATATTTGCAGGGGAAAAATGGGCATTGTAGTTGGTTGTATAAATATTTATGTGGCAAAATGTCTGCCTGTCATTTACAATGCATCAGCATTGTGCCCTTCTTGGAAGGCATTGACTTTATCAGAACTTATTTAATGTTATTTATTTAATAGTAAGTCTGCAATATAAACCACTGGAACCACAATTTCTTTACTCTCGGCCCTTCCTTACCCCCAGATGTCACTGCATGAGCAGCAGAGTTGAGAACTCCTACTTGATATTGGCAATTCATAACTAACCCTAACCAGAGTCACAGGGGCAAAATTACTACAGCATTTACAAATCGAAAAAAAAGGTGCACATAAGACGCTCGGCCCGGCCGAGTCATCCCGGGACCTTTCAAAAAGAGAGTGGTTGTTTGGTGTTATTAAACCAACATTGTAAAATTACCATATGTATATTGTAGACAAATCAAAACATTACATCCTAGAATTGTTCCATTTAGCAATTAAGGATCAAAAGGAGCAAAAGTGATGAAATGGAGAGTTATAAACATCAACTAATCAGCTCCTGCCTGACATTTTTCAAACACAGTCTGTGACATGGCAGGTAGGAGCTGATTGGTTGGTGGTTTTTCAGATTCCATTTTATCATTTTTGAAGCTTAGTGCATTTGGTCCCAAATCTCCTATATATTTGGCTACATCTGTCACTCAAAGTGGGTGTCTGTGTCTATAACGCTCTGTTCCTGGACTTTCCTCTTAATGTGTGATTGTTTAAACCAGGTGATGGCAATCATACATTAAGGGGAAGTCTAGAAACAGAGCATTGTGTCCCTCCTGGAGAGGGTCATGTTGGGAGGTATGTGACAGAGAACCAGCCCAGTGAGCCCACAGACAGTGCCAGACACCCACTGCCTTCCCATGTTGCCCAGCACTGCTACTCCACGGCCACCAGGTGAGCGTCCCCCTCCCACGATTTGCGGCAAACCCCCCCCGCCCCCCCCCCCTCCCGCGATTTGCGGCAAAAATACCCGCTCCCCCGTGACCCCCCCTACCGCGATTCGCAGCAAAAACACCCCCGCGACCCCCCTCCCGCGATTCGCTGCAAAAAGAACCCCCCCACGACCCCTCCTGCAATTCGCGGCATAACCACCACCCCGCGACCCCCCCTCCCGCGAATCGCTGTAAACCCTCCCCCCTGACCCCCCCCCCGATTCGCGGAAAAAACACCCCCCCGCGACCTCCCTCCTGCGATTCGCGGCAAAAAGGACCCCCCCGCGACCCCCCCTTGCACGATTGGCGGCACCCCCCCTTCGACCCCCCTCCCGCGATTCGCGGCACCCCCCCCGCAATTCGCAGCAGCCCCAGGATTAAATGGCACATGCAAAACACTGACATGGCTATGGTCGACAATGAAAAAGGTTGACATGAGTTTTTGAAGATTTATTTTTAATTTTTTAAATTTTTTCATATTCATTGTCATGTGTCGACATGGACACCAATGAAGTGGCACACTTATGTCAACATTTACATGTGTTGACCTTTCTGTGTTGATTTTTTCTTGTGGCGATTCGCGTCACACCCCCCGCAACCCCCCCTCCCGCGATTCGCGGCACCCCCCGTGACCCCCCACCTCCCGCAATTCGCGGCAACCCCCCACCGGAACCCCTGTGAACCCCGCCCTCCCGCGATTCGCGGCACCCCCCCGTGATTCGCGGCAGCTCCAGAATTAAATTGCACATGGAAAACACTGACATGGCTATGGTCGACAATGAAAAAGGTTGACATGAGTTTTTGAATTTTTTTTGTCATTTTTTGAATATTTTCATATTCATTCTCATGTGTCGACATGGACACCAATGAAGTGCCACACTTATGTCAACATTTACATGTGTTGACCTTTCTGTGTTGATTTTTTTCTTGTGGCGATTCGCGTCACACCCCCCGCAACCCCCCCTCCGGCGATTCGCGGCACCCCGGCACCACCCCGCGACCCCCCCCCCCTCCCACAATTCGTGGCAACCCCACACCGGAACCCCCATGAACCCCGCTCTCCCGCGATTCGCGGCACCCACCCCCCGCAACCCCCCCCCCTCCCGCAAATCGCGGCACCCCCCGCGATTCGCGGCAGCCCCAGGATTAAATGGCACATGCAAAACACTGGCACGGCTATGGTCGACAATGAAAAAGGTTGACATGAGTTTTTGAAGATTTATTTCATTTTTTTAATGTTTTCATATTCATTGTCATGTGTCAACATGGACACCAATGAAGTGGCACAGTTATGTCAACATTTACATGTGTTGACCTTTCTGTGTTGAGTTTCTCTTGTGGCGATTCGCGTCACACCCCCCCGCAACCCCCCCTCCCGCGATTCGCGGCACCCCCCGTGACCCCCCACCTCCCGCAATTCGCGGCAACCCCCCACCGGAACCCCTGTGAACCCCGCCCTCCCGCGATTCGCGGCACCCACCCCGCGACCCCCCCCTCCCGCAATTCGCGGCACCCCCCGTGATTCGCGGCAGCTCCAGAATTAAATTGCACATGGAAAACACTGACATGGCTATGGTCGACAATGAAAAAGGTTGACATGAGTTTTTGAAGTTTTTTTTTTCATTTTTTGAATGTTTTCATATTCATTCTCATGTGTCGACATGGACACCAATGAAGTGCCACACTTATGTCAACATTTACATGTGTTGACCTTTCTGTGTTGATTTTTTCTTGTGGCAATTCGCGTCACACCCCCCCACCCCCCGCAACCCCCACTCTTGCGATTCACGGCACACACACACCCCCCCCCCCGCGATTCTCGGCACCCCACCCCGTGACCCCCCCTCCCGTGATTCACGGCACATCCCCCGCGACCCCCCCTACCATGATTCGCCGCAACCCCCGCCCCCGTAACCCCCCTCCCGCGATTTGCGGCAACCCACCCCGCGACCCCCCTCCCGCGATTCTCTGCAATCCCTCCCCTCCCGCGATTCGCAGCATCCACCCCCCCACAACCCCCCCCCTTCTGCAATTCGCGGCACCCCCCGCGACCCCCCCTCCTGCAATTCGCGGCACCCTCCGCGACCCCCCCTCCCGCGATTCGCGGACACCTAAGTTGCAATACAGGGCATCTTTCATACAATTCTAACCATATTTCTCATATACAAATGTTCACAAATTAAGGGGGCGCAGCCCCTTACGACGGTGTGAAGAGCGCCCGTAGGGCGCGATGAATCACCTAGTATGATAATCCTTAAATAAAAAATCTATCAGTGAAGTCATTCAATTGAAAATATTTTGGGAAACGAAGAAAAATCTTGTTCTAACTTGAACATAGATACATGGATAATATTATTCTGAATGTACGAAAAGATAACTTTACTTATATGCAAAAAAATATCATATATGATAATATTATCAGAGTAATATACAGTAGCTAGTGAGAAATACTTACAGTTACCGTTAGCACAACTTTAAAATTCACGATGCTTTATTGCAGAATCTGCGCCTGATTGTTTGTAAAAGGTATTTGTATCCTACATTAACCTTATACTTTGTAACAAACAGCTGAGTTAAATAGAAGTGACTGATTGTCTGATAATAACAAATCTGTCAGATAGCAAACTCCAGTCAGTACTCATTCAAGAAATCAATGATCTAAATCCAGTGTCCAATCTGTGTTTAATCTTGCATTACAGATGTTATCCAGCAAAACGACACCTTTATGATACAACGTAAATGCTATGGAATTAAATGTTAAGACTATAACCCTCAGTCACATAGTTCAAGAATGGAGGCTGATCGGCTGATAGTGGTGCGCGTTGAGAACAGAAGCATTTGCGATGGACGTATACACCTCTGATTGTACATTGGGAATAGGAGTGCAAAGGTTTCTTTAGAGTAATGAAAATCTAAAATGTTTTTATTATCCCCTTGGTGACCAGCGGGGTTGTGTTCTTGCCTTTCCTTACCACCAACAAGTACAACAAGTCAAGATTTCTCCACCTGAAGCCCAGGCATTATTTAGAAGCTGATCCTAAAGGCAGCTCCATTATTAATATTATTTGTTGTATCTATTCATATTAGGTGGGGCCAATTACTAGTTTTATTGATTGCATATCTTGACTCTATCCATGAGCCATGTCAGTAATTTATGGAGGCCCAAATTGCCCTTTTCTGGGGCTGAAAGATAGACTTCTGCCAGTTTGCATTGCATAAAATATGTTAATTGGTTCTGTATATGACCAATAAACAGGCTGCAGGGATATGCAGATTGTGGTTGGATAAGGAATGGCGTAGAGGCTTATCATTGGCTGATTACAGAAAGGGTGTGTTCTTGCATGTGAACAGGTGCAGACATGCATGGGGACTCACATACTGTATGCCTATTAGTAACTGTATCAATCTATCTATCTATCTGAATTATCTGTCAATCTATCTATCTATCCATCCACCTATCTATCTTCTTTATGTCTATCTAGCCTATTATCTATGTATCTGTCTATCTATTTTATATATGGGTTATAAGTATAATATCAATTATAACCTTTCCTGATCAAGCTCTTATGTTGTATATTTAGTTGAATGCCCGTGCAGGCTGAATTATATCAGCACAACCAGAGCGTATGGCTATGCATAGATCGGTTATAAGAGCAGCGATTAATGGTAAAATTGCTGATCAACCTCTAGTTAAACATAGGGGGCCGCAGTGTACAGGGGCTGTGTCCAGTGTACAGGGGCTGTGTACCGGGGTTGTGTCCAGTGTACAGAGGTTGTGTCCAGTGTACAGGAGCTGTGTCCAGTGTCTAGGGGCTGTGTCCAGGGGCAGTGTCCAGTGTGACGGCTGTGTCCAGTGTACAGGAGCTGTGTCCCGGGGCGGTGTCCAGAGGCTGTGTCTAATCGAGTGAGCAGCAGCAAAATATTATATTATTATTATTATAGCACAGCACACAGCACAGAGCACAACCACCCTCTTCCCTCTCCTATGCTGGAGTAAAGATGGCAGGGTGCGCGTGCGTCTTATATAGAATCCAGATCCTGCGAGAATCCGACAGCGCGATGATGACGTTTTGCCTCGTTTTCAGTCCGGAATTTAGGCGGGAACTCCCGAGCTGGCTCGGATCCAGACTCGGATTGCGATATTCGGATCTGTCGGATCCCGGAGATCTGGACCCGCTCATCTCTAATATATATATTATACTCTCCCTGAAACGTTGATGTGATTGAATACACTTTTTGCATGTTCCACAAGACTTCGAGTGCCACCTATTCATTCCAGCGTATATATATATATATATATATATATATATTTATATATATATATATAAGCAATGGTGCCAGGCACTCAGTATACTAGCGCCAACTTTGAGGGTGCCCAATTCTCCCAACAGGGATATAGAGACGTGTAGATGGTAATCGGCACTCCTCGCAACCAACATAATATTCAAATAAAGAATGTCCAATACATGTACCTGAGGAAATTGCTCAATAAAGAGCAATGAAAAGTTGTTTGTAAGAAGTCTGCCTAAGAGTGCTTATTTCTGAAGCCGCTTGGAGTGCTACCCCAGCATTTGTACATTTGTTCCATTGGAGTGGGCACCCACCCTTTTGTTTATATATAGATATAGATAGATAAACAACAAGTGGGTGTGGTCTCCGTATTGCGCTGATTTATCGTTCAGCAGCAACTCCAATAAGTCTCTCCTGTTAGTAAGAGACAGAGAATGGATACAGGCATAAAAGGATAATGGAGTGTGCTAGGTTCTTGTACCTCCCAAGACAATCATGCAAGACAACTAAAATTGAATATTAAAAATCACTTCTTCTTTTTTTTGCTTCATCTGTCCAATATCAGGATGTATTTCCAATAAAGTCATCCGTTGTAAAACGTAATGGTTTATTTAAGAAGATTTCCAATGCGTTACGTCAACGCGACTTCATCAGGGGCAAATGAACTGGGAATGGTACAGAAAGGATAATACAGACCATGAGTATAATTTACTTAATCTGATTACATCAAAATGTCAAAAATAATAATAATAAAATACAAGGTACATACCAACAAAACGGATCTTTAACGTAAAATCCTAGGTGGTCTTTTTGCTTGTGACAACTCGTTGAAAATAAACAAATATTGGACTAACAACTCTCATTGCTTCATATATATATACAGTATGTATATATACTGTGTATATATAGATGGAGCTCATCCCTGCCGCCGGAAGGGGACGTGCATGCGTCCCCTTACAACGGAGCTCCCCGACTCCTCGTCGCCATTCCCCGCCGCTCGCCCCCACCTGCCCACTCGTTTGAAAGAAATCAAAATCCAAGCAACTAATCCAAATCTGAATCCAAATCTTCAGCGCCAGCGCACATCTCTAGTTTAAACGCATGAAAACGGCACCCGAATGGCACCTTGCACCCTACGGACCTAATAGGATCGACCCTTTGTCATTTTTCCTGTTTCTCTATCCATGTTTCAGCCTCATAGAAGGAGTCAAGCAATCAAAGACCATAAATTAAAATCCCAATAAACAACAAGAAGTAACACTAGCAATCCTGCTGACGACACATAAATCGCTGCTGAATTGCTGCAAAAATCCATAAATCATTGCTCACTAAGTATCATTGATCACTGTGACTAAAAATATATGTGGCATTTACACAGCAGAATTTCCAAATGTGACAATCCCCAAAACGACCGAGCATTGAACATGCCTGTACTGGTTTATGTTACATGTAATAATTGTTATTGGAGAAGTCTATAAAGAATGGCATCATTTCGTTACGTAGGTGCGATGACAAGGTCTATTGTCCCTTCACAAATCCTATTGCTGATCATGCTCATGTTGCATATACATTCCGGGGCACTGACAGGTCGGGCAAGCCCTGGTAAAATGGAGGGGGCGTGACCACCACATGGGGGCACGGCCTCCAGGAGGGGGCATGGTCACATCCCCATAAGAAAAAAAGGAATTTGTGCGGCCCGGGATCCTCATCACACACATAGAGGGAGAGAGATTATCAGCTGCCGCTGCATCTGTCTCTCTCCCCAGCTCAGCACAAGGCTCTGAGCAGCGTGTGCAGTGCCACCGACAGGGGGGTGCCAGGGGTACAGCTGTCCTGGGCCCCGTTCTCTGGAGGGGCCCAGGCAGCTGCCCACAGTGGCACGGCAACACCCCCCCCCCCCCCCGCACAATGGCACCCAGAGCCGGTGGCAGTCACGCACAATACACAGTGCAGCCTGCAGAGCGCCGCGCCTAGGATACAGAGTGGCTCTGCGCTCTGCAGGCTGCACTGTGCAGTGAGTGCTCCGTTCGAGTCCCGACGCCTGGAAGGAGAAGATGCTGTGATGTTGCGCCACTGCAGGTAAGTAATAGTCATTGGCTGGGCGCCGGCATGCGAGGGGGGGTGAGTGTGTGTGCCGGCATGCGCAAGGGGGGGGGGTGCCACCGGCGTGTACAAGGGGGGTGCCGCTGAAGATCAGTCCCGGGCCCCAACATTACTAGTGGCGGTCCTGAGCCTGTGCTGAGCTGAGGAGAGAGGCTGTGCTGCGGCAGCAGCCTGACATCTCTCTCCCCACCGCCCGGCTACTTGCAACGAGGGAGGGGGGGACCAGAATCGGGGCCTGGGTAAAAAGTAACCCACTCCTCTCAATGTCACTGTATACAGTACAGTGTTATATGTTTGCAGTATGGTGTCTTGGGTTATTCCTGTGGATGCGTGGAACGCTAGCAAGAGACAACATGGAATGCATGAAGACCACGCACATTGGGGAAGAATTAAACAATGAAGAGTTAATTTGAAGCCCCTGCGGATGAAAGAACAGACTGAAACTTTTTAAAGAAAGTCCATTAAACAATGCTAGGCTGAATACAGATTTCGGAAGAAAATAGTTTTTAGCACTTGCTATCGAGATTAAAGTATAAGTCAATCATTTTTGTGTAGAAAAGCACCTTCATCAATATGATAATGAGAACTGCCTGAGCTATACCTATTACTAAATGTAATGCAGTAAGTCATTGCTATTCAGCATTTCCAGTATACATCAATCACGTCCACTTGTATTTTACATGTATAGACTTTCCGGAAAAAAATAACAGTACATTACCATTGCTAGAAACATTGTCGTTAGTTGTTTCATTTAATTTCTCGAAGTTTTAGAGGAAAGTTTGGTTATGCTGCAACAGCGAGAGGAGCTATGGGAATGGTCAGATAACATGAACTTGATGTCAATAGTGAAGTCAATAGTGTTCCCATTAGTTTTCTATGGAGCATGTTATAGCCACATTCTGAGACAGACGTTCTAGAGCAAGATCTTTCCATCAACATTGACTTAAGCTTATTTTGTGTCATGATTTCTAAACAAATTGGTAAAGTATTGACTCGGGCTGGATTCAGAGATGAATGCGGGATTGATGCAACAGCATACCACCCGATTTTCAGATTACAGGGAGTGGGACCTGTATCCCGAAAAAAGGGGTGGAGCCATGGGCGATGGGGCAGGGGCTAAGTGCAGAGAAGTGGGGCAGAGCGTGCAACCCCCGCTTTTAGCAATTTTAGGGCATGCTCTAAACCGCTGGGCAGCCCCAGGCTCCCTCCCTGCACTTAATAGATGCTATGAGCATGTGAAGGGCATCTATTCAGGGAACACTAGCTCCCCCACCTGTCCCCTCCGCCTGCGGGACACTGCATTTGGAGGAACAGCGAGACAACAGCGTCTCCAATTAGCGGGACTGTCCCCCTTTAATGGGGTAATGGGGACAGTTGGGAGGTATGCAACACAACCAGATTAACAATTATCTGTCACCGATGCGTCATGAAAGGCCATGAAAAAGACAGCTAGTCGTTCGAAACGTATCGGTGGAGAGGGATTGTGCTACTACCTGTTTGCATCCTCTGACTACCTGGCCAGCGATTGATGGCCCTACACCGCACTCTCAGGTACTGTCAGATCTTACACTATGCAACCTGTATCTGCACAAAGTACAACACTTTTTTTCTTTTATTAAATAAACGTTTCATTGAGAAAAAAATATTTTTCTCTTTTTTACCTCACTGCTATTTCATTGGGGAGACAACCCCTGACCCTTTTGATATATTCAGGCTCTGAACAAAAGAAACCTTGATAAGAATGTTCCCAAGTGTATACATGTGAGTACGGTACGCACCGGTTACTCTTTCCTTCTATCACCCATTGACACTGAGGTGATCCAGAACCGTTAAAGATAACTTGATGATAACACAGATGGGACTATGGCAACGGCGAGTGGCCAGATCACTGACATCATGAGGAACTTTTACACTCAGATATATTCTGAACCCCCTCAGGAAACGAACAATCCCCTTGAGATAACATCTTCCTCTACCTCCTGGGAATCCCCCCCCCCCCTCCTCAATACCCTAAAGGAATATGTTGATAGGCTGGAAGCCCCTGTCACACTGGAGAAGGTTACGAGAGTGGTTCAGCAGTCTAAGCCTTCAAAATCCCCTGGTCCGGATGGCCTGTCCGCGGATGGCCTTTTATAATCATATTATTGCTACTCAATCTATTCCATTATATTTTAAATCTGCCGTTATCAGGTTACTCCCCAAGCCGGGCAAGGACTTATCTCTGCCAGGATCTTACAGACCCATTTCTTTATTAAACTTCGATTACAAGTTATTTACGAAAATTTTGGCAGATCGTTTAAAGTTTAATTTACCGCAGATTGTCCATCCGGATCAGACAGGGTTCATTATGGGACGTCACTCTGTGATTAATGTGAGAAAGCTGTTGGGAGCTATACATCACACCTCCCGCTCATCACATACAACCCCTAAATTGATTGCTTCTTTTGATGCCGAGAAGGCTTTTGATTTAGTTAAATGTGATTATCTCTTCACCACAACAATGCGCCTTTTTGGCTTTACTCCTGGCTTTATCAATATCCTACGCACCTTATATAGCGCCCCTATGTCTCAAATATCATGTAATGGCTTTATTTCCCCATCCTTTGCGATCTCCAGAGGCACTAGGCAAGGATGCCCATTATCTCCACTTCTATTTGCGATTGCCATGGAGCCTCTGGCGATTGCTATACGTAATTCAACCCTGATAGAGGGTATTGCTATTCAAACCAAAGAGTTTAAGATTTCTTTATATGCAGATGATATGATATTGTTCCTTTCTAATCCGGCCACAGCTCTACCTGCAGTACTTGAGCTGATTTCTGCATTCGACTCCATTTCTTGATATAGAGTTAATCTGAGTAAATCAGAGATTCTTCCAGTCCAAGGCCCACCAGCATACTTTAATTCATTGCCAGTACTCCAACCTTTTCATATCTCCTATACATCCATTAAATATTTAGTGGTACTTGTATACTATCACGGCTCCCACGATGGGCATGGTACAGGGAAAAATCGCATCGCATGCGATCGCATGCGATGCGATGCCATTTTTCACAAAAATCATGGACATGTGTTCAAATCATGTAAAATGCACCCCAAATGTCATTTTTCACACTGTATCACCCCCACTATCAACGCCAACCCGAAGCTTGGCAAACGCAGCGAGCCCACAATGTTTTCATACCCCCACTATCCACGTCGGCGTGGAGTTGAGAATAGAAAGTGTGGCGAACCCGAAGCGTGGTGAGCGCAGCGAGCCCCGCAAGGAAACGCGGATACCTGTGAAGGTATGCGCGTGCGCTCGCCACGCTTCGGGCTCAGTGGCTCGCTGCGCTCGCCACACTTTCTATTCTCAACTCCACGCCGACGTGGATAGTGGGGGTATGAAAAGGTCGCAGGACGCATACCGCTGCGCTCGCCACGCTTCGGTTTTGCGTTGATAGTGGGGGTGATACAGTGTGAAAAATGACATTTTACATGATTTGAACACATGTCCATGATTTCTGTGAAAAATGGCGATGGCATGCGATTTTTCTCACAAATGCATTACAAACCCGGTAAAATCGCATCGCATGCCATCGCATGCCATTACATATGGCATGCGATGGCATGCGATGGGAGCCGTGATAGTATACAAGTACCTATTTAGGTATTCAAATTCCCTCAGACCTTACCAATTTATATAAACTAAACTTCACCCCAATTATTGACAAAATTAAAAATTATTTAGATAGCTGGATGGCCCTACCTATGTCCCTTTTAGGAAGATTAGCAGCAATCAAAAGTGTGTTGTTCCTGAAGATGTTTTATGTAATGCAGATTCTACCAATAAGAATTTTACCTAAGGATTTGAAACTGTTGAACTCTCTTCACTCTCGCTTTCTGTGGCACGGGGAAACGTCCGCGAATAGCTTTTGCCAAATTGAGATTACTCCGCAAAAAAGGAGGGTTACGTTTTCCAGACTTGACTCAATATTCTAACACTATATTCTTTAGGTATATCAGTGACTGGCTGCTCGACAATAGTTCCTGTACTACTCAGCTAGATTCTGCATTGTTTGCCCCATATTCTTCCAATGGTCTACTTCATACTAAATGGTCAGAGTTACCGGTTGACATCAGAGAACACCCCTTGTTCATAGATACCTATCGTGCCTGGATAGCCATCACCAAAAAATTCCACTACAATCCGCTACTCTCCATATATTTCGCTATGGGGCAACCCTGCATTTCCCCCATCACTAACTAACTCTACCTTCTCCCAGTTGAGAGAAAAGGGTTTGGCCTCTATTTCCAAAGTTTTTGACCCTGGAGGCAAATTGCTTTCTTTCGCAGATCTTCAGTCTCAATATCAACTCCCTTCACAAAATTTCTACATGTACCTCCAAGTCAGACATTACATCCTACCCTTACCTAAGCCTAATACCACCGATAACAAGGCAAACCTTTTGCTATCCCTTCTTAAACTCATTTCCTCTGTACCATACAGAATCAGCACCCTATATGTACCATTAACGTCTTTAGCTGCTTCCTCTAGTTGGACTCCTACATTACAAAAATGGTCAACAGATACCCGCTGTATCACCCTACTGCCTGACCTCTTGTCCCAATACGACTCCACTCTTAAATATCTACAGTTCTCCTACTTACAGGAGGTCCATATTAGAATGATCCACAGGGCTTACATCTCGCCTGCTCAGAGAAAACACATGACGAATCTGGAATCAGGCGATGGTGTCAAATGTACTGTGTCTTATGCTGATTTCTTTCACTGTATTTGGGGATGTAGGAAGATATGGAAATTTTGGCACAAAATAGTTAAATTTATTAATTCCATGTTTTCCTTACATCTAACTCCTGATCCATTAGCAAGTATTTGTGGAAATTTCAGAAATTGGAATTTAGGCCTTGATAAACAACATAAAATTTGGCTGTTAGTGACAATAATTACCGTTGCTAAGAAAATTATTCTAATACATTGGACAAGTCGATCCACTCCATCACTTATGGAGGTAAAACAGAAAATGATACAGATTCTGTATTGTGACAGGAGATATACGATACCTGACGTTGAGATGGGTGTTTTATAAAACATGGAAATACTTTATTAATACCCTTGATAACCAGTCTCAAACTCATTGAGGGCCAGATGTACTAAGCTTGAAAAGTGATGAAATGGAGAGTGATAAACAGCCAGCTAATCAGCTCCTACCTGTCATGTCACAGGCTGGGTTTGAAAAATGTCACGTAGGAGCTGATTGGCTGGTTGTTTATCACTCTCCATTTTATCATATTTCAAGGCTTAGTACATCTCGCCCATAATGAGATTGTTTAAAAATACCACCTGGAGCCTGCTGCGTCAGGTAGCTGCTGGAAACTGATATGTGTACGCAACTAATACATACGATATATGTACAGATATATTTACAGTGTCTTGCACACCCTTATTGGCCGACCTTAATGTCTGTTATATCAGACACATTGCCATATTTTCCCTAACATCAGACACTCCGTTACACACGCATCAGTTTTTTATCAGTAAGCCCATAGTCCTATATTAAGCACACTATCCATGCTCAGTATCTACATCTCTTGTCACATAGCTGCCGCTACCTACCCTGTCACCCCCCGTCTTTTGATTATTCACATATGACTTCACAGCACTGGGTGTCACAGCGCTACGAGCGCAGGACGTACTGATTGGTCTCACAGGGGATTCCCTATGACGCGCCCTCCACATTCCCCGTTAGCCGCGCGCAGCAGCACCAGAGGTGCTGAGTGACAGCGCATCCTTACCTGTCACGGAGGAGGTCTTGGCGCCCTTTACACAGGTATTTAAACCTGCACACGTCCTGTATACCCCTGAGGAAAACTGGCTGGCTGCCAGTTGAAACGGCTGTCGGGACAGCCGCTGTGTACCTCGTTCAACTAACTGTAATGTACCGCTAATACACTTTTGTTTTTTGATCTATCTGCGTGTGCTGGTTCTTTTCTTTCTTGACATCAAGGGAGTTAACTGCTTGTATATATATATATATATATATATATATATATATATATATATATATATATATAGATAAGCAATGGTGCTAGGCACTCAGTATACTAGCGCCAACTTTGAGGGTGCCCGCTCCGGGTACCCGGAGCGGGCGGTGACGCCGGACAGGTGAGGCGCTACTTTTTAAATTATGTCCATGTCTATAAATATGTATGTATTACGTCTGTTATTTGATCTGCAAGTCCCTGAAGACGGGGGGGATATACCCCGAAACGCCGTTGGGCAAAAAAAAGGATTTTTACTACTTAAAAGAGTCTGTGAAGTGCCGCGCTTCATCTCTACATACTATTTGGACCCACAGCGGCCACGTGAAGGCACACACAGCAAGTAAACTATTCCTGGACAAACGGAGTGCTGGGCATCCCCTACATATATATATATATATATATATATATATATATATATATACACAAATGCTGGGGGTTCTAGTAGCACTCCAAGTGGCTTCAGAAAAAAGCACTCAGGTCATGTACCTGAGGAAATTGCTCAATAAAGAGCAATGAAACGTTGTTTGTAAGAAGTCTGCCTAAGAGTGCTTATTTCTGAAGCCGCTTGGAGTGCTACCCCAGCATTTGTACATTTGTTCCCTTGGAGTGGGCACCCACCCTTTTGTTTATATATAGATATAGATAGATAAACAACAAGTGGGTGTGGTCTCCATATTGCGCTAATTTATCGTTCACAGCAACTCCAATAAGTCTCTCCTGTTAGTAAGAGACACAGAATGGATACAGGCATAAAAGCATATTGGAGTGTGCTAGGTTCTTGTACCTCCCAAGACAATCATGCAAGACAACTAAAATTGAATATTAAAAATCACTTCTTTTTTTTTTGCTTCATCTGTCCAATATCAGGATGTATTTCCAATAAAGTCGTCCGTTGTAAAACGTAATGGTTTATTTAAGAAGATTTCCAATGCGTTACGTCAACACGACTTCATCAGGGGCAAATGAACTGGGAATGGTACAGAAAGGATAATACAGACCATGAGTAAAATTTACTTAATCTGATTACATCAAAATGTCAAAAATAATAATAATAAAATACAAGGTACATACCAACAAAACGGATCTTTAACATAAAATCCTAGGTGGACTGTTTTTATGTAATCAGATTAAGTAGAATATACTCATGGTCTTTTTGCTTGTGACAACTCGTTGAAAATAAACAAATATTGGTACATGTTTCCTAGCACGGCCACAATCTTAAGTAATCGTGTCCCTTACTTAAGGGACACGATTACCCCCGATGGACCCGATTTCTTTTGAAATCAGGTCCATTTTGCCGGCTAGGAGACAATATCGGGGGCATCGCGTCGGTCGGGACCATTAACATTGGTCCCGACGCGACCGACGCGATGCCCCCGATATTTCCATAGGCTTCAATGTTAAAAAATATTTTAACATTGAAATCTTGTCGGGAAAGGTAAAATATCGGGGGCATCGCGTCGGTCGGGACCATTAACATTGGTCCCGACGCGATGCGACGCGATGCACCCGATTTTTGCATAGGCTTCAATGTTAAAATATTTTTTAACATTGAAATGCTGTAAAAATGTGAAAAAATGTGAAATGGGCCAATATGACCCATTTCACATTATAGATGTCCCCGTCGTCACCCCACGATAGACGCCAACCCGAAGCGTGGCGAGCGCAGCGAGCCCGCGAGGGGCGGCGGTACGCGTCCTCCGACCTTTTCATGCCCTACTATCCACGTCGGCGTGGAGTGAGAATAGAATAGTGTGGCGAGCGCAGCGAGCCACCGAGCCCGAAGCGTGGCGAGCGCAGCGAGCCCCGCGAGGGGACGCGGATACCTTCACAGTTATACGCGTCCCCTTGCGGGCTTCACAGGTGTCCGTGGCGACGCGGACACCTGTGAAGCCCGCGAAGGGACGCGTTTACCTGTGAAGGTATCCGCGTCCCCTCGCGGGGCTCGCTGCGCTCGCCACGCTTCGGGCTCGGTGGCTCGCTGCGCTCGCCACACTATTCTATTCTCACTCCACGCCGACGTGGATAGTAGGGCATGAAAAGGTCGGAGGACGCGTACCGCCGCCCCTCGCGGGCTCGCTGCGCTCGCCACGCTTCGGGTTGTAATCTATCGTGGGCTGGGGTTGACGCGCTTAAATTTGGGGGGGTTGGGAATTTTTTTCATTGAATCCAATGTAAAATTGGGTCCCAGGGACCGAATTTACATTGGATTCAATGAAAAAAATCGGGTCAAAAATCGGTCGGTCGCGTCGATCGCATCGCATGCGACCAAATCGCATGCGATGCGATCGACCCGATTTTTCCGACACGACCACCCCGATCTGAATCGGTGTGGCCGTGCTAGGAAACAAGTACCCAAATATTGGACTAACAACTCTCATTGCTTCATATATATATATATGTATATATACTGTATATATATATAGATGGAGCACATTCCAGCCGCCAGAAGGGGACGTGCATGCGTCCCCTTACAACGGAGCTCCCCGACTCCTCGTCGCCATTCCCCGACGCTCGCCCCCACCTGCCCACTCGTTTGAAAGAAATCAAAATCCAAGCAACTAATCCAAATCTGAATCCAAATCTTCAGCCCCAGCGCCTTCACAGGTAAACGCGTCCCTTCGCGGGCTTCACAGGTATCCGCGTCCGCTCGCCACGCTTCGGGCTCGGTGGCTCACTGCGCTCGCCACACTATTCTATTCTCAACTCCACGCCGACGTGGATAGTGGGGGTATGAAAAGGTCGTAGGACGCGTACCGGCGCCCCTCGCGGGCTCGCAGTGCTCGCCACGCTTCGGGTTCACGTTGATCGTGGGGTGGCGTTAACAATTGTGGGGGCCATTTCACACTTCAGGGTGGCTATTTGGCCTCTGTGGGCCATTTAACATTGTTTCCTATAAAATAATCGTGTCAATTGAGGCATTGAACAGTATAATCGGGTCAATTGAGAAATTTAACATTGTTCCCTATGGGAAATCGCGGGCATCGCGTCGGTCGCGTCGCACCCGATTTTTTAGTGCATTCAATGCCTGCGATGACCGCGATGGGTGCCGTGCTAGGTAAAGAGTACCTACACCACTATTGGACGTATAACAGGAATTCAGCGCCTATACAACTTTGGTTCTTTTCTATACACTGAAAACAAGAGGTTTTGTTGGTGACCCTCGCTTTCCACTGTGAGGTAGCAGGATTCTGGCTTTGCGCCTTGGGACTATTTCACTTTTTGTTTACACGATGAGGTTACCTGGACATGGCAGGTAAGTCTGTAACCCTGGCCAAGATTATGCAAAAGACCTCTATTTATTGCAAAAAGTAATCCAAAAGTGTATTACACGTCTACCTCTTTTTTTCTCTTTGTGTGTTGCACTATAGGCACCTCTCATTACAGACAATGTGATGGGAATCATTGTTTGGCTAATTAAGTATCTGTTCAGGGCAGAGGGCCAATGTTCTCAATGCCAGTTAGTGGATGGGCAATAGGGTTGTGGGGTGGGAACTTTGCTAGGCACCTCTGGATTGTTGTACCCACTTGTGAAGCCTGTATATTACCTGCTGTAAAACCTGCTAAGCTGTGATCTGAATTGGCAAGCTGTAATCACCTGTATGCTGTCTACCTGCTGGAAATAAAGAAGACGGTTTATTTCTTATCCAGTGTATGTGATCCTTTTTACAGTATATTAATGGGTGCCTCCTCCAATCAGTATGCTACGTTACCATGGCCACACACATTGAATTGCTCCTTCATCTGGTGGTTTAAACATTCCTCCAATGGGACGGTCAGTATGCCATCTGTTAAGTTAACAGTTACATTATTTCCGCAGTGCACCATTGCTGTTAATGAAGTAAGTCAAAACTTCAGTCGGTACACAAATTTACTTTTTTTCTTTTAGAAGTTTCCGCGATACTCATAATCATTATTGTAAATTACCAGTAAGAAAGCTGATAATCTGTCCCATGGGAGAGGGCTTCAAATGTCATTTTAAGGTTTATGACATGTTACCTGGCTTTACGAGTCTTCCACAGATGGCGAGAATTTGCCACAGCAGGAAATCCATTAATGCACAGCGCAGGTTATACAATCATAAAAAATAGGTCAGCTTCAACATTAAAATCTATTTTTCACCTGCCATATAAATGACACTGAAGACTAGAAGGTTAAAAAACAATGACATGATTGTGATTTATATAATTGAACGAGATGATGTAATGGGCTTGAATTAGGAGATTCCTTATTTTACGCTACTGTTCTGAGAAAAGGAGGTACCGTAAGAACACAATATTGCGTAATGTGTCTGTTAGCCATGTATATAGTTAAGAAAAGAAACAGAATAAGCAACACGGTAAAAAATATTAATAATAAAAGCATGAACAGTTTTTTTCTGGATTTCAAAAGCCAGAGATGCGATATGCTTTCTGCTAGCAAGTCAAGAGGGTGGGTCCAGTGGCGTAACTACTGTAAGGCAGCCCCAGCTGCCGCTTGGGGGAGCAAGCCACAGTGGGGTCTATGTGGGTGCCAGCACCCGCTGGACGCACTGACATGCTGCTGCCTGCCACTGCCCTCTGGCGGGGCACCAAAGGCAAGTCAGCCGCAGCGTGGGTGTGGCCATGCCAGAGACGACAAATCCCCCCCATTGATTAAATAGACTACACATAGAGCTGGCTATTGGCTACTGTGTACAGGATGGGCAGGCAGATGGGTGTGCTGGGGTGGCCTGGGATGTGTCCGAGCCATGGGGGGTCATGCCAAATCAAGGGGTGCAGGTGCCCCGCAAGTGCACTGAAGGGGTGATTCATTAAGACTCGGATGGGGCAGAATTCGCCGGGCCGTTAATTGTGGTGAAGGATGGCCAGGAGCGGGTGGCTGATGTCACAGGATGTCAGCGCCCATCCCCTCTTCGGCAGACACTGAAGACTGACTTTTATTTCTGAAGGCAGAAGAAATCATTGGATGGTCGGTAATTTCTCACTTATAGTAACCTACAAATAAGTCTATCTCAGTACACAGTGCACATGTGCCTCAATGTTATGATTTGGGTCATACCATGAAAATATCCTTTTCATGTAACGTTTGTTATCATTTTTCATGACAGGTTTTGCATCAAAATGAAAGCATATCATGTACCATACAAACGCCATTTACTTTACACAAAATAATCAAAACACATGCTCCAAAATGGTGAAAACGGCATCGCAATTATCTCCGTGGTTTTCGGGGTTTATCGCGATCACACAAACAAACAGACGTTCTCATTTATAAGGCATATAAATTAAATGGTGGCTTTACCATACCTCCCAACTGTCCCGCTGTTTGCGGTATTGTCATGTTTTTTGGGGGATGTTTGGGGCATCACGCCCGGGGCCAGCAGTGTCCTGCGGTGGGGGGGGGGGCAGTTGGGAGTACCCCCCTGTCACCCATTAATAGACCCTGTCCATGCACCTATTCCTGCAACCAGAGGTGCTGGGGGCATAGCCCGCAGTGCTCACGGAGCCTCTGAGCATGCCCCCACAATGGCAAAAATGGGGGCAAATTTTCGGTGCGGGCATTGTCCCTCCTTGCAGGCATCAAATGTTGGGAGGCCTTCCCTCTAAAGGTGGGTACACATGGAACAATTTGAAGGACAATATGGGTGTTCCCGATCTATGGGAACGACCAATCGTTCAAATTGTTCTGTGCATCGTTAACGATGCGCATACCTGCCGATCATTTACAACTGTCTATGATATTTCCTGCATGCAGGAAGATCATAGACAAATCTTTTGTGAAGTGTATCAAATTGTTCCGTGTGTCTGCACTATGAACAATTTGATACACTCGTGAACGATGTCGGAACGCTTCCGGCATCGTTCCGTGTGTACGCACCTTTGTGTATGAGCATAAAGCACTTTCTTGTTTCTCCTGTGAGTTATTTCACACTACACTACAGTATATTCCCATTTTCATGTTCTCCTCTTGATTATCAGTATTCTCTTTGTGACCTATTCATTCTCTTGTGCTGTCTCTGATCAGCAGATGATCGTTAAAGCACAAAGTATACCAATACATCCATATTACCATATTAGGCATCATTTGTTAGCCTTACAATCAATGTTCTCCGTTCCTCTCTCGTCACAAAGGTACATGGCAGATATAAGGTGCTCATGTGTCTATAAGATGACTGATTGGCATAATACTGACAGCCATGCGGTATAATGTGTTACGGACACGTAATACTATGCATGCACAGACATTTGCCGGAGAGGCAGCTGTCTGCAGCATGAATAATGAGTTACATTTCTCCTGTTTTTCCGATTTTTCAGTAAAACTCATTAAATGTTTTTATAATTGCTGTTGTACTGTATTTCTCTATTCTCGGAGGCACTGTTAGGGCACAATGAATCTGAAACAATTTAAACAAGATTGTTGCAGGCTGATCTGTTGCTAAGGGTGCAAGTTACTGCTGCTAATGATAACTTCCTTATCAGGAAGAACACTGTAGGAAATAGGATATGCAGATGCTGGCGGAACGCATACAAATTTGAAAGCACATTTGGACGAGGAACTAGACAGCATAAAGCAGTCAGAGTATACAATTTTTTTAATCATGACTGTACCTTGATTCATGATAGACAGATTTTTAACCTTACTACAGCTCTACTATATAGCGAAGCATAGTATTAATCCCATCCCCTATGTGGGTAGGCCCCCGATTTGTACACTACATGGGCTTGCCCAGCATCAACAGAGATGCTAAGCTGCCCCCAGAGGCTAGTGCCGGCACTGCCAGCTCCTTCTCAGTGATAGGAGCCTGGTGCTGCAGAATAATGTCACACTGCAACACCCTGCTCCTATCACTGTGAAGGAACTGGAATTTTGGTGTTACCGCCGAGAAGGAGGATACTTGGGTGTGGCCTGTACACTATGCACCCCAATTATGATGCCTGTGGGTCTGAGCTGTTTTGGTGGAACAAGGGGGGACATGCCCAATATTAGGCAGGTGGTCTTAATGATATATCTGATCTGAATATTAGTGTTAGCACTCTTTACTTTAGTATTGTTCTGTTAAATGATATGTGTCTCTACACATTAGTATTGGCACCAGATATGGGTGTACATTTTAGCTTTGGCACCAAGTCTGATTACATATGTGACTGAGCACACAAGATTACCCTGCATATTAATCTTGGCACCAAATACTGTATATATTAGTATTGGCACATCTACAATGTTTGTCTCACCACCAGACATGACTGGATAATAAACTGGGCACGAGCTATAATTATAACTCATCGTATTAATCTTGGCACCATGCATAGATCTATACAGTACATTAGTCAGATAGAAATGGATGCTAGAGTTAGCAATATATGTATCTGTGCATAATGGACCCGACTTCCTCCAGGGTCTGGCCTGTTGTGTGCTTACTAAACTAAATGGGTACCGGCGATGGTAATACCAGTATAGTGGCTCAGTTCCTGCTCACCAAGCAACACAGGCTGCAATGACAAATACTTCTAAGAGCTGTTAAGAATTGTATTTTTTAATGTTGATTATACTGTAAGTTGTTTCAACTGAGTGTTATTTAGGGTATTTGTTATGGGTAATGCTGACAGTAAGATGTTAAGTTGGTTATAGGTTGTACCCCTGAATGTTTTTTCCAATAAATGTTTATCTAACCTTAAATGTAAAAAAGGGTTTTAGGCAAAAATATTTTTGTGCGCTTCTGTCAATCATCGGCAGCCTCAACCTCAACTAAATGGTACTCATCCCCTAAGTCCCAACGAAGAAATACAAGTGTAAAGAACCCCTCTATTTGATGTGTCTGCCATCACCACCACTTCCGGAAGAGAGTTCCAGATCCTTACTGCTCTGACCGTAAAAAAGCCTTTCCTTTTAAGGGTACGGAATCTTTTTTCCTATAGTTCCCCCACTGTTCCAGCATATGGCTGTAGTTAACCCACAACCAGTGGCGGCTCCAGGGGTGGAGCTGCTGCACAGTTCAAATAGGGGAGCAACACCAACTGCTAGTGAGTCAGTTTGGAATGGCAGTTGGTGGCTGTGGGTTTGGCTCCCTATTTGAATTTTCAAACTGTGCTGCAGCCCATCCCCAGGAGCTGCCACTGTACACAACGCCCAATGCCTAATATGGTGAAATTGGCCTTAAAATATTTACACTTTCTTTTCTTGGATTGCTTTGTCTTAGCGGAGAACGCAGTCTACTGTAAAAGGTTCTGTAAGTTCTCACATTAGACCTCATGTTTCAGAATCATTCTGGCATAATGACAGTATTTAGCATCTTGTTAAAGGGAGGAGGTGGGAGGTGTAAAGGAAGGTGTAGGATGGGAGGTGAAAAAGGAACAGGAGGGGTGGAGCGGGGTGTACAGTAGTGACACATTAACTGATAAATCCATCAATCACACAGACTTTCTATTGCCTAGTTGTTATAGTGTATAGGTTACATTGTATGAGATGAATAGTCTTATTTCATCTGCATCACATAACATATTGTATACTTGGATGCTGCTTTATTAGAATGTATTAACAGCATAGAATATTCTAAGTGAAACTTCTAAGGACACATTAATACAGAAATGCTGTCTATAGGTAGACAGTGTTTAGTTAGACAGTCAATTGGTTTACGTCAAATGAATGGCGTGCACAAGGGGGCCATAGACTAAAGGTTGACAAATGCAAAATGTTGACATGACAATGGTCGACACATAAAAAGGCCAACATGATAGTTTTGGACTTTTTAATACCGTACCATCCACGTGGACTCTGTTTGGAAATGGTAACCAAACCCGAAGCTTGTTCACTCCTCCCACTGGCTTTGTCATTAATGCCATGGTTGTTCATTCATCCAACTGGATGACATTGCTGTCACTGGATTTTTCATTCCTGTTACTGGCTTGCCCATTCTTGTCACTGGCTTGCTCGCTCATGTCACTAGCTTGTTCATTCCTGTCACTGGCTTGCTCATTCCTGTCGCTAGCTTGCTCATTCCTCTCAATGGCTTGCTTGGTCCTGTCACTGGCTTGCTCATTGCTGTTACTTGCTCACCCATTCCTGACAATGGGCGGTATTCAATGAGCCTGATTCGCCATGTTTTTATGGCGAATTTGTGCTGTTTGGCGAATTTTTGACAAAAACGGTGAATCACCCTATTCAATGACCACATGGCGAATACATTTGAAGGTTTTTTTCGCCATGATTCACCGAGTAGGAATCACTATCTTTTTATGGAGAAGTGGAATGTGAACTTTTAAAATAAAGTGTTTTGTTTTTTACATTTGGTGTAAAAAAATCAGGAATTTTATTCTGAAGAGGGGCATGCTACTTTTATTCATGTGCTGTAAGCACATGAATATATATTTAATTTAAAAAAATATATATATTTTTTTTTTTTACACAGCAGCCAGCAGGGGGCGCCGGAGCCGAGCCGCTCATTACATATTCATATATTCACTGCACCCGATCGTTACGATCGTGTGTAGTGAATATACGCTCCCCTGCTGGCACCCCCGGGGGGGCAGCCTGTGCTGCCTGGCACCCGGGGTGCCCACCTGCCCCTCACAAACGTTCAGGGGCAGGCAGAGAGACTTCCATCTCTCTGCCTGGCACCCTCCTCAGGCTCCCTGCGGCATTCGCCGCAGGAGCTCATATTCGCAGCGAGCCCCTGACACGTTGAATACCGGAGCCCGCTGGCTCCGGAACGTGGCGAATGTGCAGTGAATCCTAAAAAGGATTCGCTGCACCTCGCAGGTATTCACATTGAATACCGCCCAATGGCTTGTTCATTCCTGTCACTGTCTTGTTCATTCCTGTCACTGGCTCGCTCATTTCTGTCAATGGCTTGTTCATTCCTGTCACTGGATTGCTCATTCCTCTTACTGGCTCGCTCCTGTCACTTGATTACTCATTCCTATCACTGACTTGTACATTCCTATCACTAGCTTGCTCATTCCTGTCACTGGCTTGCTCATTCCTGTCATTGGCTTGCTCATTCCTGTCAGTGGCTTGCTCACTCCTGTCACTGGCTTGTCCATTCCTGTCACTGGCTTGCTCATTCCTGTCACTGGCTTGTTCATTCCTGTCACTGGCTTGCTCATTCCTGTCACTGGGTTGTTCGTTCCTGTCACTGGGTTGCTCATTCCTCTTACTGGCTCGCTCCTGTCCCTTGCTTACTCATTCCTATCACTGGCTTGTTCATTCCTATCACTAGTTTGCTCATTCCTGTCACTGGCTTGCTCATTCCTGTCAGTGGCTTGCTCACTCCTGTCAATGGCTTACTCATTCCTGACACTGGCTTGCTCAATCCTGTCACTGGCTTGCCCATTCCTGTCACTGGCTTGTTCATTCCTGTCACTGGCTTGCTCATTCCTCTTACTGGCTCGCTCCTGTCACTTGCTTACTGATTCCTATCACTGGCTTGTTCATTCCTATCACTAGCTTGCTTGGTCCTGTCACTGGCTTGCTCATTCCTGTCATTGGCTTGCTAATTCCTGTCATTGGCTTGCTCACCCCTGTCACTGACTTGTCCATTTCTGTCACTGGCTTGCTCATTCCTGTCACTGGCTTGCTCATTCCTGTTACTGGCTTGTTCATTCCTGTCAGAGGCTTTCTCATTCCTGTCACTGGATTGCCCATTCCTGTTACTGGATGCTCATTCCTGTCACTGGCTTGTCCATTCCTGTTAGTGGATGCTCATTCCTGTCACTGGCATGCTCATTCCTATCACTGGATGCTCATTCCTGTCACTGGCTTGCTCATTCCTGTCAGTGGCTTTCTCATTCCTGTCACTGGATTGCCCATTCCTGTCACTGGCTTGCCCATTCCTGTCACTGGCTTGCCCATTCCTGTCATTGGCTTGCCCATTCCTGTCACTGGCTTGCTCATTCCTGTCATTGGCTTGCCCATTCCTGTCACTGACTTGCTCATTCCTGTCACTGACTTGCCCATTCCTGTCACTGGATGCTCATTCCTGTCACTGGCTTGCTCATTCTTCATCCTATTAGGTTGCTTACTCATTCATGTTACTGTTTTTCTCATACATGAACCCTAATCTATTTTTACTGTGCAGTCTATTCTTAGTAAATAAGCCATCATTGATATAATTAAGATTACTTGTATGAATAATGTATTTTATGAAGACCCAGCCGACATACTGTATATTGGTAAGAAATCAGCTGTTTGAATGTTTCCGTAGGAAGCAAGTGCTGCACAGGGCATTACTGCTGGAGAGAGATGCAGGGAAATAAACAGATTTCTTGGCAGCTTCAATGCACTGAACACTCCTATAAGACACTGAAGGCTCCAGAGTTTCTATCTGATTCTGTCTACGCACAGGATAGCTCTTAATCTGATACCCAAGAGAGATATGGATTTGGATAGCTGCAGGTGAATCTCTTCCTAATTAACTTTAATACCGTCTAAGCATATTGAGCTACCCTTGTCTGAACTCTGTGGGATATCCTGCTAGAAGGGTTCCCATGTCAGCCAATAATCTGGGCTGTACTACTTACAGCCCTATGTGCTCGTTCTTGCTATGCTGCATACAAAGACAGTTGCGAGTGTAAAGAACCACAGTGTCCTGAGTTCTTTTGGTCTATAGAGACAGAATAAGGTTCTGTTATCCTTTGCAGTGCGTTCAGGGTCCTGCTGTAAACTTATATTACCCACCAAGAAGTTGATCGAATAAAGCAAACCTGGGGAGCTGGTAGAGCTGATCTGTAATGGGATCGATTATATGTTTATTCTGCGTTTCCATAATGCACTTTCACATACTAAATATGGTTGTCAATCTACATTTTTGGACAGATAAATTTAGGCTGCAGAAGCTGCTTCTGTCTGAATGAGTTCTGTCACTATCAATGAACATCTTTTCGGAAATATTGGTTAAGTTCCTAGCCGCTAAAAAAAAAATGAATGACATAAGGAGAGCTGACAGCTAGGTAATGATGATCCGGGGTGAATCAGAGTGGCATTTATTGAATTAGAGCTTTTTTTTTTTTATAGAAACAGGGACATTCTGGTTGACGTAGGCGAAGTCTGATCAGGCCATCCTGGAACATTTTAATAAGGACAATGTTCAAATATAAAACCTAGTAGAACACTTCTGTTCTGCACTCAGATTTCAATATAATGTACAGTACAATCGCCACAATCCCTTTTCTGCCATTGTTATCTGGTTGGCGCCAATATGCAATAAGTGACACTTAACCTTCTACTTCCCTATAGATTGTAGGCTTGAGAGAAGGCTCCTCTTAATGATGTATCTGTCTGTTTATGACCATGTCTCCTTACGTTATTGTGCTACGCAATAAACTGGCACTGACATGTTAATATATGAATATTTAAAGGGCATACAGCATTAATTCAATCTGCTCTCACAATTTGATCAATCTAATACAATATGTAAAGGATTCTGAGTGTCCCTTGTCCGAAATGCTCGGGACCACAAGTATTTTGGATAAGGGATTTTTACGGATTTTGGAATACATATATTTTTTTATACTTACCTGGTTCCCTGTCGGTGCCCTGATGGTTCCCCAATTTCCATGATGTCCCCTGGCATCCACGGCGGCCTTTGGCGTCCTCTTCAGCGGCATCTCTGGTCCCAGGGGTGCTTTGCACGAATGTGCGGGCTCGCATGGGGATGCAACCAGTTCATTCACGCAATGCACCCCTGAGACCGAAGATGCCGCTGAAGAGGATGCAGAAGGCCGCTGTGGACACCAGGGGACGAGGAAAGTATGAAAAAAGAGGCTGGGGGGGGGGGACCCAAAAAACATGAAATATTCAGAAAAACCACACTTTTCCGAATTTTCCGGTTTTGGGAATATACGGATAAGGGAGACTCAACCTGTACATATACCCTTAAGTCTGCTGCTATTGTTCCTAATGTTTGGCACATGAACAGTGTCTTCCCCAATGCCGTGGGGCTCACTAACAAGCCCTCTGCCTCTCATTGATAACTCTTTAGTTATATCTTATTTACAGTATGCACCAACTTCACCAAGTCAGTTTCCTTGTGTTTGCAAATTTACTTTACATGGCCTTGGGTGGTGGGAAGGCATGGCCTTAGGTGGTTGGAGGGCATGGATTTGGGTGGTGGGAGGGCATGGCCTCACGGCACAAACCCCCATTTTTGTCAGCTTGGGGCATGACCACAAGCTACTGGGCAGTGCCCAGGCTTATCTCCCAGCACTATTCTGGGCTTGCTGCTTTGCAGAGCCGAGCTGTGGTGATATAAGGCTTTCCCAACCTAACCCACATCCACAGGACACTAGAACCCTGAGTGGGACAGCGAAATACTGTCAAATAGCAGGATTGTCCCAATGGAGAGTTGAAAGGAACGATATTGCTTAGTGGGGGCCGTTCTTTCTGCACTACCATACTTCCTTTATTCTATCATTCTTCTTCATTCAGTTAGTTCTTGATTAGTAAACAGTTAGGAAAGGATTACAAGTTGAATAAAGCATGTCTCCGTGGCACTGGTAAGAGGCAAAAGGGAACACGTATCAGACTATGGGGAGTTTATTAATAACATATTTCAATATATAAAATAAATATAATTTTGAAGATACTAAATAAATTGTAAGTAAATATATATAAATATATATCAGATATTATAGCACGTTCGTTTGACAAGAAAATTAACTTTGTAGGAAGAAATCAGCTGTTTCTGCAATAAATAAGTAATATCAAGATTTAACCCACTAAGAAAGGTTTTGTGCGAGCTGCAGATCGATGGCGCAACAAATGGCTGCAATACATCATCAGATATTCATGTTGTATATCAAACCATTAGGGATGCCTATATGCATGGATTTATTTACAGAAAAGCTAGAATATTGCATCAAGGATACACCATAGTTACCTCCCCTCCTGCATTCTGCAGGAGACTCCCTGAAATAACAGCAATCTCCCTCTCTCCCTCATTAGTCTAGCAATCTCCCTGATGTTACCAAGGCCACATTACACTGTTACACCATAGTTACCTCCCCTCCTGCATTCTGCAGGAGACTCCCTGAAATAACAGCAATCACCCTCTCTCCCTCATTAGTCTAGCAATCTCCCTGATGTTACCATGGCCACATTACACTGTTACACCATAGTTACCTCCCCTCCTGCATTCTGCAGGAGACTCCCTGAAATAACAGCAATCTCCCTCTCTCCCTCATTAGTCTAGCAATCTCCCTCATGTCACCTAGCCCACATTACACTGCTACACCATAGTTAGCTCCCCTCCTGCATTCTGCAGGAGACTCCCTGATTTAACAGCAATCTCCCTCTCTCCCTCATTAGTCTAGCAATCTCCCTCATTTCACCTAGCCCACATTAGACTGTTAAATTTTTTTCGGAAAAAAAAGAATGAGAGACATACTGTATACATTTATCATCAGCACCATTTCTCAGCACTTTAGCAAGTATAGTATCTCTTACTAATTGCTTTGGGACTCATCTACATTTGGATATAAGTCATTTTAAAAGATTCCTCTCAGATGTAGCAGTACACACCCACGCTTCTAGGTGCCACGTTCACAATCTCTTTTCACAATCTCCCCATATATGGAACTAGACACGCCCTTTGGGAGGAGCATGGCACACCCCCCTCTATTGGGGCGCTGTGCTAAATTCTACTACCGACTATAATCTCCCTGAAACTAGTTTTCAAAAGTAGGCAAGTATGGGATACATTAAGCCAAAAAGATCAGTCCATTATGTTTAAAAAGTGTGCAACCTATTGCCATACAGTACCTCTAATTTTTTTTTTTTTATCTCCACCTGTAATCTACTGTATCCCCAAGGTGTACATTTATTAAAGCTTTTAAAAATGGAAAGAGGTGATGTTGCCCATAGCAACCAATTAGATTTGGTCTACCATTGTCTAGCATGCAATAGAGAAATGATAGGCATATTGTTGCTTGCTATAGGAACATCGCCTTTTTTCATTATTATGTATCTATACAATCTATAGATCAGTGTTTTTGAACCACTGTGCCGTGGCACACTAGTGTGCCTTGAGCTGTTCTCAAGTGTGCCCCCAGAGATGCCCAAACCATTCTACAGCCACCAGCCGTTCAACTGGTCTCTTCTTTTCATGTGAAGTACCAATGTATTTAATTTTTTTTTTACCTGTGGGGACCAGTGTGATTGTGTTTTATATGGGTGCCAATATGTTTGTTTGTTTTTTCCTTTGGGGGCAAATGTGTTTTGCCCTGTGGTGATCTCATGGTGTGCCTTGGTAATTTTAAAATCTTATTTAGTGTGCCGCAAGGTAAGAAGGTTGAAAATCACTGCTATAGATTGTAAGCTTGCGAGCAGGGTCTTCATGACTTGGACTGTCTGTAAATACCCAGTTTGTTTTATCACGGTCTCCTATTGTAAAGCGTAACATAATATGATACTCTATAGGAAACTGTTAATAAATAAATAAAAATAATTATTAGAAGCTTTGTATACATCTAGTATTTGCTGAGTGTATAAATATGAAAGTAAAATACAGATGTGTTTGTCACATCATTGGAAAATAGCAACAACGGAGTGCACTGCACTAGGTCACACCATCTGTGCTGCACAGAAATAAAATATTCCAGGAAAACCGGAACTATCCACTCAGGCGAATGTAACTGAGTTCATTTAAAAGACTGCTTACGTAATGTTGCAATATATCATGCCATGTTTTGGTCCCATCAGGCTATTCTTAAATATATCACAGCAAGCAGAATAGTCATCAAAGTACAAAGTATTCTCAGGAGGGAGACCATGTAGCGTAATGTAAATAAGGGACTCTAGTGTGTGTTGTAATGTATAAAAGCAATACTACCATGTAGCATATTGAGTATGAGTAGTACCACAGTGTAGCATATTGTGTATATGAGGTACTAACATGTAGCTTAAGGTGTATAAGGGGTACTACACGTGGCAAATCATGTATAAGGGGTACTAATATGTAGCTTATTGTGTATAAAGGGTACTACCACATGGTGCAATGTATATAATGTATACTACCATGGAGCACATTGTGTATAAGGAGTACTACTATGTGGTGTAATGTATATAAGAGGTACCAGTGTGTGATACCACATGGTGTAATGTGTATAAGGGGTACTACCTCTGATGTACAGTAGATCACACTAGCTACATGCAAAGTTTATTGTGTACACTACTGCACCCTACATGGTGGAACCCATAAGTATACCATCAGATTTCAGGAAGTGGCAGTTTTTCCCTTCACAAAGCTCTTGCATTCAAAAAGAGAATATTTCCATAAATTTCCTGGTGTTGGTTTTCAAACCAAATCCTGTAACCCTAAGTGGGACATCCAGTTGCATTGGTGCAGATGTATTAAGCTTGGCGAAGAGATAAAGTGGAGAACCCGTAGAAGGAGAAAACGCACCAGCCAATCAACTCCCAACTGCCAATATTCCAAACACAGCTGTTGGCTGGTGCGTTATCTCCTTCCACTTTATCTCCAGTTTATCTCCAGTTTTTCCCTTGGCCAGACTTAATACATCTGCCCCATTGCACCTGAGGGAGGTGATAAGCCTGTTATTGCATAAGCTTGTGGACATCTTAGTGGTCTGTTAGTCTACCCTACCCTTAATGCCGATGGCTATGTCGCTGGGGACATGAGCTGACCCTGTAAACTATTTGGTACGTGTGTATTATCACGGCGCCCATCGCATCGCATACCACTAATTAAGGCATGCGATGGGACCCGATTTGAGCCTTTCCCAGGGCTGAGTGTACAATTTTAATATCGCGTCGCATCGCATGCCATTATAATCGTGACGCGATTTGGCATAATTCCCATGTTAAATGCCTACCCAGACCCGATTTTTAATTGTATCCCCACCCTGATGGGTAATGACTATGTTAAATGCCCCCCCATTGTTAATGCCACCCAACTATCAACGCCAACCCGAAGCGTGGCGAGCGCAGCGAGCCCGCGAGGGGCGACGCTACGCGTCCTCCAACCTTTTCATACCCCCACTATTCACGTCGGCGTTGAGTTGATTATATATAGTGTGGCGGGCGCAGCGAGCCACCGAGCCCGAAGCAGGGCGAGCGCAGCGATTTTTGGTTGTACAATGCCCTGCGATGGAAATCAGGGACACCGTGATAATACACCTATTTTTAATACATTTCCAGAAGGAAGATGCAAAGAGCAGCCATGAAAAATATTCATTTTGAATGTGGCCATAATATATCGGAGAGGGTATAGGCAGAACACACACATTAAGCAGCACCATGTCACCGGCACTAACATAAAAATCAGTATAACACAGTTTGTTTTTCTGCAAGTTCTTTCAGCTTAAAATAAACCATTGTTTATTACTGTATATTACATAATTATTACTCGCCCCTATGAAATGTTTATAGATATTACATTTGATTTTAGGCTGCAATTCTGTTGCCGCACAACAACAACAACAAAAAAAGCTGTGAAAGGATTTCCATGACTGGCACAGCAAGAACAGAATGAATAGAATACAAGCAGAGGCACACAGCCAAGTGGTGTATCATAAGGGTACACATGCAGTTCAAAGCCTCTGCAGACTACATAAAAAACTGAATGGAAGCTGGGTCAGGCAGTACAAAGCCTGCGGGTCAATGTAAAAAAGTGAGAGGATAAAGGGAACACCAGGATACACGCTGAAACTGGGACAGGCAGCGCACAAGATTATAGTGTGAAGGAGTCAGGGAAACCACACTGAACTACATGGATACACTGTCATTTATGGTTACTAGATCACAAGTGGGGGCTAGCTGCTACTAATCAATCAGAGCGGCTATCTCATGCTCTGACCAATCAATGCGAAGCTACTCTGCAGCGGATAGTTAGCGTGAAGCAATGTACAAGGTTTTATCATTTTGAATTTTTCAGGAAATAACAGTTGAACAGAAGCAGGCGCGCAGCATGATTCTCACTGAATAATACAATATGTGCAATAATGATAAACAACAGAGGCCATGAATGTAAATCTTACGTTGCTTCCAACCAATCAATGGACTGTTATGCAGTCCCGTTGTTCACCAGTTACTGACCTATGATCTGCTGCTTTTCCTATAGTAACCTGCAGCTGACCATTACACACAGATGACTCCAGGTCTTTTTCTACAGTTTGGGTACAGAATTCCGATGGTCAGAATGGGGTTGGGATCGTTTGGTCTACAGCAAGTTGGTCGACAATCATTAAGTCAACACCGTTAGGTCGACATGGGGAAATGTAGACATGGTTCTAGGTCGACATGGGTCTAGGTCAACATGGATTTAGGTCGACAGGTCAATAGGTCAACACAAGCATTAGATCGACAGTTTTTCACAGTTTTTTTTACCTGATCGTCGACACAGTTGACATGGACACAGTTTCCAGTGCACCGCATCCCCTTGCATCGCTCTGGACACGGTGCCTCGGCACACTATTTTGTTCTCCCACCACGCCCTAGTGGATGGTAGGGCATGAAATACCGCCTGTCAGCATATGTTGGCTCAAAAAACAGTGAAAAACCCCATGTCCACCTTTTGACTGTCAACCTAATGCTTGCGTTGACCTAGACCCATGTCGACATAACGGTGTCGTCCTAATGATTGCCGGAGGATCCCAGCAGTTAATGTATTAAAGGGCCGGCAATCTTTGGTAAGAACTCTCCAACTGACCCCAGCCCTAACTCCTTGCACCCAATAGGGAAATGTCTATGTCTACACTAGTTAATGCTAAAAGGGTTAAGAACGAATTCCATATCGAACCCCTCACTAGGTAGAAGCTGGGATAACTATAATCTGTCCATGTACTTTCAAACACAAAAATAAAAGCCATAACCACAATGTAATGTAATGCATCTGGGCTGAGCAATGCGTAATGGGAAAATTATTCTGTTTTCTATCTCCTGCAAGTACATGAGCAGACAAAGAGCTAGACGGGAAAGACGAGCCTTACAGGAACATGTTTTATTGATTGTCTAAGGTAAGACAATAATGATGCAATTAAAGTTGTCAAGATGGAAATTATGGTCAGGAAACTTAAGGTTTAATTAGGGCATAGCGAAAACAGAAATGGTTGGAATGTTCGGTGTAATTAAGCTGTTGCTGGCCTAGGCGATCACATAGCGTAAATGTTTTCTGTGTACAGTAGGCATTTAGGCAAACACAAAGCATAATAAACCAATAACTGACTCACCTTCTTTCTTTTAGCAGAAGCATTGTTTAAGATTGGTGAGGAAGACAAATGAAATTATCGGAACTGTTCTATCAATATTTGGAATAACAAAGCCTTAAGACATACAGCAGGGCCTTATTCAAATGTGAACTGCTGTTTATACTGCGATTGTGCATGCAGAGGACATACTTCCCTAACCTACTGGAATAGCCGGGAGACTTCTAAAAATAATGTGGCCCTCCTGGCCCCCCAGAAAGATAGGCAAGTCTCTGGCATCCTTCCTGGCCCCTTGCTTCCCCCCTCGACCACCAATACAAATAACGGAAATCATGGTGCTTCAGGAAGGGGGCAGGGCTAAAATTCACAGAATCGCATAATTTTGCATAATTTTAGCCCCTTCCCTCTTTGTAGACCCGTGAATCACAATATTTGGTGGGAATGGGGGGATTCTTGATAACATCAGAGTCCACCCCTGACCCCCATGTGCTCACTAGCGTATTGTCTCTGGGCTACTACTGGAGAGAAGCAACAAAAGTAGGTAAGTATGTCAGAGGTTCTGCAGAAATATGCTGGTACTGGAGCCATTGTCTTGTGTTCAGGCTGCCGGCATCTCAGATCCGCCACTTACATGTGAAAGACACAACATCGGTAACATCAGCCAGATATCTGTTGCAATATCGGATAGCAAAACATCTTTCTCAACTAAGATCCAGGGGACAATACTACTTCAAAGGATTTTGCGGTTGGCAGCTGGGACATGCCCATACAATGGTGGTGACGCATCTGCCTTTTTTGCCCTACCACCCATTACCTCCAACAAATGGTCACTACATGTCACTCAGGGGTAGATGTTTTAAGGCTGGTGAAGAGATAAAGTGGAAGGTGTAAATGCATCAGCCAATCAACTACTGTCATTTTTCAAACACAGCTGATTGGCTGGTGCGTTATCACCTTCTACTTTATCCCTATAGATTGTAAGCTTGCGAGCAGGGCCCTCCTACCTTTTGACTGTCTGTAAATACCCAGTTTGTTGTATCACTATCTCCTTGCAACGGAATATGCTGCGCTATATAAGAAACTGTTAATAAATAAATAAATCTCCACTTTATCTTTTCGCCAGCCTTACTACATCTGCCCTTCACTCTGCAAAACAATTCCTGGTGTATCCGCCATCACTAATCTAACACAATTTTGTGTGTGCGCTGTGTGACTGATGCATGCGCGAGAAAATCGCACATCTGCGCAAACACCAGCACTACATTCACCATTCACGCAGCCTATAGGGACAAAGACTACACGCTACGCTGTAGCAATAAACTGTGTTTAAACAACACTACCCTGTACTGCAAGCAATCTGTAATAGAACAATCTTACAAGACCCAGCTGTGTGACAGGGTGACAGCCGACCCTTCTCTCATTTAATGAAACCACATAGTTAAACAAAGAAAAGAAAATACCCAAACATAATTCAATGCCACTGTAATTAAAGCACAAAAATGTTTTATTCATTTTTCATAAATCTAATATTCATGTATTATACAGAGCAGTGTGCCACCTGCTGCGATACATAAATAATATCATATGAAAAGTCACATGTAAGTTGTGTGACCTATATAAAAGTCCTCTCCCGGAAGTCTTGTACTTTTAATAATTGGGGTGCATTATCCCAAACATGCATTACACATAAAATAGAAAGCATGTGCTTGGAACTACAATAAGCACTTGGGATTATCATAGAAAGTGATATTAATTCACTGAATACTTTAAATCAGCGGTGGGGAACCTCCGGCCCACGGGCCATATACGGCCCCGGAGCCGGTCTTTGTGGCTCGCCCACCCGCCCGACAGATGTACAGCGAGTCAAGTACAGGCGAAATGTTGCGAGAGCTACAGACCTCTCGCGAGAATTCCTGCACAGGCGCCGGACCACACAGACTGGCGACTCGTAACCTGCGGCAGCCGGTGGAGTGTGGGATGGCTGCCGCAGGATGATTTGTAAGTTTTTTGTTTTTTTAAATGGCCCCCGAGGCATTGGGCCTTATTATAGTTCACTCTTTTTGACTTCTTCTTAGATGGACAAAACCATGTGCACTGCAGGTGGGGCAGATGTTACTTGTGCAGAGAGAATTAGATTTGGGTGGAGTTTTACTTCAAAGGGAGATCTATATTGCAGTGTAAAAATAAAGCAGCCAGTATTTATCCTGCACAGAAACAAAATAACTCACCCAAATCGAATTCTCTCTGCACATTTTACATCTGCCCAATGCAGTGCACATGGTTTTGTCCATCTAAGAAGGTTCTTTTTAGAAAGAGTGAACTAGAATAAGGCCCATTATGCCTCAATGCAAATGGCCCTCGGACCTCAATAGGTTCCCCACCCCTGCTTTAAATGAAGGAGCCAGGAGCATTTTAAGAGAGGTCCACCCACTGCACATACACCGGGGACAAAATCTTTCGATGGTCGCTTACCATCGAATGATTTCTAAGGCATTAACAAATCTAAGTCAATCTCTAAGCATCTCAGATTTGTGGCGCCTTTGTATGGGAAGAGAGTGGACATGACATCCGGTGGCATCAGCTGCCGCCCCCGGCACCAGCATCATGGTCGAATCACCATGGGAACACCCAGCGTTTTCATGGGGACGTCTATGGGTTCCCATGGGTGTGACTCGCATCCGCCACCCCACGCCCCTTGTCTGCACTGCTAAGAAGGCTAAGAAGATTTACTAAGACGGTTGATCACATGTTCGAACGTGTACAACTGGGATCGGCCGAAAATAAGAATGGAGAATACAGCACATTTACTGAGCTGCCGTATTCTCCAAGGTTCATATTGATGGGGCCGTGATGGGGCCCTCTCTCCAGTGGCCCTCTCTCCCAACACCCAAGCGATGCCTGTGTCTTTGCTGGCTTTGTGCGATAATCGGTCGGATTGTGAATTTTCAGACCGGTCTGAATTGGCCCCATAGGTAGGGTAGCTACTAGCCTCTTCTACATAGTTTTTAATATCACTATTTAAGCCAGCCCCCCTAACAACCTGTAGTACAGCCCCCCTAACACGCTGTAGTACAGCCCATCAGATAAATTGTATAGTGCAAGTGGAGCAGTAAGATAAATTGCATGTTATTTGTCATGGGTTGATAAATTACATGCAATATATCCAGGGCCGGACTGGCCATCTGGCACTTCTGGCAAATGCCAGATGGGCCAATGGCCAGGTGGGCCAATTTCTTCTTGTAAGTGGAGGCTCGCGGCGCGACCGGCGGATCTCTCTTTGCGCTGCTAAGGTTCTGCAAGCTGGGAGAGGCAGCACCCACATGCGCGGTGGATGTGTGCACCGATTCGGCGGCCCGGTCCGTCACTGGATATATCTTATGTGAAATAAGCACTCAAGTACAAAGTCTGACATGCAGGATTCCCAGGAATCTGCTGGGGAGTTCAAGGGAAATCTGATGCAAATTCAAGCCTCAGATAAATTGCCCTAGTGTATGACCACCTCCACAGGAGATGGACAGCCAACTGCAATCCCCAATTAATTATTTGGTAAGTTAATTGAGAGGAAACATTTCCATCATATACTGCAATTAATTATTTAGCAAGACATACAGCTTTAATGTCTGCTCACACGCCTTTATAATATACTGCAGCCAATGAAAGGTTATATATGGGTACAGATCAAGGTACGTCTAAGATTAAATCTGATCTTCTTTCCCCATGTATCAGAAGTTGGAATTATGCAGGTGCAATAGGATTATACTGTATGTACATCAGGGGATTCAGTATCCCGCTCCGCCGGTCTTTGTTTCTATTCACTAGTATCTTAGTCTACAGCAATTCCTGTTTGAAAAGAGAGAAGTATATTTTCAATTAGAAGCTAAAGAAGGGAGAAGCTTAGTGCGAAGAATACCAAAAACAGGAAAGGAAATTATTTCTGATGTGACACAGCTTTGTGACCAAGGAAGAGCTCTTCAGAGTATGCTGAGACTCATAAAGGAAGAAGGATATGCAACAGATTAGAGCAAGATAAAGGAAGAGCGGATAAGTACGGGGCTTACATAGAATAAAGCAATCTTGTAATGTAAATAGCACTGGCTAGACAGGGAAAAGACAAAGAAAGCTAAATACGACTCAGACACTTCTTAGATAGCACATCAATATTAATAAATCTACTCTAAGGCCTGTTTTACTTATGTCTGTACTTAGAGTCTTGGTTCACCGCATCTTTTCCTGTTCTCAAACTTTTTCAACCATAAATCACTCAAAACTTGTTTTTCCTCAGTAAAGTGAATTTATTGGTGAACTGGTTGGTTAGAACACTTGTAGGTGTGAGCCGCACCGTGCAGCGGTTCTCACTTGGAGACACTCCTGCCAATCTTAGATCACTTTTTTGTGCTCTCGTTCGTCTATATTTCAATACGTGAAATGAACTGTTAAATGTTAACATTTTCTAAACAGTTGCTTCGTCCAACGTCTTGACAGGTCTCGTGGCTATCTCTCTTTCATACCATGAGTGACTCCATCTTGGACATCATTCATGAGGCCCTCCCACGGACCACATGCATAAGTTGGCATTCTGCAGCAGAAGCTTTTTAGTGATTGTGTGTATCTACAAAGTAACTCATTTATTAATTACTCACAAATGGATTCACAATCCAATTTCACTAGCTTTAGGACTGTAACGGGAAAGGTTTATACAGTAGTCACACTGGCATGTACAAGGAAATTGCTGGTCACTCTGAAACCCAACTTTCCAGTCCAGCCAGCAATTCAATCATAACCACAGTAACAGTAGAATATAATATGAGTTTTCTTGAGCTACAGTCACAACAAGGAACAGAGTGGAACTGCTGAACATGCCCACTGGCAGCAGCTTCTCCTAACATCTGCTTTGTGTGTATCTGAGCACTATATCAGTGCACCAGGCCAGAGTGACAAGAAAGCAGCTGCCAGCAAGAAGAGACAGGCTTCAAACCATGAGATGGGAGAATTTGTACATATATACCCAGTGCAGTGCTAGGCTTTTCTGCTGCTCTCAAGACTCCCAGACTTGCTCCAATGCTCTGCAGAGAAGGGGCTTATATTGTGCAATGGTATAAAATATATTAAAAAAACAACAAACATTCAGCTCTGGCGTGCTGGCCCTATTACCGCACCCTGCATTTGTATCTGAGCCATATGTACAATATAATTATTTTCATTATTTTATTGATAGACAAAACAGAATATAGGTCAGAATATAGGTCATGTATATTAACTCTGAGGGAAGATAAAAAACAATAAACAATAAAGAGAACCCAGGTAGTATATCATAAACAAGATTAGCTTATTGTGCCATTTAAGCCATGGGACCATTGATGGTACATCCCCCTGGTTGGGAATAGCAGACAGCAAGCCAATGATCCTTCCCCTCTGACTATAAAATAAAACTGAACATAGCCTTTAAGCCATCGATGGGGGGAAACATCCACACAACAAAGAGCTAAAGCAAAATGTCTCTATATATTCAGATGACATTCTGATACTGTCCCAAGTTCTCCCTGTAGACTGTCTTTGTAGTAGTATAATGGTTTGACAGCTTTGCAGGATTAGTTAATTATTGAAAAAAATCTATATTTCAGTGGTCAATGAGAACACGATGCAGATACGTTGTGGAAAGACATCTTTATAAGAATAAATTACACCATTGGGTTAAAAACTGCTAATTGTGTCAAATATAATTTACTCCAGTTTCAGATTATAATAAAAAATTAAGTACATATATTGCTGTGTAAAGTCAGAGGGCCGGATTTCCAGTTGTATGCAATCCAATGCTTTGTGTATAACTATGACCGTGGGAGGACGGCACATGTGCAGAATGGGTCCTGCATACAGTAGGAGCCCATCTCATCTATCTTCCATAGGCCATGGCTCACCGTGGCTCACCATGGCTATCCTATTGTTCTCAGCTGCAATACAATACATAGAACAATAGAGTAGGGGATTATCATAGTAATCCAATTACTCACTTAATCCTATTATAGAGATAGATGGCAGTGGCTCCCACTGTAGCTGCAGGTAGTGTTCCCTAAGTCGTTTTGGAGTCGGGGCCGGAGTGGCACTGGGCAGCATTGTCAAACAGAAGGACATGTCATCTGTGCCTCAGAAGCCTGGCCAGCCGGGCCATCCTGCGTACCACGAGGGTTACTCAAATGGCCAATATTTAATCAAGTGATCGGATGTTGCAATTTCGGATACTGCAATGGATCCCACCAGCTTGCAGAAGGCAAGATGTCTCCAACTGCATTAACATATTTTCAAAGTACCTGAATCTAAAAAGTCTAAGCTACTGTGATTTGCTTCAGCGTCCATCTGTGAATAAGGCCCATAGTTAAAGATAAAAAAGCAATAAGGTTAGAAACTATCTTTCCTAAAGTCCACATATCTCCTTCTCCAATAACAATTTGCAATAAATTGCAAACACATGACACAAATAATGTGAGGCAGATACTAAAGGAACACAACTTCTCTTACTTTCCCCTTTTACTTCCTTGCTGCCCATATCTTAGTGCTCCGCATTGAGCACAGCCATAGATTCAGAATAAATCATTTGTAAAACTTGTATAAAAAGCCTGCACACATAGGCCCCAATGTAATAGCCTGGAATTTGCAGTCAATAATGCAATTATGGTTATTTAGAGAGGGTATTTATCAACGCAGGGAGATACAGCACTAACCAATCAGCTTCTAATTCAAATTTTTCAGGCTGTGTTTGAAAAATGGCAGTTAGAAGCTGATAAATTAGTGCTTTATTAGTTTATACGTTATGGGGGAAATTTACTAAAGGAAATTTGTAAAAAAATAGGTGTATTTGTATCCAGAAATACACTTATTTTTGACATTTACTATGCTGAAAATACGGCAATTCGTATTCATATTGATGTGCTATCAATATGAATACGAATTGCCGTATTTTCGAGATAGTAAATGTCAAAAATAAGTGAATTTCTGGAAATAAATACACCTACTTTTTACAAATTTCCTTTAGTAAATTTCCCCCTATATCTCTCCAAGCTTTGATAAATGCCCTTCCTTAGCTGTTAGATTCAAAGCAGAAAATAATAATAATAATAATAATAATAATAATAAAAATAATAATAATTTAAAAGGCAAAACAATTTAAAGGTTGCATTTTATTTTTAACTAGCTCGAGTACCTGGCCCGGGATTTTAAGACTGTTTACAAAATTCAATTGATATATTAATCACACAGTATAAATAACATTAGTTGTTTCATGAATTTACGTTAAAGCGCAGCACATTATGCATCTCCTGATATACTCTGTGCTGCTGGGGGACCTTGTTACTGCCAGTGTGTGGGTTTGTGCTATGTCCATTCACCTCCTCACATCATGTCACTGTCCCTGTCACATGCAGCCCTGTCATCACTGACATATCATTCATGTCCTGATATAGTCTGTGCTGCTGCCCCACCTCTAGGGGTGCTAGAGATGTGTTACCCCACAGTATTTGTTCACAGATTGTAATTGATGTGTGTACCAATTTTGGTGTAAATTGTCCCAGTCATTCCAGAGTTATGCTGTATGCTGAAATAATCTGTGCTGCTGTCTCACCCCTAGGGCATTAGGGGTGTCTAACCCACACAGTGTTTGTTCCTAGATTGTAAGTCATATGTGTACAAATTTGGTGTAAATTTCTGTAGTCATTCCGTAGTTATGCTGAAACATACATATGAGCTTACAGCAAAAATTGTGGTTTTTATGTAATACAAAATAACCGTAATTAATTTTGATTTACATTTTTTTTCGTTGCCTCAGCTGTGTTTTAATAGGCTCGTACATAAAATTTCACGATCTTCCCTTGAATCTTGTGAATTTGTATAGAAAGACAGTAGGACAGACACATTTTCACTTTTTCTGTACAGATGAAGAGCCTCTCAGGCAGCACTAGGAATCACCAGATTCCCTTAGTTGGCAATCGCTGGTGGAGAGGCGCTCCTTCTGATGGGAATGTGCGAGCACACGCGTACCCCTCAACACGGCAGCGGGGAGCACTTTCCCTGCCCTTCTCCGCTTCAGGGAGACGGAAAGGGATCGGGGCAGCTGGGGGCATTAGGGGAGCTGCAGCGGGTGGCGAAAGGCTCCTTCTGAATGAGGCGCGCAAGAGTCCCTTGTGCATCCCCTTCCGGCAGATGGCGGCGGTTGGCGATTCGATCACCAGGATCCGATCCGATGGGAGCTGCTCCATCTGTATGTATATATATATATATATATATATATATATATACATATACATACATACATATACATATATAACATATATATATATATAGAGAGAGAGAGAGAGAGAGAGAAATGCATCACAGGATTTTGCTCACTTCAGAGATTATCGGCAATCAGTGCATCAGTGTGACTCGCACTGAGCATGTGTTGAGGTGGTATAGATTGATGATCTCTAGGTAATTTGAATGTGCGTAAAACAAAATTTTTATTTTTTAATGAATTAAGAATTAACCGTAATTAATTTCGATTTAGAAACTTTTTAGCTACCTCGGCCATGTTTTAATACACTCGTAAGTAAAATATCACAATCTTAGCTTGTAAACTGTGGATTTGTAAATACAGAAGGACAAATTTTCACTTTAATATAGTAAATTACTGGTGCTTAAAATTCAAATAACACCAATGCCTGCCAATATGCAGGCTATTACACCTTGGACAGTTTTATAATAATTTTAAGTTGTTGTTAATTTTAAACACCACAAAAGTTCAATATGAGTTGTATTTATTTAATTTCTTTGTATGTAATGAAATTTTGTACCATGTTTTGCTTACTTATCCTTAATTGAACCCAGTGGCAAATTCTACCTTTAATCATTATTTATTTTATTTTAATCTAATGACAATGGATACAATTCAATAATTGTCTCTATTGTTTTCCTTACAAGTTTGTATAATTCATGTCAATCATTGTTCAACCGACGAACAAAAACTAGACAAAGAAATAATTTTAAAATAGGTAAAAGTAAAAAATAAATAAAATAAAAAAGTAGAAAAAGCTGAGCTACAGGGTGGGAAGAGATGTGATGGGGAGATGGAGTGAGGTTACAGAGGTGAAAGCGGTCATAAAGCGGTCATTAAATGGTCATAAAAATATCTAGTTGTGATTTAAGAATCCCAGGTCACTATTAAGTCGATTTCCTCTCCTGTCAAAAAGTATTATAACTCTCAGATTAAAATACTTCAATTTCTGAAAGCTTCTGGGGTTCCTGACCAGGTTCGTGAGATTAAGTTCCATAGCTTAGTAAAAAGGAAGTAAGAAATGATGTACCACCTACTGTAGTATGCTAGAGGTATCTGTTGTCAGCCATCAGGCTCTGCTGTGTGTTCTTGTCATTCACTTTTTATCCGAGTCCACAAAGGAGATCATAACTGAAGACCAGTGGGACATCATTCCCGCACTCGGTTAAGGACATTGAAAGGGGACCTCAAAGGGATTTGGTGAAAAGAATATTTTTAATTGAAAAAATGATACTTTTTTACATGAAAATTGACTTTTTTAATGACCTGAACTTTTGGAATCACCTGAGACTTTCAGAAGTATCCCTTCATCCCATCTTCCTTTTAACGTGTCCATCTTGCATTACTTTGTGGTCCTTGTTTCTGTTTTTATTGAGTTTGTTCTACTACTTTTTTTTCTACCTCTTTCATGGCATATTTTTAGATTGTTTTGTGCCACGTAGCTTTGCCTTGAGGAAGGGCTCCCTGAGAAATGTGGCTATTTATATGAGATGGTCCATGTACAGTACCTGAGGGAATTGTCTAAGAGGACCCAGGGGCATTTGGTTTTTGCATGAAACACATGGAAGACTATTCTCAGATGAAAGTCATTCACAGGGATTTAACTTTATTTACGATACAATTTTAATACTTATATACAGTATAATGCAGGGCTGGGCAATTGCGGCCCTCCAGATGTTGAGGAACTACACATCCCAGCATGCCTTGCATCAGTTTTAGCATGGCCCCATAGCAAAACTAATGCAAAGCATCCTGGGATGTGTAGTTCCTCAACATCTGAAGGGCCGCAATTGCCCAGCCCTGGTATAATGGGACAAGGAATCCCATACACTGGATAAGATGAAGTCTTATTCTTTATTTGTAGCAGGTAAATAGCATACAAGATAAACAGAATAGGCAAGCATGTTTACAGCATTGCAGCATACAGGTGTCACAGCAGAGTTCAAATTCCTACAATGTTCCAGTGGTCCCTACCGTAGCCCACACACCTGGCCTATCACCTGGGTGGCTTTTCCACCATCAGGAACATTGACTTTCTGCCATGGAATCACTTATGTCAGGAAAGCACAGGTGCTGATAATCAGCTCAACTCTGATCACATCACTTTTCCTGCTGCTGCTGCTCTAAAGCCTGCACCAGATCCTCCACATTACCTTCATGTGGAAGTATGCTGTCCCTGTCACAATGCAACTCCAGGTCATACACACTTCTGTGAAATCAAACTGTCCATTTGGGAAGCAACACTGATTGACAATCAATGTCTCAAGCTATTGTGCAAATGGAATATACAACAGGTGAAATTATAGGCAATTAGCAAGACACCCCCAATAAAGGAGCTGTTCTGCAGGTGGTGACCACAGACCACTTCTCAGCTCCTATGCTTTCTGGCTGATGTGTTGGTCACTTTTGAAAGCTGGCGGTGCTTTTACTGTAGTGGTAGCATGACACGGAGTCTACAACCCACACAAGTGGCTCAGGTAGTGCAGCTCATTCAGGAGGGCACATCAATGCGAGCTGTGGCAAGAAGTTTTGCTGTGTCTGGCACAGTAGTGTCCAGAGCATGGAGGCGCTACCTGGAGACAGGCCAGTACATCAGGAGACGTGGAGGAGGCCGTAGGAGGGCAACAACCCAGCAGCAGGACCGCTACCTCCACCTTTGTGCAAGGAGGAACAGGAGGAGCACTGCCAGAGCCCTGCAAAATGACCTCCAGCAGGCCACAATTGTGCATGTGTCTACTCAAATGGAAACAGACTCCATGAGGGTGGTATGAGGGCCCGACGCCCACAGGTGGGGGTTGTGCTTACAGCCCAACACCATGCAGGATGTTTGGCATTTGCCAGAGAACACCAAGATTGGCAAATTCGCCACTGGTGTCCTGTGCTCTTCATAGATGAAAGCAGGTTCACACTGAGCACGTGACAGACGTGACAGAGTCTGGAGACACCAAGGAGAATGTTCTGCTGCTGCAACATCCTCAAGCATGACCGGATTGGCAGTGAGTCAGTAATGGTGTGGGGTGGCATTTCTTTGGGGGACTGCACAGCCCTCCATGTGCTCGCCAGAGGAAGCCTGACTGCCATTAGGTACCGAGATGAGATCCTCAGACCCCTTGTGAGACCATATGCTGGTGCGGTTGGCTATGGTTCCTCCAAATGCAAGACAATGCTAGAGATCATGTGGCTGGATTGTGTCAGCAGTTCCTGCAAGACAAAGGCATTGATGGTATGGACTGGCCCGCCTGTTCCCCAGACCTGAATCCAATTGAGCACATCTAGGACATCATGTCTCGCTCCATCCACATCCACATCTGCACCACAGACTGTCTAGGAGTTGGCGGATGCTTTAGACCAGGTCTGGTCTTTAGTCCAGTACAGGAGACCATCCACCACCTCTTCAGGAGCATGCCCAGGCGTTGTATGGAGGTCATACAGGCACGTGGAGGCCACACACACACACTACTGAGCCTCAGTTTGACTTGTTTTAAGGACATTAAATCAAAGTTGGATCAGCCTGTAGTTTGTTTTTCCACTTTAATCTTGAATGTGACTCCAAATCCAGACCTAATAAATTGAATTTCCATTGATACATTTTGTGTGATTTTGTTGTCAGCAGATTCAACTATGTAAAGAACAAAGTATTTAATACGAATATTTCATTCATTCAGATCTAGGATGTGTTATGTTAGCGTTCCCTTTATTTTTTTGAGCAGTGTGTGTATATATCTATATATCTATATATATATATATATATATATATATATATATATATATATATATATATATATATATATATATATATATATATATATATATCATATAAACATAATTTAGATGCTAATGTTAAAATGCGTAATTATTTTATTTGAATATTTCATATGATTTTCACAACCTGTAAACTTGAGTGTAGTAACGTTATAGGACTCAAATGCTACTTATGAGTAAATATATTTAACTAAAACATTGTATGGCATGGATCAGACCAGGTTTTGGAGCAGTTGCAGAAGCCAGGTGTGTAATCAGCAGCACCTGTGATCTCCTGATATAAGTGCTTCCAGGGCAGAGTGCAAATGCTCCTGATGGTGGATTAGCTGCCCAAACGATAGGCAGGGGTGTGGGCTATGGCAGGGACCACTGGAGCATTTGCAAGATGCTGATCCATGCTGCCTGTGATTATCTGTATGCCGCTTCCTGTAACTATGTCTGCCTGTGGAATTGATCTGGTATGCTGTGACCTGTTTGACAAAATAAAGATCAGAGATCCCTGTGTATGTGATCCTTTTCACAAACATCATCACCCCCTCCATGCACCCATATAGCATCAATTACTGACAGCCTATAGGATCTGAATTTGCCCCAATATATCTGACCAGACAAGTTTTTTGTCAACGCAAGAATCCTTTGTTGTAGAATAAAACGACTTTTCTTAGCACACACACACACTGCCGTTTCCTTCTGTTGTGTTGAATACGCTGCTTTTTCTTTGCACTTTCCGTATTGAAAACACCCAACCGGTGTATCCGTTTTTATCCCTCTGCAGTTCAACATGGATACCATCAGCATGTGAATGGTGCTTTAATCAAAGCTTTTAAAACCTAAGCATCCAACTGCACAAACTCTCATGCTCCGTGGTGTCACACATTCCTTATCTTTCCACTTTATTCATAGTCATGTTGCTGGACTCTTATCTGTAACCAACAACCATGGCGCGCTACAAATCTCCAACAAGGCTCTTTCTTAAGTTACATACATACAATCGTTTACCATTCGTATGGCAAAGCTATTGCTGAACACTCTGTAATGAATCTAAACATGGATATTAATCTTTTTTTCCCCTCTCACTGTAAAAGAACAAGATTAAAAATCACAATTCCCTGTTGGCTGAGCTCAAGGAATTTTATTAGCGGATATTTGGCCAAACTGCTGTTTTAAAGGTGAATTATGTCAACCACAATTAATCATTAGCTCCTTGCTAGAAAAAAAAAAAAGAACAGCCATGGACATACACTCGTTACTGTACAGATTTAAAGGCCTTTTAGGACACAATAGTGTGGTATAGAGCGGGGGTTCCCAAACTATTTTGTGCTGGGAAGTGCTGTGGGTACAGTTGCCCCGGGCCCCGTGCTCTGGAAGCTCATTTTGACCACAGCAACCCTCCGCTGTGCTGCGCTCGGTACTCACTCAGCAGCTTCTTCAATGCCGGACACCGGCGGCCAATTAAAATGCTGCATCTGCTTTTGAGCCAATCAGAGCTTGTTAGCCAATCAGAGCGGCTGAGGGTACACAAGCTCTGATTGGCTCATCAGCCTGTGCTGCATTATTATTGGCCGCCGACATCCTGCATTGAAGAAGCCTGTTGCTTCGGGACCTGCTGAGTCTGGCGGTAAGTTAAGGGAGAGGGGAGATGAAATCAATCCCAGGCCCCAGAATTCCTAGTGTCAGCCCTGCAAGTCAGACAATAAAAATTATTACAGGACCCCCAGGAAGTTACTGCAGAATGGCCGCCACATGTGTGGTCAGCAGATTGCACATGCATGACATCATTGTGGAGGCACAATTGCAGTGCCCTCCAGTTCATGTTACGCCACATTACAGTGCCCTCTTACTGAATCTTTAAAACAACCGCTACAAAAGCCTCTCACTGAAAATGTAATGTCACATAATTATGGCTGGGCAATGGATCATACCTTATTGATTAGCAGAGAGAGAGAACACACATATATATATATATATATATATATATATATATTTTAGAACTTAGCCACAGAAGCGATTTTGATGGCTTTCAATTAATGGTTTTAAACTGGCAGTGGTGGAGAGGTGCCCCCTTGATAGCAGGAGCCCGGTGGCAGATGACTGCATTGCCTCCCAGAGGCCCTTATTCTGATCGGTGTGGATATTCCCGCATTCTTACGGAGCGGTCCGCACGCTACGGTGTTTTGCCGCATGCGGCCATCGTCCGTAGAAACGCCCACGTGTCCTCCGCATTCGGACGGACTCACTCTTTAAGAACAGGGCGTGTTTACGGACGACATACAAACCATGCGTGTGCGGGAGAAACACTCAGATTCGGCACGGTATTACAGAGTATTACAGAGTATGCTCGGGAATACCGCATCCGAACGGGAGCCAAGCGGTGCTACCGCACGTAAGCGGAGTATTTACGCCAAACAACCCACTATTAAGTATCTTCTGCAAGACATCACATGACCCACTTATTCAATTACCTATCCTCATAAAAAACTGCTTATTTGGAATTGGAATCAATTAGATGCCAATATATCCTTACAAGCATGCCTAACACATGCATTGCACACATTAACCCTTACAGCAATTGAAGTGCAATGGTTTCAATTAAAGCACTGACAAGCGTCCTATTAGTGAGTAATGAGTAAAGGAGTCGATTCTATTGGGTTCAGGTGTTAATGCTTGTAGTCATTAGGCGTACGTTCGCCTACCGCATGAACGAGTGGTGTCCGCAAAGCAATAGTACACTTGTGGACACCGCACATTTCTTCCCCTTTTGATCGCGTGCATTCGGAGTGCTATCCGAATGTACGCCCCCCAACATAAGTGTACTCCCCCGTGTCCGCCCATGTTTCCGCCCCGTTTTGCCCACTTTGAAACTACGCCCATGTGACATTCCGCATGACGCCCATAATACGCCCATATTTCCCGACTGATTGCGGGGAACAGTTTTGTACGGGATTTGGCCGAACTGGTACGGAGTCAAGGCGTGGCACATGCGCGTTGCGTTCTCCACGCATGCGCAGACGCCGAAAAGACGCGATCCGTAAGAATGCGGTAAAGTCCGCGTCAATCAGAATAAGGGCCAGAGTTCTGCCTCTGTGCCCATGGCTACAGAAAATGCCATCCTTAGAAGACAGCGGCAGCAGCATCTCCCCATGAAGGCAGGAGGTAGGAGCCACCACTGAACTTGAGTATTATCAAAGTCAATAATAATGGCACAGTCACTGGGAGGAGTGATCACATAATAAGAATATGGTGGACATTGTAGGAAATGACAGAGGAAAAAATAGAAATCCACATTCTTGGTAGTAAAAAGTTCTATAAACCTATTTCATATCTCTGCCATAAAGTAAAATATAAATGGGAACGCACTATAAGGAAATTGTCTGCATGCAATTTGCATGCTTTAAGATATACTGGGATTCAAGAGTTGTTCAGTGAGTGTATATGAACAGCCCAGAAAAGAAGGAATCTGCTTTGATCTGCAAGTCACAGAACATTCAAAATGCACATATTGATCAATTCCATATACAACAATGAGAATCAAATAAGATTCTACTATCAACGCAAAATAATGCACCTATAGCATGCAATCAGGAAGCCAACGTTTACTGTGTTGACATTCATAATGTTTGATGTTGATGTGGTCAAAATGTCAACATACTGTATGACATGTTGACATAGTGAAAATGTCAGCATTATTAATAGGGTTTCTATTAGATTAAAATGTAGCTTTAGGGTTAGCGAAAAAGGTAATATTAAGGCTAGGGTTATCTTAAACATGGCTTGTCGTCATTGTAGCCATGTTGACATTTCATCAGAGTCAACATGTTTAATGCCAGCAACATGCATGTCAACATGCCGAATATTTTGACATGTTTGTTGACATTTACATCATGTCAATATTCTCATGTCAAAATGATAAATGTAAACATGGTGACTGTAGACTTAATATACCGAACCCCATCTAATAGTGTTCCTCTTCCAAAACATTTCTTGATCGCTTACTTTGCTTATACTAAGGACAATGATCGGACCTTCTAAAGAAGTCAAGTAGAGGTGTTACCTACAGCAACCAATCATGTCATTTCTCTATTTCATTCTAGAAAATATAGACAGAATCGGATTGGTTACTGTGGCACCACCATCGGGTGTGGTATAGGGTTCCGACAGTAGGGATCCCGACACTCATTAGACCGATGTCGGGATCCCGACTGGCATGGCGAACGCAACAAAGCCCCTTGCGGGCTCGCTGCGCTCGCCGTGCCGCGGGCACGGTGGATTGCTACGCTCGCCACCTATTCTATTCTCCCTCTATGTGGATCATGGACCCCCACGAGGGAGAATAACCGGTGGCCGTCGGGAACCCCTCTGTCTGTGTTTTAACAGTCGGGATCCCGACGTTGTGTAAATGACTGAATTATTAAAAGTTAAATTTTAGAAACTTTTCTTGGGACACTATATGTAGTCAATAGATTGCTGCAAACAAAGTATAAATGTCAATCTAGAGTGCCCCTTGTAGGAATTCTTTTTTCTCTTCTTTTGAAATATGTTGGGTAAATGATTGTCAGGATCCCGACTGTCGGGACCCCATCTGGCACCCCCACCATCTTATTTAGAAGCTTTAGTAAAACTACCCCTTGCCTAGTAATGCCCTGGGTCCCTACACACTGGAACCAATGCAGGCCCTGCAGACATGTGCCTTCTCTCCACATGCTTCCATACAGGGTATGACTGTAAGCACTCTGATTGGTGGATAGCTCCAGCCATCCACCAATCAGCATGCTGAGACCATTTACTGTCTGGCTACAGGCTGGGAGTCAGGTAGAGAATTCGGCCTCGCTACTCTAATTATGTGACCACAACCAACCCCTGCTAAAAGGCTCCCTAGAATTGTAGGGCCCTGGGCTGCTGTCCTATACGTTAAGATGGCCTGCCCATTGCTAACATTTGATTTATCTATCTGTTATGTAGAATCTGCTGGTTCTTACGGGCAACACATCCACTTGTCCTTAGAAGGCTTGATAAATCACCCCAAAATCTGGACAGTCCATGTAAACAGACATTAAAGGGGGCAAAAAGAAATGTTAAACACTGCAGGTCATTTTTTTTTTCACATACACTGAGCGTTTTATTACAACCGTACAGTACTGTAGCTGCATCTTTGTATTTTGGCAAATGAAACAGACTAAACTTTTAACACTCCCTAAGAAACACCTCAGGTTCTCTGTGTTCCGTTGAAGCTTCCTGTGCTTAGGAAATAATGTAAGTCAAGTTCTTCCCTGCTTGGTTTGAACAGTATAATATTTACAGGTACATATCCCTATAATTATTTAGAAATGGAAGAAAGGTTTTATTACTAAGCTAAGCGACGTTGCTGTTTTTCCCAAGCAACGCGATAGCACTTAATGATAATCCCCCATGTACCGTAGCTATGTGGACTGTACGGCACACGCAGCTTGCCTCCTTTATGCCCGCTGAGGGTGAGTAGCTGGATTTAGTTATGAGTGTAGCATTAGTTAATGTTTAGAACGTTTTTTACATTTCGTTTTTGCTGGTTTGAATTTCTCACACACATCTCTTCTGATGTATTTGGTCTGTATTAATACAATACGCATTTAACTAGTTTTCAACAACATGTACCGGCCGCTCTGAATCGTAAGTAGGACAATAGGCCATAAGTCACACTCTTACCATTCATTTTTGTTTCACTTACCCTTGTAGTGACCTCTTAATGTCTTGTTCGCTCAGCGGAACAAGGGAAGAGAAATGGGTGCGAAGGAACATTATCGGTGACAGTGTCATCAAGGTGGCAAATAATGAGGGGCACCGATATTTCTTACATCCCATTATCATTACAGTAGACAGTACGTGTAAGCGTGTTTTCCTCGTATCAAGAAAACAGTCATCTCTTTATTTCTCTGATCTACGGAATTAAGCATGTTGATCTTTTTCATTTTATGTTTAAGTGATCTACTCGCATGGTCATAACATTAAAGCTTTACTAAAATGTGGTTTTCGTTCGTTTCGTTCCGTTCAAGTGATGTTCTCTAAAACTCACACATTATCATTTTTCTATGGTTAAAATAAGGACACCTTCTAGAAGATAATAAACCACCCTCCCCACCCCTTTCTTTTTACCCATTGTAGTTTACTTACATTTGGACTTTTTCTCTTTATTTGTACTCAGTATTCCTGACCACTGGGTCTACAGTTGCCTGTGTACTCTCTACTCTGATGCTGCAGGAAGCCAGGAAGTGGATATTTGTTTTGGCATTCCCACAAAGTATTCTGCAGAGCAGGGGGAAAAGTGAAAAGGCACACTCTCCTCTGATTGGCTAGATTTAGTTCCAGAGCAGGAGGAGATCAGGAAAGCACAGTCTCCTCCCGGTTCTCCTCTAATTGGTTAGAGGAAGTTCCAGACCAGGGGAGATCAGGAAACACATTCTCCTTCCTGGTCTCCTCTAATTGACTAGAGCTAGTCCTGGAGCAGGGTGAGATCAGGGAAGTACACAATCCTCATTGCTCTCCACCAATTGGCTTCAGCATGTCTAGGACCAGGGTGAATGCAGAAAAGCATACTCTCCTCAATGTTCTCCAGCTAGTCCTCCTAGAGCAGTGCGATAACAGAAAGGCATGACCTTATTTTTTTTGCTCTTTTGATTGATTGGAGTGCATCCTAAAGCAGAAGGGAGAGTGGGAAAGTTCATGCTCCTCCCCTCGTTCTGCTAAGTGCATCCAGCGGGATCTAGCCCTCTTATTTTGTGATTGTGTTAAGGTGTCATGACACGCACCTTGAGAAGTAGGTTTCCCCATCAGTCGTCGCTGCCCCCCCCCCCCCCCCGCACCCCACCTGACCCTGCCTGTCTCCCTGAAGTGTAGATGCACAGGGTTCCAGCTGCCCAGCCTCTGAGTGACTGGGGCGGGCGTGCGTGTGAGGCGCTTGTGCATCCCAGTCTAATGGAGTCCCTTTTCAGCCAGCACTTGCCAGCGGGGACATTCTGGCGAGTGCCGGCATTGAATGAGAGGGGCTCCATCTGTAGCGATTACATCCACATAAGTGTAGTATTATTGGTAAGTCTGTTGCCAATAGGTATATTTTATATTTTGGGCCCTATGGAGTATAGCAAACAAATGACACTGGAAGACCAAGTGACAGGTTGCTTTAATATACTGTACTACTACTAAGGCCCATCTATGTTTATGCTTATGCAATTCTTAAAAGTTTTGTAAAGTTAAAATGTTTTTCATTTAATGGATCCTTATAGACCATTAACCCCTTCGGTGGTGTGGCCAGAAATTTCTTGGGCTGAGCTGAGCTGCCCCTTCAGTTCTATTTCTGCCCTGCCCCTGGAAAGCCCACCACTCAAGGTGTTAAGGGTCCACTTAAGGAAGTCTTTTTATCGTGTGTGTGTGGGGGGGGGGCATTTTTACCCAGGTCAGTTGGAGGGGCCCTGGTCCCACACCCCCCTCCCCCACTGCAGAGACCGGCCAGTGGGAGTAGAAAGTAGAGGCTGAAGCAGCAGCATAGCCTCTCTCCCCTGCTCAGCACATTTTTTACTGGGGTGTGGCCATGCCCCCTCCCATTGGCCACACCCCTCCCGTTGACCATGACCCTTTTTTTTACCAGGGCCCGGCAGCACTTTCAGCGTCCCTGGCTATATTCAGAAAGTCATAAGAATCCAACGACATAGCAACAGAAATAGCATGGACCCTTTTGACAGCACCCTTAAGGGGTCGTCCGATGAAACCCATATTTGAACTTAGATTGTCCCTTAAGATGAAAAGGTAGTGTGCAAAGTTTGAAGACGATTATTTATTTACGAGAGTTATCGTGGAACATCCATACACACACACACACACACACACACACACAAACACAAACATCATTCAATTATACTTATGTAGATAATTGCACGCTATATGATGACACAAAACATAACTAGGGCAGTAAATATTTTTTGACACCTACTGTACATAGTACAGTACATGGAACTTTGGCGCACTTCTGTACACCTACCTGTTAGCCTCTATTGTAAGTTATTATTGGGGAAGTTGTCATTCTCGTTTCACGCAGGAATACAGTCTCTCCTCTTCAGTTTATATATAGCTAGACACAATTCTAAGTCTATTTTGGTAGATTCTCATTACCTCAATGAGGCTTCTAATATTGACACCTTATGTCGTGCCAAGAATTGATGAACTGCTAAACTTGTTGACAACTAGCATAATGATCCACAGGAACATTAATGTTCTTTCAGAGAAATGTGGCAAAAAAAAAAAAGCCATTTCAGTAACATATAGTGAATTGGATTTGGAACTGAGAAATGAAAAGACTGATAAGTATAGCAGGGAGGGAGAGACACGAACAGACATTTTCTGTAGCTTAGCAAATGTCTGTGATATTGATAAGAGGAGTAAGTTCATCCCAGTCGTCTATAGGCAAGATAACATTTGGAAACTGTAATGAGTCTAAATTCTTTTTTATTATTATTATTATTATTATTATTATTATTATTATTATTATTAATAAATTATCCGGGGCAGTACGGATGGTGTAATGGTTAGCATTACTACCTTGACAGCATTGAGGTCATGGGTTCAATTCTCACCATGGCTCTAACTGTGCGGAGTTTGTATATTCTCCCCGTAGTTGCGTGGGTTTCCTCCGGGTACTCCAGTTTCCTCCAACAATCCAAAAATATACTGGTAGGCTAATTGGCTCCCAACCAATTAACCCTCGAATGGTCTGTATATGTGTGTGTACATGTGGTAGGGAATATAGATTGTAAGCTTCGCTGGGGCAGGGACTGATGTGAATGTTCAAATATTCTCTGTACAGCGCTGCGGAATATGTGTGCGCTATATAAGAAACTGTTAAAAAATAAAATAAAATAAATATTATTATTATCTTTTATTCATAAGATGCCAATAGCATACCTCCCAATTATCCCAGTGCTTGCTCCAAGAGTGCTTGTTGGAAATCGAGGACATGGCTCAACGATATGTCATTTTCTGTGAGGTCACACCTCCTGCCAGGAGGTCAAGCCTCTTTCTCAGATGCCTAGCCTTTGATGCGAGCAAATGGAAGGTGTGCCAAATAAGTTTAATAGCACCGTACAGACGGGAAATAACAGACAACTATTTAATGTACATAAGTACAGACTGATACAAACTAGTGTATGTCAATACATATAGGGGGTTATTCTAATCCATTCGGTCCTCTGTGCATTCGCATGGAGGACCGATGGTGCGCGTCTGTGCATGCGCAGGCGTGTTTTTGCTCATGTGCAGGCGTAGGGTGGGTGCACCCACAGCAAACTTTCGGTTCGTCAGGTGCATGCACCCATGACGGCATGCGGAGGGGGCGGAGATGGGTGGGGGCGCCGGGCTGCCTAATTAGCATATGGGAACGCCCAGCGTTACATGGGCGTTCCCATGAGAACACCCAGTGTTCTCATGGTAATGAGACAGTGATGCGGGTGCGGGGGGCGGGCAGCTGACATCCGGTGCTAGTCACTTTTATATGCGTGCAGGCACCACATCTTTCGATGGCCGCGGGCGGTTACCCGAGACATGTGAATGGATGTTTATGAAAAACATCCATTCGCAGCCTGTGCGGGCGAACCCGCACTTCGAGGGGGGTGTCATTCGCCGGGCGGGGTTTCGTGGACTCGCAAGACTGCGGATTTGCAGCCTTGCGAATCAAACAGAATAACCCCCATAGTATAGTGATTACACTATGCAAAAAAGCATTGTATTGTAGAGAAGTCAAAGTGGAGAGTATGTTATTCACCCATGTTTAGGGCATCTGGGTAATCACAATAAGGAAGAGAGGGCAAAGTAGGGGTGGCCAAAGACAAGAGAGTGAAGAGGAGGGGTTGTAGAATTGAATGGAAAAAAATGCATTTTTAGAACACATGTGAACACTGTGTGAATGGCCAGAGGTTATTTTGCTACAACTGTTGGACCACCAGGCCAGTCAGCAAACTAACAACATAATTCTGTTTCAGGATATAAATATATTTGTCTACACCACCTGCATTATCAGACCACACGTCCCCCAACATGAATGATCACTTGTCCTAGCATTTAACTATAGCAGATCTGGTCATAGACTGGATTCTTCTAGTATAGGGCTGGGCAACACCGGCCCTCCAGATGTTGATGAACTACACATCCCAGCATGCCTTGCATCAGTTTCAGCATGGCCACATAGCAAAACTAATGCAAAGCATCCTGGGATGTGTAGTTCATTAACATATGGAGGGCCGGTGTTGCCCAGCCCTGTTCTAGTATGAGCATCTCAACATATAAAAAAAAAACCTGCAATATTCTTACAGACAGATCTTGTAGGTGGGGCAGATGAAACAAGGGCAGAGACTTGGGTGGGGTGCATTCAAACAGAAATGTAAAAGCAGTGTAAAAGTAAAGCAGCCACTATTGCCCCTGCACAGAAATAAAATAGCTCCCCCAAATCTAACTCTCTCTGCACAGGTTACATTTTCCCCACCTGCAGTGCACATGGTTTTGCCTATTACAGAAAGATTTTGCTTTTGCGATCCAAGCTGAATCCGGCCCTTACTCTGCAGCAGGGCCGCCACAGCCGATTCAGAGATGTGCACATGTTAGCCGCATCCACACCTAAGTGTTCTGCAACCCACAGCCTAGACCCAGCACAGAGGTGCATTCAAACACAGCTCGCAGGGTCAGCATTCAACTGACCCACTGAACACAACATTTCCCCCTCGCTAGGTTTTTGTGACGAGGGGGAAACGACGCGTGCGACTGCTAAAACAGCGAGGCTCGCGGCTAAATGCAGCGGGCTCCCTGCATTAGCCGCGAGCCTCCCTGTTTGGGGGAATCCTTGCCATTCTCTGACAGCGAGGATTCCCCTGGAACGCGGAATAGAGTGAGCGGCCGGCACGGAGGTTAAAGGGCTAGGATCACTTATTTTCAGGGATCCCCATTGTTTAATCCCCTCGCCGGCAGCATTGAATACGGCCCACAGAGTTAGCCGTGGCGTCCTAATCCATACTCTGTCTCTTTATGGCTCTTGCAAGCCATGCCCTCTCATAGGCCCTTATTCTGGTTGGTGCAGATATGTCCGCGTGCGTTCGTTCCGCCGATGTTTTGTGTTTGCGCATGCGCAGAGGCATATCTGCGCATGTGCGAAAGGGACATACGTCCAAATTCCGCATGAATTGTTTACACTACGAACAGGGGGAGGAGAGGGGCGTGAAGGGCTGTTTGGACTCATTAACATATGCATACGCCCCGCGTTTCATGGGCGTTCCCATGAAAACGCTGGGAGTACGTATGGTAATGCGGCCGTGACGCACGTGTAGGAGGCGGACATATGACATTGCCGGATGTCAGCTGCCCACCCAGATCCCTGCTTTTGCACGGAGAAATGCCCGAGTGGTCTGAGCTCGCGGGAGCTGCCTGACCACTCGGTCCTGCATTCGATGGTCTGCGACCATCGAATGATGGGGGAGGTTCCCAGAGATGGAGGAGGTGTATACATGAGAAATCCACTCGTGCTCCGTGCGGTCAGCGGCTTACCGCATTCGGACGGAGTGAGCGATCCGTACGGAAGGCGGGGTTTAGGACGCACGGTCCTGGCCGCATATTCGGCTCCGGCCGCACAGACCAGAATAAGGCCCATAGTGACATCCTGATGTCACATGGTGAGTGGGAGGTTTGCACAGGTCCAAATTCATCTGCAGATGTCGCTCATGCCCATGTACAAAACCCATGTTGCGAACACCTTCAGAGAGTATTTCACTTGCCAGGTCATTCGCAAAATGATTGGCAGCCAGGAGGCGGTTGCTGGGGTCTGGGTTTGAAAAATGACTGCGAGCAGCTGATTGGCTGATGCATTATCAACTTCCACTTTATCACTTCTCCTGTCTTAATACATCTGCCCCATTGCCTGCTACAGCCCTGCGTATAAAGCATTGCAATCTGTAAATATGGTCGGCCACGGTATAATCATTATCTCTTTGGTCAAAAAAAATCATAAAATATCAAAGGAAATTGGAGGCAAACAGAGCCTTAAGTAGCGATATTATATATAAATAGGCACGCTACAGTATCACTGGAAGCTTGAACAAAGCTTTCATTGTAAGCGATTGAGGTCATTGTCAAGGGCATAGGGTGTCGATTTCATCTTGCCAAAAACATGACTCCGTGGCTATTTGAAGATACTTTTATAGAACGACATTATGTTCTGAAATCTATTCTGTTGTCACCCTCCTCTTTTAACAGGCATCAACATATATCTTACAAGTCTATTCTTTTTAAGTCCTTTGCAGAAAGCCTATGCTCTTATGGAACTATAAAGGGAAACTACTCTCAAAAAAAGGACTTAGATTTAATTACTGTTAAATAATACATTGTATCTCCGGTCAGCATGATTTTTTCATGTGCTCAGTTGCCTGTGTACTAGAATCCTTAGTCTGCCAGCTGCAGACATTTCATTTGACTTGAGACAAGACACATTTTTATATAATAAGGTTTAGAAGGCAGTGGTAAAGAATAGAGATGGGCAAAACGGCTCACTGAGCGGACCCGGGTCGACCCGGGTCGGTCAGTGAAAAGATCTAGATCATTTGGGCGGCTCTGCGGCTCACTTTGTGTAAAAAAGACAGTTATTTATGGTTTGAGTTAGTGTACCATACCTCCCAACATGACCCTTTCCAGGAGGGACACAATGCTCTGTTTCTGGACTTCCCTCTTAATGTTTGATTGTTATTACCTGTGTGGAAACACCTTTTTTACCCATTTACCTGTTTAGAACAGGTAATAGCAATCATTCGTTAAGAGGGAAGTCCAGAAACAGAGCAAAGTCGTAGGTCAGAGATGGGGAACCTTTGGCCCTCCAGCTGTTGTTGGACTACACATCCCAGCATGCCCTGCTACAATTTGCTATTTGGCCATGATAAAACTGTTGCTGGGAATGCTGGGATGTGTAGTCCAACAACAGCTGGGGCCAAAGGTTCTCTAACCCTGACCTAGGTGGTGCACTTAACATAGATTGTTCTCCACAGTATTAGCCCGCAGAATCTATGGTTTTACACACAGGGGAAATTGACTAATAATTGAATAGCCCTGCGTGGTAAACACAGTAGATAATTGAATATTGAATACGTTGGGTTTGCCCCCTTATATATCTCAGGGTCTCTTCCTGTGGGGCTACCGGTCTCTGTACTACTACTACAATTAGCCTGTAGCCCCTCCCCTTGAATATCTCCCCAATAGGCCCTCTCATCCGAGCCGGGCAGTGCGATGTGTAGGCATAGACTACAATGGGCTATCGCCATCTCAGAATGGCGGTAGCCCAGGGGTGCGAAGCCGGGCTGCCTGATGTTGATACATCGGGCAGCTTCGCATCCCCCATAGAAACCTATGGGGATGCGGCCGACGGCGCTGAAAGGGGGATCGCAGCAGGGATCGGAGATTCCTGCTGCGGTTCCCCGATGATACATTTAGGGGATACTGGCTTACTAGAGTAGAAGATACCATGTCTCTGGTACATGTACAGCTGCTAGCCAGGGAGTACACAGAGGGTGTCAGAAGGAGAAGAGGAGCTTACAGCGGGATGCGGCTCCTTAAAGCGTTCTGTATATTGCACATTTTAGAGAAATGTAATGACATCATCTCCAAGCGCCAGGCCCGCGGTGATCCCCGCCGGGACCACTGATCGCCGTGCTGGGGACAGCCCAGCACCAAGGTAAGCTGCTGGGCTGCCCCCAGCCCCCGTGCACCCCTCCAGCCATAGACCTGGAGGTGAATGGATGCCTCACACCGGCATCCATTCACCTCCTCCGCTGCTGTCTGCTGAATATAGCAGACAGCAGCGCAGGCTGTCTGTGCCCCCCTGTCCAACCTGCGGATGCTGCGGTCCCCCATTGATGTAAATGGGAGCCGGGTCAGATGACCCAGTGTACCCATTTACACCGACTGCCCTCTACCCAGGTCATAGTCATGTTCTACCATGGTCAGGACCTGGGGAAACAGTCATTTGGTTGACTGAACTAGGTCGACATTAGGTCGACATGCTGAAAGGTCGACATGGTTTTAGGTCGACGTGGTTTTAGGTCGACATTGAACAAGGTCGACGTGGTTAGTAGTAGTAGTACGTTTATTTATAAAAAACAAATGACAAGGTAACATACAGGGTGTGTTGAAAAAGTCGGCGTGGTTACAGGTCGACGTGGTTTTACGTCGACATGGAACAAGGTCTACATGGTTATAGGTCAACATGAGGAAGGTCGACAGGTCATAAGGTCGACATGGGGATTTTCACTGTTTTTTGAGCCGACATGTGCCGACAGGCGGTATTTCATGCCCTTCCATCCACTAGGGCATGGAGTGAGATTATAATAGTGTGGCAAGCGAAGTGAGCCACTGTGCCCGAAGCATTGCGAGCGATGCGAGGGTCCGATTTCACTTCCAACTGTGTTGACATTCGGGTCAAAAAACAGCGAAAACCCCATGTCGACCTTATGACCTTTCGACCTTCCTCATGTCACCCTAACGTCCAAGTCGACCTAAAACCACGTCGACCGTTCCATGTCGACCTCTTCCCATGTCGACCTTTCTGCATGTCGACCTAGTGACTGTCTGACCAACGCTTGTCTGACGAACAATCCAGTTCCCAGGACCTGGGTAGAAGTCCCGTGTAAAGGAACACGGCGTGTCCCATTTACACTGCCGCTGACCGGAGTCTGACCCGCTGAAGACCCGGGGTTTTGCGGCGGTGTAAAAGGGGTATTAATTTTGCTCGTTGCCAAGGGGGATTAAATTTGTTCATTGCCAAGGGGGACTAAATTTGCTCATTGCCAAGCCCCCCCCCCCCCTCCAAATGAAAGTTAAAAGAAGGCCCCCTCCCCCTCCAAATTAAAGTTAAAAGTACTACACAGCCCAGCAAACTCAGATCTAGTAAAAAAAAAAAAAAACATGTGCACTGCCTAACTAAAGTCTGTGTGTCTGTGAGAATGTGTGTTCATACTTCTACACAACTTTCTGTGAGACTGTACTAGTAGAAGATGGTGAAGCAATCTTGCAATGCCTCTGCTGAGTCTGCTGTTGACCTCCTTCAGGGCTTCAAGAAGAATCTAGATCTGCACATGACACAGCAGCAGCAGCAACAGCAACAGCACAAGCAGCCTTGTTTTTCTATTCACTCCGTCTCCAATTAGAAGAAAATATCTCAGCTGCCAAAGGTGGCAGTGCTGAGCTCAAGCAATGCATTGTATTGTATGTAATGTAAAGCGAAACTGATCCGGATCACCATTTTGGGATCGGCGGATCCCTCGTTCTTTGGAAGGAACCGTTCAAAAGAACCGGATCGTTCACGAACGACCCATCTCTAGTAAAGAAGTTAAAAGGGTAAAACGGGTTGTCCTCTAAAAACCCCCCATATATGCTAATGAGACTTCAGGGGAGATAAATCAAACCTAGAGAGTGGAGAAGTTGCTGTTAGCATCAGCTTCAACCAATCATTTTATAGAATGTGATTGATTATGCTATGTGCAGGTGATCTATAATCACCTGTAGGGAATCCCTACTGAGAATTAAGAGTGGGGGCCACAAAAACAAAATTGGACCTGATTCACGAACGTTTTGGCTCTGCACATGCATATATGCTAATAATCATGATGCACGCCATACACTGAAATCATGATGCACACTATACACAGAAATTATGATGCTCTCCATACACTGAAATCATGATGCACACTATACACTAAATCATGATGCACTGCATACACTCAAATCATGATGCACACTATACACTAAATCATGATGCACTCCATACACTGAAATCATGATGCACTGCATAAACTGAAATCATGATGCACTGCATACACTGAAATCATGATGCACGCTATACACTGGAATCATGATGCACTCCATACACTGAAATCATGATGCACGCTATACACTGGAATCATGATGCACGCCATACACTGAAATCATGATGCACTCCATACACTGAAATCATGATGCACTCCATACACTGAAATCATGATTCACACTATACATTGAAATCATGATGCACTCTGTGCTGTACACTGAAATCATGATGCACTCCATACACTGAAATCATGATGCACTCCATACACTGAAATCAGGATACACGCCATACACTAAAATCATGATTCACTCCGTGCTGTACACTGAAATCATGATTCACTCCGTGCTGTACACTGAAATCATGATGTACGCTATACACTGAAATCATGATGCACTCCATACACTGAAATCATGAAGCACTCTATACACTGAAATCATGATTCACACTATACACTGAAATCATGATGCACTCCATACACTGAAATCATGATGCGCTCCATACACTGAAATCATGATGCGCTCCATACACTGAAATCATGATGCATGCTATACACTGAAATCATAAGCACTCCATACACTAAAATCATGATGTACGCTATACACTGAAATCATGATTCACACTATACACTGAAATCATGATGCACTCTATACACTGAAATCATGATGCTCTCCGTGCTGTACACTGAAATCATGATGCATTCCATACAATGAAATCATGATGCTCTCCGTGCTGTACACTGAAATCATGATGTACTCTGTGCTGTACACTAAAATCATTATGTACGCTATACACTGAAATCATGATGCACACTATACACAGAAACATGATGCACTCCATGCTGTACACTGAAATCATGATGCACTCCGTGCTGTACACTGAAATCATGATGCACTCCGTGCTGTACACTAAAATCATGATGTACGCTATACACTGAAATCATGATGCACACTATACACAGAGATCATGATGCTCTCCGTGCTTTACACTGAAATCATGATGTACACTATACACTGAAATCATGATGCACTCCATACACTGAAATCATGATGCACTCCATACACTGAAATCATGATGCTCTCCATACACTGAAATCATGATGTACGCTATACACTGAAATCATGATGCACTATATACTGTACACTGAAATCATGATGCACTCCATACACTGAAATCATGATGCACTCCATACACTGAAATCATGATGTACGCTATGCACTGAAATCATGATGCACTCCATACACTGAAATCATGATGCACTCCATACACTGAAATCATGATGCACTCCATACACTGGAATCATGATGCACTCCATACACTGAAATCATGATGCACTCCATACACTGGAATCATGATGCACTCCATACACTGAATTCATGATGCACTCTATACACTGAAATCAGGATGTACACTATACACTGAAATCATGATGCACTCCATACACTGAAATCATGATGTACGCTATACACTGAAATCATGATGCACTATATACACTGAAATCATGATGCACTCCATACACTGAAATCATGATGCACGCTATACACTGAAATCATGATGCACTCCATACACTGAAATCATGATGCACTCCATACACTGAAATCATGATGTACGCTATACACTGAAATCATGATGCACTCCATACACTGAAATCATGATGCACGCTATACACTGAAATCATGATGCACTCCATACACTGAAATCATGATGCACTCCATACACTGAAATCATGATGCACTGCATACACGCAAATCATGATACGCTCTGTGCTGTACAGTGAAATCATGATACACTCCATACACTGAAATCTTGATGCTCTTCATAAATTGTGATGCACTGGTGCCAATTTACTGTTTTCTATAGCTCCAGTGATTTTATTCATCTCGGATGCCAAAGCATATCTGAATATCCAAACACAAGCCACTGAACACAAAGGAGAAAATATGATTATTTACGACCTAACAACGGCACAATTTAGAGTAGATTAATGTAGAAAATGTTCGAAATGGAGAGAAATGAAAGAGATGGATATTATTAAATGTAAGAGCCTTGCGGTGTGTTCCCTGTGGCAGCCATGAAATTATGCTGCCAGAGCAATAGGAGGCCAATAGGATTTATTGTTACAAGTAGACACTTATTCTTGCTCCTGACCTAGAAACCTCTTAAATGGAAAGAGATCACGTAATGTTTGTACAAACTCTAGGCACACACATCTCTTTAACCCAGCACAGGAGACAGAAGTTTGTCCCTCACCTTCTTAATAATTACCATGTTATTCATTGCTCAGGCATCAATCAATATTCCCCGTTGTTACCAGTTGGATAAATTGTATAATACTGTACCATGCATGGCATTATAAATTCAACAATGTCGGTGCAAAAGTCTTTGAAATAACCAATTTAAAACCCATATTACTGGTATTTCTAAGATTTAAAAAAAATGCTTACAATGTTTAAATCGATGTTTCGATTGTTGCATAATTCAAATCAGGGAAACATCATAATATTAACTTCAAATTAAATTTTTCTCCTGGGCGAATAAAGTGGTGCTATCATGTTTAAAAGGTCTTTTGATCACGTACCCAACTAATTTCAGGCTTGTCTAATAACAAGTCTAAGTTGCATTTAAGTCCCTTTCTAAATGTATCTTACTGATAGAGCGAGGAACCTTAAACCAGACCTCACAATTAATGTGTAGGTTAATATATTTAAAGGCAACCCCAATTCACAGAGAATGCTTGACGATTGGCTTGGGGGCTTTCCATATATATAGTAACCAAGATCTCTGAATTCTATTATCATGTGAATTCATTCACATTAATTCATTTGAATCTGGTTACTGATATCATTCAGTGTGCTGGGGGAACCAAAATATGCTTCTTTCATAGTATATTTACATCAAGAAATAGACAAGACCTGTAGAACACTGCTTGTCTAAAGCAAACACATACCATTGTACAGAAGAGTGTCCTAAAGGTGCATACACACAGAAAGATTTAGCAAATGATCCAATCTCCTTAACGATTTCCTCAGAACTCCTTTACAAACGATTTGATGTCAAATAGTGAACGATTGTACAAACGATTACACATGAACTATTGATCTTTAACAATGGTGGAGATGGTGGTCAATCAGCTTTATCAAATGGTTCATCATGCACACACATGAAACGATTGGTACACATCGCTAAAGATTGGTCTATGATCTTTCTGCATGCAGGAAAGACCTTAGACCTCTATCAACGACCGGCGGGTTCGCGCATCGTCATCAATATCGGTCATACACATGGATTTGAGCAATTGGTAATTTCAATTGGTCGGGAACGCCCAGATATTTTGCCAAATCTAGCCGTGTGCACACACCTTTACAGTAGTCCTCGTTTATTATAGTTTTAGTTTACAGAGATGAGCTAAATAATAATACTATATTCTGGCTTTTTTTATTGTAAGTTCTTTTATTCTAGCAGATACTACAATATAATAGTTGTACAAACAATAGGCAGGTTCAAAATACAGGTTGAGTATCCCCTATCCGAAATGCTCGGGACCACGAGCATTTCGGATAGGGTAATTTTTCGGTTTTTATAATATTTAGTTTTAGGCTTACTTACCTGTCCCCCGATGGTGTCCGGTGGTCCCTCGGCGTCCACGCAGTCCCCGGGCATCCACAGCAGGCCTCCGGCATCTTCTCTTGGTCTCCAGCAGTCCCAGGAATGCATTGCGTGGGTGTGCACCCGCACCGGTGACGTCACCGGCGCGCACGCACACTCGCGCAATGCATTCCTGGGACCGCTGGAGGCCCTGGAGAAGATGCCGGAGGCCTGCTGTGGATGACCTGGGACTTGGTAAGTATAAAAAGAGGGTTAGGGGGGTAAAAAAAAAATCCCATCCTGCACAAATAGGAAGAATTAGACAGGCTGCGAACATCCATTCGCAGCCTACGGGGGGAACACCCACATCATTCACTGGGCGCAGACCATCGAATGATGCGGAACATGTTCAGAGCAACCTTAGATCTTTGTGCACATTCTAAGTGTGGGCAGCTGACATCTGGTGATGTCAGCTGCCCGCCCCCCGCACCCGCATCATCGGCCCATTAGCATAAGAACACCCATGGTTCTCATGGGAATGCCCATGAAATGCTGGGTATTCCCATATGCTAATGGACTGCACCGCCGTGCAAATGGATCTGAATAAGGTCCCTATAGTATTCCTATTGTATTATAGCTTTTAGTTTACAGAAAGTTGAGCTAGAAAACATTGTTGTATTCTGGCTTTGTCTTTTTTGTTGTAAGTTCTTCTATTCTAGCAGAGAGTACAATATATTAGTTGTACAAACAATAGTCTGGTTCTCCTATCGCTCCTCCCGGATACAGTGTTACGTCAACTCTATTTAGGTCGACAAGGCTTAGGTTGAGACATGAAATAGGCCGACTTGGCTAAGGTCGACAGGATTGAAAGGTTGACACAAGCACTAGGATGACAATGGGAAGGTTGACAATTAAAATGTTTGCATGAGGTTTTCCCTTTTTTTTTGAGCCGACATGTGTCGACAGTCGGTATGTCATGCCCTACCATCCACCACGGTGTGGTGGAAGAATCAAATAGAATCAGAATCAGAATCAACTTTATTGGCCATGTATGCTTGCGCACACTAGGAATTTTTTGTGGATTTACAGTGCAGCATCAAGCAGGGATGAAGGTGGGGGGGTGAAGGCATTACATATATTACATTAAGACATTACATGTGGGGAACACATACCCGCCGAGCTGCACAGCGCCTAGGCAGCCATCAGCGGCGCCACTGGTCGCTGCAACAGCCAGGAAGGTAACATTAAGTACAGTTATCACATAGGGAGCACATACCCACCGAGCTGAACAGCGCCTAGGCAGCCATCAGCGGCGCCACTGGTCACAGAAACAGCCAGGTAGGTAACAATACAAGCAGAGAGACAGTACAGTTATCACACATGGAACATATTTGGCCAAGCTGCACAGCGCCTAGGCAGCCATCAGCGGCGCCACTGGTCGCTGCAACAGCCAGGAAGGTAACATTAAGCACAGTGAGGCACCATACACTTTCACGGTGTCGACATTTGGGACAAGAAATACTCACGTCAACCTTTTGACTGTCGACTTTCCCATTGTTGACTGAATGCTTGTGTCGACCTTCCAACCCTGTCGTCCTTAGTCAACTCAACCTATTTTATATGTCTACATAAGCCTTGTTGGCCTTCAGTGCTCAACCCAATGCATATTGTTCTAGTATGTCCGACGACCTTTACCCTCTTCTCTATAGTTGACATTACAGCAGCAGAAACTTGAGTCACATACTGTATGTAAAAAAAATGCTATAGAACAGATTCTTTTCTGCCCTTAAGTGTTCTTGGTGCCATTGGGTACGGAGACATAAATTTGTTTTCTGTCAGAAGCATATTAAAAGCTCTGTCATCTCTAAGTGTTTCTTGAGGCTTGCAGGAATCCAATTAGCCTTTGATAAAATAACACTGTAGGGGAACTTGATTTATATTATCTTATGGTAACCTATGTACCCTTGTGCATTGAAACTCCCAATCTCTAACTCGAGAGTATCCGAATAAAGTCAAGGTCGGTCATAAGGACCAATTAGCTCACCTTTAGTTTTGTTTACGCACAAAAAAGCTCAAATTGTCTTTCTTACTCATTTGTTCTATCACACTTTTACAGTGATGCTACACAGATAGACATTAGCTAAAGCAACATGATGTGCAACAATATGAGGTCTACTCTCCAACAATAAAGGTATCAAATAAAAAAATGATACGATGGTGTATGAATCTTCCAGGAATGAACAGCGCTAATTGCAGATTGTTCCTGGGACATCGGGTGTACCCTATGATTAGCTGGCCAGACTAAGTACCTGTGGAGAGTGTGGGGTTAAATTATTTACTATTCACAATGCCCCTCCTGTGGTCCCGCACAATCTCTCCAAGTCCTTCCATACAGTGAAGGGCTGCCGGTACTCTGATTGGTGGATAGCTCCAGCTACAGTATCTACCAGTAAGCATTCTGACAGCCATTCTCATTCTAATTGTGTGTCCACCACCTTCCTCTGTGCAAAGTTGCCAAGAATTGTGGCGCCATGGGCAACTGCCCAATGTGTATATATGTTAAAATGACCATGACCGCCAACAACACAAATGAATAATTGCTTTAATTGAATTATGATCAAGCAATAAAAACTGGAAAATGTCTGTTGTAGGTGGCAAATAGGCAATTATTATTGGAGAATTGGGCATGGATATTTAATAAACATTACTATATTTAGAGGTGATCACATTTTATTTAGCTCCATATTTATATGAAGGCATATACTGTGAAAGCCCATGAGATATAGCACTGTCCCAGCTAGATATTGCTTACTTCATTTCACTGATACAAAGTTCAGCATAATGGTTGCCTATAGCAATGCGCACAGAATGAGCAGTGCCAAGAGATGGACCCAACATCACATATGTCAGCCACAGAGAAGGGCATGGCGGAGTACTTCAGATGATGGCAACATAAGTATCTGAGCGACTGACCTAATGCTGCTGCTTGAGGTGCGGAAATGATGTACCATAAGTACAACCAGAGATGCCACATCTGCAAAATGCAGCCGGAAAATGTCTCTGTGGCCTAGGAGTTCCAGGACTGGGAAAATATTAAGCTGGTGTCCATGGGTGAGCTTTGGGGACACTTATATGGGGCACTGGTAAACACAGCCACAAAGCAGTGGAACTTAGGCCCAGGTGCAAATATATAATTTGGGCCCCCTCCTCCACCTCCAACCCAAGTTTACAATATGCAATGTGGCAGTGGGTGACAGGGAGAGGCAGGGGGAGGAAAAGTGTGACAGAGAAAAAGAGTGGGTGTCAGGAAGAGGGTGACAGGGGCAGCCGTGGGCCCGTTAGGCCCTGCTGCACCAATGGTAGTTCTGCCTCTGCAGCCACAGCTGGTCTGACTTTCTTTATTGCATTTACACTTATTATTATTATTATTATTATTATTATTATTATTATTATTGTTGTATTTTTTTTGCTGCTTTCATTTGAACACGAGAAGAAAGATTATACCTTCTAAACTGTGTAGAGGTTTTATTATTTAAAGCACACCTAATAGTAATTGTGTACTTTTCTATAACATTTAAAGTTAACAAACTTCTACTTACATGTTCCTAGTACCTGCTAGGGTGTAAGTATGACTGCTGTAAGCATTGTGCATACATGGCTGTACAATGCTGAATGTCTCTGGCCCAGCGAGTTAGCATAATTACGGTACATTTGCATTCAACATTTTAGAGGTTTATATATTATTATTTTTTTACCATGCTATGTTTACTTGCTGCATATTTGTTTGTTGTGGCTAAATATTGACTGTAAATACATTTTTATGCAAATTTACTGTACTTTTCTGAAATTTACCATAATTTTAGCTCACTCACTATCACCACCTCTGAATAATATATACCACCTCAAAAAGGATTGCATGGCAGGGTGCCATGTTTGAGCCCATCCTTGTACCCTTAGTACGGAAATAAATTATTTCTTTCAAAGGACAGGAAGCTCTTGTAATGAAAGGAGTAGAAGAAAGACATACAAGGAAATCATCTGTGTTTCTGTTTGACTACTTGTCTCAAGAGCTTGTCTGCTCTTGGTATTGGTGTAACGTAGGAGGTTGATGCATAATGATGTGAAATTCATTCTCACAAAATAATCTTATTAGCATTACAAGCAACATTCTATTAAATAGATAAACAGTGGTGGCGGAAAGTTTGAGCACTTTTCTGATTATCTGCATAAATGCAACCTTTAATGTATTCAGCTTTCATCTAAGTCGTAAAACTGGATAAAGAGAACACAGTAAATGAAATAACACACATAGGGATATACTTTTTCATTCTAAATATAATATAGTAATCAGAATGGTTCAAAATTAAATGTATTCCTTGAAAAGAGTATACGGACATCTCAGTTTCAGTATTTGGGTGAAGACTTTCTACTGTAACAAAGACTTCAATGAAATATTTATAATAGTTGTTGATAGGTAACTGACAATTGTTGAACAGTCACGTACAGTACATTGGCTTGGAGAGAATTTGGGTCATTCCTCCTTACAGAACTACTTCAACAAATGGATTTTTGCAGGCTATCTTGCATGAATGTCCAACTTCAAGTCCTACCATACCATTTCTATCAGAATAAGCTCTAGACTTGATTTGGATATTTTTATACTTTAACCATTTTTTGTATACTGACTTGACTGTTTAGGTCAATGTTTTTCTGCTCTTTCGAGTGTCTTTGGAAGACTATCCTCAAATTATCTTGTACTTGATGCTGTTAGAGTTTAATTCATAGTTCCGTCATTAAAAACTTTAAATTTCTTATTTTAAAATAGAATTTGACATTATATAAGAACCTGTTGGCCTTTAGGAAATCACAAAGGAGACGCTACTTTTTCTGGGTAAGAGGTACAAAGGGTGTATATTCACAAGGTACGGGGGAGGCTAGTACAGAAACCTCATTTCTGAGCTGCATGCATCCAAGTATAATTTGTTTTTATAAACAATTTCTTCAATTTTTTCCCCCTTAATCCCCTTATTTTTTTGAAACTTGGAGCTTATAGAGCCTAAATACGAGTTCTACATCACCCCCCCCCCCCTTTTTTTTGTTTTACTGTTATTGGTGACTGCACATATGCTCCGATGCTCTTGCCTTTACAGTCATTGACCGAATTTATTCACAAACTGATTGACAGTAGGAGACTGTGCGATGGGGTGGTTACAGGAAGTGGTGGCACAAACACAGACATGTCACAGCAGATTTTCGAGTGCTTTTTCAGTCTCCAATCCCATAACAGTGGCCCTGGCAGCTCTCTTCCTTTAATGTCTCTGTACCTTCTTCTTGGGAACTACTGTAATAATTGGGTAACTCCAAATCAGGGAAGAATCGGTTGCAAAGAACTCCTCCATTCAGCATCTGATGTTTACTCTCTGCCACTCTATCAGTTCCCACCCTGATCCAGAGATGACCGAGCAGTTCCCAAGCTCACCAGCAGATGTCTCAACTACGGTAAGTGCTGGAATCTGCACTGTTGTCCAAAGAACAAATGGCGGTTAATTATAAAAATAAATAAAGAAATAAACTATTTTGGAAATTTCAACCATAAAGCAAATGTTGATAAGAAGTTCTACAGTAGGTTTGCATCACAAACATTTTATTAAAGGAGATTGACAAATATAAATCCATTAACTAAGATTCTCCATGTACCTGCAGTACAACTACATAATAAGCAAGTTTTGCTTTAAACATAGATGGCATCATAAAAACATCTAATGAGGCAAAATATAAATGAATTTCCTAATGAAGATGGCATAAGCAGCATTTAGCTTTATAATTACAAGATTGCGCCATCCGTGTAAAACAACTCTGTCCCATCTGTTTGGCAGGATTTAGTAATCTGGGGCTGGGGGTCATTTATTTCCAAAAGCCTTAATCTGTGTGCTTGGTTCTATTACTCACTAATGACTAACCTGCCAGTGCCTGGCATTTCTCTACTCAGAGCAGTCATAATGCAATCCGTGGACGAACTGCCGCCATTCTTGGATGTGACCTGTTGTACACTCTCCTCTGAGAAGTTGTGCTTCATGTGAGCATCAATCAAATTCTATAAGGTTGGGACGACTGTTGCTCCTCTATCTCTAGGCTGTGAGAACCGGCAGGACATACAGTAGAAAAGGAGAGATCTTTTTTTTTTTTTTTGCATTGTTTGTAACTGATTCCATGGGGAAAGGTTCTAATGTTGCTGTTGACATTAGTTCGGAGAAGTAAAGCAGCCATACACTGCACGAGAATCATGCAATACAAGCCAACTAAACGACTGGGTTGAATTATTATGGTTCAGTGTATAGTGCTTTATGTTGTTCGTACACAGCCTAAAACTGGCTGAAGAATATCCTTGATCATTCAGTTCGGTTATCAAACTTACCCATTCCACCCTACTGTTCTGGAGCTAAATTCAGGCCGTGCAATAAGACACGTTTATATAAAGCCTATGGTGTGTGGACAGCTCTAACTATGGAGTAGTTTGCTCCTCCTGTGCCCCTGACTGCTGCAACATCGTCTAGTGTATGTTGGTCTGCTGCACCATTGTCTAGTGTATGGCCAGCTTAACAGGGTAGACCCTATTTAGGTCAACATGCATTGGTTAGACCATTGAAGGTTGACCGTGCTTAGGTCGACACCGGAAATAGGTCAACATGGCTAAGGTCAACACAAGCTGAGGTCACAAGAGCAGGTGGTATTTCATACCCTACCATCCACTATGGTGTGGAGAGAAAATATAATATTGTGCCTAGCACTGCGAGGCACTGCGCCCGAAGCATGGCAAACACAGCGAGCCATGCGAGGAGACGCGGTAACCTTAGGCGATGTCCATGTCAACTATGTCAACTTTTGGGACAAAAAAAGTTAAGAAATGTTGACCTTTTGGCTGTCGTCCTTGCCATTGTTGACCTAATGCTTGTTTCGACCTTCCAACCCTGTCAGCCATAGCCATGTTGACCTATTTCAGGTGCCAACTTAAGCCCTTGTCGCCCTTCAGCTGTTAACCCAATGCATGTTGATCTAAATAGGGCCTTCACAATGATCCATACCAGCTTCACAGTGGTGTTGAGCATTGCATGCGATCGCTCAGACACACTCTGCTAGAGGGAAGAGATATCCAATCACACAAGTTAGAAAATCGAATGATAAGTTATTGCTTTCTAATAAGAACTATCGCCAGCAACTATCCAGTCATGCCGTCATCGTAATCTGTTCAGCAGTCATACGTTCAGCAGGTATAACAGCTATGGGCAAAGTGTAGTATTCTACAAGCGTTAATCTAAAGCCAAAACTCACCTCTACCTTTATTCTTCAAAGCAGTCACTGGGGTCAAGGACATGATTGCATGAGAGGAAGAGAATAAACAAAGACACATTAGATAGCGGATATGGAAACACACAGTTCAATGCAATGAACATGCTCTGGCTGTTTATAAACCAGTGTCCTATCATGCTGACATCATGCATGTTATATGGTCTACGAGACAGACATCCTTCCCAATTGGGAAGTCATGATGATCTAGACCAGTGGTTCCCAACCTGGGGTACTAGTACCCCTGGGGGTACTCTGCAGACCAGTTGGGGGTACTTGAAAATAATATTGGTAATGGCGGACGATGAAAAGGTCTTTTGATGGCTGAAGAAGACCCATTGCCATAGAGACAAACCATGTTGTGTCATATGCCTGACCAGCAATCCACTGGGAGCTTCCCATGCTGCCCTCAGACATCAGCAGTCATCTGCCCAGCACTGACAAAGGTGGAGGAAGCAGCATCATTAATCCTACCGGTGTTAGCGGGAATCCTGGATAATACACAACCAGTGTCTAGACACAGAAGGGCATGATTCCTTGCTGTATACTACTCCTCCGCTCCTCCTTAATATCAGGACATGCATAAGGATCCGCATACCGCTAAGTACTGTCCATATTTCAAAATGAGAGGAGGGGGTACTTATCAATGAAAAGCCTAATAAAGGGGTACGAAAGAGAAAAAAGGTTGGGAACCACTGCTCTAGACCACACACTCCTATCCACGTAAACAAATCCAACCCTTGCCCATTTGGTGGTTAAACCACGCCCCTTTTCCTGGCACAGCAGCCTTCTAGCAGCCACCGGAAATCGGGAAAATGGTATGCTATTCTTAGATGTGTAGCCATACACAAAGGATATGTTATTTATATCTGCTTATAAAGAAAAGGCAGTAGTAGTAGTAGTAGTATAAATAAACGAATATGCAGAGAAGCACCATACAAGTCATGTTCCAATATATGTGAAGACATTTAGAGAGTGTAAATAAAACTGCAACCTCCAACCTGCATCAAGGTAAGAACTCAGAGCTAAGACCTGTCGGAAAGCAATTATAATAGGAACTGACGCGGTAATCTGACATGCCTAGAAAGTGCTACATTACCTCTATAGGTGTTACGTGTGGTGACAGCAGATCACCTACTTGTACATGCAGGAGGTTGTGTGGTGCTAAATCTATGCACTTTGTGTAACAGTCACCACCTGTTTGATCTAAGAAAAAAAATAATCTAGCGCAGCAAAATGAAAGCAGTACATCATGTTATGTTAAGTCAGTGCTGGCCCGAGCAAGCGGGTTCTAAATATTTCATTTCCACTGTAACCATAGTTAATTTACACAGCAACCATCTCAGCTCCACTCATTCTGCCTATCGATTAACCATGAGTTCTAGCCATGCACTGTCATTGTGCCAAGCATTAATCTAGAACCCTCACTTTTTAAGTCTACATTAAATTACATGTTTCACTAATTGCCTTATCTTTGAACAATACAACAGGGGTAGATGTACGAAGCTGTGATAAGGGAATGAGAAGTGATAAAGTGCCTGGTACTTTATCACCGGCCAATCAGCTTCTAACTGTCCCTTTTTAAACCCAGCCTAAAACTTAACAGTCAGGAGCTGATTGGCCGGTGATAAAGTACCAGGCACTTTATCACTTCTTATCATTGCTTCATACATCTACCCCACAGTACTGTGCTGAACCTAAAATACTGCTGAAATTATTATTATTTTTTTTATTTTGGCTTTATAGGACCACCATGTGAATGCAGTGGAAGGGGACCATACATAGGGGTCTGGACAGCTTTCATAGATGCTTGGTTAACCAACAGAGGGTGCATGGTGTGGGCCTTTTAAGAAATATATATAGTAAGTGTTGTACATGCATGCATGGTAACGCACAATAATTGCAAATAAAATGCACCATAACCCCTTGTAGTATAAGGTAATTTATCTATAATGTATAATTCAAGTGCAAAGTCTGAGACGTGCATCCTAGAGGAAGGTGGGGCCCACCAGGGGGGTTCTTCTGTACTCAAGTCTGCCAATCCAACCCTGGCACAGTGCATCCTCGATGCATAGGAAAAAACATTGGTGGTGACCTGCGATTAAACCTCATTACTGACTACAAACACTTACTGACTGTCAATCACTCTGCATCAATATCCTAACTGTAACCGTCATTCGCAATTTCATTTGGCACATGCACAATGCAAAGTAAATGGCTGAGATCCACCAACAATCGCACTGCTTCCAAATCTGAGTCAGGCCCAGTATATATCATGTAACAGCATTTTCTCACTGCTTTTGTAGTATTCAAATATGGGAGCACCGTCTTAAGGAAGAAGCTGGTCATTTATACCTTTCACCTACAGTATGGCCGCCACACATCATGCACAATCTACAGTGGGGGGGTTCCTTCCTGTGAATTAACCGCTCATTTTTTGCAATGCCATACATACTGCTACACCACCTAGAGCGGGTCGCATGAAGCATCCTGCCACACACTATAAGCATTTAGTAATGCTTTATACATGAGTAATATCACAAAGGGCAGCTCGAGTGAGAAGACATATCTTTTGCAATGATAGGACTTCCAAGTTTATGACCCTGCATCCTACTGTATCTGCCCATTCAGCGAGTTAAGCACTCACTGCAGAAAGTACTGGGGATCACTGTGTGATTGAAACCCATAGGATTCTATTGGGCAATGCCATATGAAAATGGCGTTGCCCACGGCATGCAAGTTCTAGAATTGCATTCCGTGGCATGTGTGGCACCCTCCAACCCACGGGGGGATTTTCCCCAAAGCCCGCGAAGCACGGTCCTAGGGGCTTCACATATTATGGATGGCAGGCAGCCGCTAATACAAACAGTGCCACCGGTAGTTAAATGCAACCCCGGTCACAGGCTTATTGGAACTTGCAGCCAGGCAGCAATGGCTCCTGATTTGCTGCCGGGCTGCAAGCTCTGATGGCTTGCAATCCGACACTACACATGGTCAGAGCTCCCCGCAGGCTGTAAATGGGTAGGGCAGGCTCGGCTCATCGCTGCTCCAGCTCTCTGCACAAACTACTGGAGCTCCCCGCAGGCAGTCAATGGGCAGGACAGGGCTCTGTTCATATTTGTACAGACTTCATGTTAGTGGGAAGGGGGGCGCACCACCAGCTCCCTTCTCTCCTCAGAGGCCAGGAGCTTGATGACTCCATTCCCGGTCCAGAAGTCACCACCCACTCAGCCAGAGCGCCGGTCACCTGCATAAGCAACTCGCAGAAGCAGCTCACAGCAGCGCAGAACCACCAGCTGGAGGATACCTGGGCTGCCCAGTCTCACTATGGCTGCATTGTACAATTTAAGTGTGTGTGTATGTATGTTCTGCGTTTCTGTGTTTATATGTATGCTGTATGTTTATTGTACAGTATGTATGGTGTGTGTATATCATATTTATGTATGCTGTGTGTATATGTATGCATGGGGGGGATAAAGGCACGTGTCACCCCTGTCAATTTTTTTTTATATATTTGTTTCCAGACCCAGGATTTAGGATCTGAGACCCAGGAACCGGGACGTTGCAATCCTCCCTCCAGGTCCAGGGGAAGGCCAAAAATATTGTGCCTAGGTGCGGCCTGACCCCTAATTCTGGCCCTGCTCCAACCCTCCGAAAACAGCATTTTCAGAGGTTTGGACGCATTTCTAAGCTTTCTATAGGTTTTTAAATAATTTATATCCATCTATACTTAGCTCAATAAAGGGTTTTGAGAAGACCCAAAACTGTCCCTGTTAACAGCCAGAGGTATAGATACAGTTGTTCTAACTAGAACTCTCCAGGAGCTGGATTATAGAAAGTCGGTAAGAATGGTGAAGTTCAACAGGTTAATAAAAAGACATCTAAGAAGTTCCTGTAACATGAATATGTAGTCACCTGGTCCTTGATTTACAATTCCACAGCCAATGCAATCACACATATTATTTAACACAATTAATTATAGATTGTTTGTTTTATTGGTGAAAAAAACAACTCATAGGTAAATGTGAATTCAAATCAAAATCTAATTTTTTTTTAAATATTCTCAGCTGAAAAATAAATTGCAGGAAATATAAATTCCATTACCCCCCCGGAGGCAAATAAAAACCCACAGAACCTGCGTTTGATAACTTAATCATTTTGTGAAAGCTAGTAGGGCAAATGCACGTAATTTAATGATATTAATAATCAAAGAGACTTGAATTTGAACTGGGACCTCCTGGCCCAAATAAGTCTGAAAGTCATAAATAAGCAAGGGACCTTATAAAAGTAATGAAATACGCTGTAGGAATATTCTCCTAATGGCTGGCCTACTTGACACGGAGCTGAATTACTTTTTTCATTACCGAAAACATGTCTGTGCACAAAGAGAGGGATCTTATATTGATTTTAAAAATAGAGAAGCAAATTATCAAGCCCAACGCTAACTGTCACCAAGTAATTTTCCTTAAGTAGGAAGCTTGGAGTGTATTGTCGGGAAAAGATGACAGAGATCACAATGAGGCTGTGCTGGGAGTGACAATAGGGTATTCTCCAACTGCACAATGGTCTGTTGGTATTGCAACCATCCTTTTTGTGGGTTTACTAGGAAAAATACACAGCAGCTGTTCTGGGGTGACCAGCACTGTTACATACCTTTTATCTTTTTATATTGATTGAATGGTGCGGTTACCATTTTGCTATTTATTTTCATCATGATAATAATTAGGGGCAATTTTTAAATGTTTATCATACATCGTAGGATCCGGATTAACTGTCAACAGTGTCTAGATTGATCGTCAATAGGCTGACACGATCAGTCGACATGACAAAGTCGTCATAGACAAGATGTCGAAACAAGTCGACGACGTCACAATTGCAATGGTTGATACATCAAAAAGGTTTCTGAGCTTTTTTATTTATGAAACTTTTTCATACTTCACCATCAAAGTGGACTACGATTGGAAATGGCAAAGGGTGGGCAGTGGTAGTGGAGTAATGCACCTGACCCAAACCATGGCAAGCAAAGCTAACCTTGCAAGGGAATTTGGTACACTAATTGGGGGTCCAAGGGCTTAGGTGTTGACATGGACACTCAAGTGTCGAACTTTTGCATGTTGGCCTTTAATGTCAACCCATTGACTGTCCACCATTACACTGTCAATGCTATGATACATATCATGCATCAAACGTGCCTGTGAAAGGATTACAGAGATCATTATTGCTTGTATGCACTGGGTCTTATTCAACATCCATCTATAAGTACTAGAGACCATAGGCGTGTTTGTGCACATAATCCCCTGGGTCCAAGAGGGCCTCATTACACACCCAATACCAGTGCTCCTGCTGCAGAAGAACTCACTTAGAAGTTGAGACAACTGCCATTATCTCAGTGATTTGTTCATGCGCAGTAAAGATTTGTCTTCGAGAACATGAGAGAGCCATGTTTTTGGAGACCGCACATGAGCACTAGAGATTAGATTACACAGGCAATGTGTATCCAAAGACTTGTGTATGTGCACTTCTATGGAACTTCAGAAAGGAGAGGACACACACAAAGCTTGCACATGGGCTCCATCCTCTCTTGAAAGTCCCCTGTCTGAGACTACTGTATGTGATAGATGTACCAAACAGCGAAAAGAGTGGAGAAGAGGTCAAGTTGAGAAGTTGCCATATCAGACCATCAGCTTTAAGGTAACATTTATCAAGTGCATTCTGTAAAATGATCAGTATGGGCATCTTCTTTACTGAGATATGGGCAACTTCTCCATTGGTCCACTTCTCCCTTCTTTTCATTGCTTGATCCTTTAACCACTATGGGATCATTCCAATAACCCTTGAACCCTTCAAGGTGCAAATTAGTGCATACAACTGTGCAAATTCGAGCTAAGAGCAGGTCACCGAGATGTGATGCTGTTGTCTCAATACACCCTCCTGAATGGGTCTGACTTGCATATGCTATGATCTTCGTACTTGTAACATTGGTGAGGACTGCATGTTGTTGGTTGCAAAGAGTGAAAACACACCCTTTTATGCAAGCCCTTAACCAGTGTGTTAATAGTGATTTTACAACAGATTACACAAGGCACTAAGGGGGATTTAGGGATCGGCCGGGTGGGAGGGAAATGATGGATAGGCTGTGGGGTGAAAGGTAAGGTTTAGGTGGCAGAATACAAGTGTTAGGCACTAGTGGGGAGGGTTAGCGTTAGGCTGCGGGGCGGACGGTTAGGCTGCAAAAAGGGAGGGTTAGGAAAAAGGAGGGCGGGAGGAAGGTAAGAATATTTGCTTAACCCCAGTTGTAATTCCATTCATTGGGATGCCATCGTTGGTATTCTGACCACCAACATCCCCACCAATAGCTATCCATATGTATCCCTCTGGGTACACCTGAGCATACAGTGGAGGGGGGACATTGAATATTGGAGACCAGACAGCACCAATCAGTTTGTACCAGTATGCACCATCTCAGCACCCCTCTTTTCAACTTAAATATAAAGGAAAGCTTTAGCACAATATAGTGAATGTACAAACACAGCATCATTTGGAAGCCATATTAAGACGGTGTTATGATAAGATGACCCTCAACTCGAAATCCTAGCTATCTGGCCAGAGCTGTCTGGTTTGATGCATATATTATAATAATTGCAACTAATTCTACCTTGCGCTATCAGCTGCCATCACAGAACTAATTTATAGTGACAGCTGGTTTGCCCATGTATGATGTTTAACACAAAATGCATTATAAAAGCCTTGGGGCACCCTCTGCCGAAAACATTCCTAGCAGGCACGGTGATGTGCAATGGGCAAATAATTTATCACACTCCAAGCCTATCAGTACTGTACTCGCTTTTTAAGTCTATCAATCTATCAGCATTTAATAGAGATGCACCCAAACACTGACGACGAGATTGAAATTATGAGTGTCAGGGATTTTTAAAAGCATATTATACATGGCTTAATGAGTATTTTGTATGGATATTTTTTTCCATTATCCTTTTTTCTAGTTCATAATAGAATTCAAGCTATTTTGATTCAAGGTATCTTTTTACAGTTCACTAAACAAATAAAGCTCTTTAAAGTACTGGCTCAATAAATAATCCGCCGGAGAAAATGACTATAGGCTTGATGGCAAAAGAACTGATAACTTAGACAATTTTTGTACTGACGACAAACTCTGTGAATTATATTCGTAACTTCTTTTTATTAAAGTGTGCTGTTTTATGGGTATCAAGCGAGGGCATCATGCGGAAAAAGTGTTGGCTATAAATATACAAGGGCCGGCGGAACAAAGTATTGTCAATGACAAGATCCAATTTCTGTTGGGTTATTTTATATACAGATGTGTCCACATACGCATATTGCTAAACCAGGGTTTATTTGCGTTCCCCTATACTCTTTTGTACCCGATATGCTCCTTATTCATACTGGATGAAATTAAAGGGGCGTTTCAGACCATCAATCAGGTCTAAATTCGCTCCCACGGCCAATGGTGGGGTTTTGCACATGCGCATGTGTGAATATGCGCACGTTGAAACACTCGCCAGCGCATTTGCTCAAAGGCATGCAGGCAGGGTACGCACGGGTGGGGCAGCTGTTGGGGTCCACCCAGTGTTTTATGGGCATGCCCACAAAAACGGTGGACGCACCCATGGAGACACTCAATGTCCATGCCTGCTTGGGGCAGGCGGCTGACGTCACATGACATCCGCGTCTGCCCCCATTTCAGCGAAAAGTAAGTATAGACTTACTTTTTCAGACCGAAGGCTGGAAAAATCATTGGTGGCGTGCATCCATCGATTTTTCCTCTGTGCGGTCGCATGCGAGTGGATTTGTAAGCGTACACATCTGTTAGCATGCTAGTATGGAGATTCACTCAGCGGGGGAGGGGCTGCGTTCAGCAGGGTGGGATTTACCCACTCGGTAGGCAGCAAATTTACGCTGCAAATCGAGAAGGTTTGAATCGAGCCCTAAAGAAAGTGGGGGTGGGATTGGGGCAGGGCTGGCCTAAACAAGTCATTAGCCAGTGCTCTCACAGTATTGGAGCTGGAAGTAGAAGTTGGAGCCTTTCCCATAACACTTGCACAGTTTGAAAAAGGGAGATGTATTAGAACATTTGAGCCCATTCCCAGACATAGCAAGGAACTTAGATAACATTGCAGGCGCATTATAAGAGAAATTCCCTATAAGTGCCGCAGGAAGTCTTTACAAAACTCTTCCTTTTCAGTAAACAATTTCCAGGTCCAACTTTGTCTATGAAGCTATCAAAAGGGGTCATTCTGCACCTACACTGAACCACAGTAATTGGATTGTTTGCGAGGGGATTTACACAGCTTTCTCTGTTTATTTGATAACCCAGATCTTTTCCAAGAGCCAGAATGAGGTTTCTCTGATGTAAGAAAAACAAAAACATTCCTCTCTTTTGATTGACAGTAACGTTCAAACAAGTAGACGTGTAATTCTTCTCAAAAACAAATCCCCATCTCTTGCCAACTAGGTGGCTGCATGGGGCATTGGACATATATATGAATAACCATTAGTTTCAGTAAGATTGTAGAAATACTGGTGATAAGAAGAAAATACCTTATGAAATGTAAACTTCAATTCTGTTTGTACTGCTCATAGCTTTGGACTTACGCTGGTCAAAAGATCTGACAAGCATCCCGCCCTGATCTGGTGTGGAATAGGAATTTTGTGGAGACCTGATACAATTATTTTTCCAAATCAAAGGGACTCTACAATACTGTCTAGGTTTGTACTGCATGAGGCATGATGTAAAAAGAGCTTACTGATTGGGAGGTTGAGACCTCTATATGTAATGTTTCTGACCCACTGATCTGTGTTTAACTTTGCCCATCGAGTGACCCTTCATAGAATGGAAAAGAGAGAGAGGTCACTGGCACCAACTCTTCATCTAAGTCAGTGTCCTTAGATGAAGGAACCAGCTATTGAAGACGAGTTGTACACCATAAAGGAAGAGAAACCTCATCTTACCTGTGCTAACCAGCATCAATTATGAAAGGGCTTTAGCTAGTAACATTACTCTAGAAACTCTTATACTTATGGCTAATACAGATGTTGAAAGAAATCCAAGAATTTTCAGTGTCATCCCCCCCCCCCTCCTAGCATGCATTGTTGACGATATAGTCAACATTGAGCATGCTGCACAGATGAAGAAGGGGTCGTGACCAACCTGAGGGAGTGCACATTCTACATAACAATAGTAATGCTGAGCTATAAATGACATACAATTGCAAACACCACATGTTTGAGAGCCACGTGTCTCTTCTTTGGTGGTCCTACACTACGTGATCATAGCACCTACTTAAGGTCATATATTTATGGATTTCTAAATTAAGAGCCAACTCACCTGGAGGCATCTCAAGAACCTCCAACATGGCTTCTCTAACACACTCATTGCAACTGAATTGTGATAGGATACATTATTATTATATGCATTTGCTAAACCCTACATTACGACTGCTTCCATAATGTGTAATTACAGAATGCACTTAAATGTAGAGACTGCTGATTGTAGAAAACTGCATTACAGTTTTACACTAGCTATTTTATTGTTTTTTATGTATTTAAATGTTTTGTTTTGTTTTCCTATGGGATACATTCATTCATGCTAAGGAGACAAGCTACTTGGCAACTCAATGTAATTTTTATAAACATAGATAGGAAAAACTCATTTAATCCGTATATAACAGACATAAAAGTAAAGACCGACCTGATAAGGTTTATATTTTATTTTTTTTGCCATGTTTTCCTGATATCTTGTATTATTATTTGTTTCACTTTAGGAATACATTTTAGAAACCAGAAAAGGTTGAAAGGATGAATTATATAATAAAATGTAAATGTAGACAGATCTGTTTGTAAAACTCTGCTAGACTTCTAAGTGTATATGATTACTGGGGAGATTGGCATTTTGGAAAGGGCATTGGTTTGTTAAGTGGTATATTGATTCATGATAAAACAAGCACACACTGCAGGAGGCGGCGGCCATTGCTCTCTACACATAAAGGTGTCTTGTTGGAGAATATTCATTGTGCTTTAAGTAGCTCATCTGATAGGTCTATTTATATCTCATTATTAAATAACAGTTTCACTGATCTCAATCACTAGGAATGATTTATAAATGCATGGGATCAGCGTTACATAGAAACATAGAATAGGTCGGTAGTTTTAAAGGGAAGATGATTAAGGGTGGAGAAAAGCATAAAGACATACAATAAAAGAATAGAAAGCACAAAGCACCTGAAAGGGAAAAAAATGATTATAAAACAATGTTTACACTCTTAATAGAGTGGTTGATGTGTCCGTGAGCCTGCACTTTCCCTACCTATGCTGACAGACGCCGGGGTCAAGCGGGAGGTGCTGGCGGCATAGCGTAGACGAAAAGCCGCTTCTCCTTTCTCCTCCGACTCGCCGGCGCACGCTGAGAGGTAACGTCACTTGCAAGATGTGTGCGGCTTTGCAGTGCAGGATGTGGCAAGGGATGGCAGGGTCTTCACGGAGGGCAGCGGATCGGACGCGTTTCGTGCATCAAGTACTTTTTCAAGTTAAAGATGGATGGTGCTGATTTTTTTTCTTTTTATTACAGAAAAAGCTTTATTTATATAAAAACGGAAATGGTCACCAATATTTGGTGGGAAGCACATGTTCCATTCCTACTTCGGACTCTTCCATTGAGGTTAATAAAATTTCCGACTGGGGTAATAGCAGCTCCCACCTATTCTATGCTGCCGTTTCTGACAGCATAGAAGGCAGATTCTGACAAAACAGATCTGATAGTTTAAAGTTGGATCTTTTTTGTCGGAAACGGCAATGGATTCTCAAATTCATGGCTGTTTCTCGACAATCCACGCCCGTTTTCAAAGTCAGGCCCACTTCCTGACACGCGACAGGCAGAACATTGAATTCCGGCTGACGAGTTTCAGTTGAGCTGGGTGAGTATGGGCCGGGATTCTAACTGTCGGGATGTTCGACAGTCAAAATGCCAGATTGAATAATGCCCTTAGCCTCTACCACTTCTGACTGGAGACTATTCCACTTATCTGCTACACTTTGTGTTCCGGCTACTAGGATTTATTACTTGACTAGGTTTATAATGCAACACATGTGTCTGTGTCCATTATTTGGACAACGGTGCTGCCAGCAACCCCATCATTAGTGAAACCTATTTACATGTATGTATGTAGTATATTTACTACAAACATTTTAAAATATAGCAGATTTTAAGGAAACTGATTACAAATCTATTTACTAAGCCTTAGAGAGCGATAAAGTTGCCAGAGATAAAGTAGTGTACATGCCATTCAGCTCCTAACTGCCAAGTTACAGGCTGTGTTTGAAAAATTACAGGTGCTGATTGGCTGGTACTTTATCTAATTTCTCTCCAAGGCTTAGGAAATAGATTCTTATATCACTTATGGTTATATCTTTGGTACTTGTTTCCTAGCACGGTGCCCATCGCATCGTATACCATAAGCCTTACAATGGTACGCAATGCGATGCGACGCGATGGCACCCGATGTCATACAATTTAAAATCGTATACCATTGTATATGGCATACAATGGCATACAATGCGATGGTATACAATTTTAAATTGTATAAGCACCCTAATGGGTGCTTTCAATGTTAAATGGCCCTCCCATAAGATTTTTAATTGTATAAGCACCGTAATGGGTGCTTACAATGTTAAAAGCACCCCCACGACACCCTCACTATCAACGCGAATCCGAAACGTGGCGAGCGCAGCGAGCCCGCGAGGGGCGGCGGCACGCGTCCTTCAACCTTTTCATACCCCCACTAACCACGTCGGCATGGAGTTGATTTTAGATAGTGTGGCGAGCACAGCGAGCCACCGAGCCCGAAGCATGGCGAGAGCAGCAAGCCACCGAGCCCGAAGCATGGTGAGCGCAGCGAGCCACCGAGCCCGAAGCATGGCGAGCGCAGCGAGCCCCTCGAGGGGACGCGGAATACATGTAAAGTAATACGCGTCCCCTCGAGGGGCACGCTGCGCTCACCACGCTTTGGGCTCAGTGGCTCGCAGCACTCGCCACACTATATAAAATCAACTCCACGCCGACGTGGATAGTGGGGGTGCCGCACCATGGGCAGGGACATAGAGGGGGACTGGAAGGTTCACCAATAGAGCCATCTCAAGGGCATGTCATGGGAGTGTTACTGGCATGGTGGTGTACGTGGCTGGGATCACAGCCTCAGAGGTCCTGTTTAGAAGAATTTGAGATGAATATTCTGAGCACGCCATGGGCTGTTGCAAGTGCCTATGCTGTAAGCGATGGTGTGCTGGTGGTGGAGTGTTCAGAACCAGGGACGCAGCTGCACTATGCACAGTCACTAAAGATGAACAAGGGGAAGGCTGACATTTATATAGTATTGCTCTCTGTTTTCTGGCAGCTCTGCTCTTTTAGATGCACTAGTATCCACTAGACCGGTAGTTCCAAAACATGGTATTCATGGCACCTTGATGTTCCAGGTTTAAAGGATAACCAAGCTTGGGAACAGGTGACTCAATTAGTACCTCAATCAGTTTAATTTAACTATCTGTGTTCAGCCAAGGATATCCTCCTTAAAACCTGGACCATTAAGGTTCCTTGAAGACCACATTTGGGAATCTCTGCATTAGAATATTTAGTATGACGTTTAGGAATAAGGGAAATACACTTGTAAATGCATAGGCCAGCACAAGAAAATCCACACAGACAAATGAAGAATTGATCTCACCAAAAAACACCCCAAAAAATGACAGTATCATTGTAGAATGAATTACTAACGACAGTAGGGCTGAAGGAACAACCAAGATGTGTCCACATTTACCTTTGTGAAAATAGTGCCATGTCACTCAATGTATCTATTATGTTGTTGTGACATGAAGTTGTGCCATGCTAGCATAGCTGTGCCTTGACAATTCATAGTTTCACCACTGGATGGCCAGTGCATCACATAACGTAGCATTCCGCCTTCTGTTATTCTACAATTAACCAATCTGCTTTCCTCAATGGGGAATTTTCCCAATATTAATAACACATAGTTTTTATGAAGAATATTGCCAGTATCTCATTTTTTACTTAATAAATTAAAAATACTTTTAAAAGACACAATTGCAGTCATTTGTATAACATGATTGAATATAGTACCCATGAAACCCAATAGACGATTCCAGTGACAGCATCGCTGGTTATCGCTGGTTATCAGAAGGTAGCCATAATTCTATTTGCCCAACTCAATATTTCCAACATTCTGGTTCTCAGTGGGTCCTTATTAAGCTTGAGAGAGAGTAGATAAAGGTTTTGTGAGGACTGAAACATTACTATTGGTGCCTTGGGAATTTTAAAATCTGACTCTTGTTGTGACAGTACCCTGATTAGTTCAGTTGTCAACATCTCGGGAACTGACAGCTAATTCTCTCTGTGCCAAAGCAAACTGTCCACCAAAACCATCGCTACTCAATCTGCATGATTCAACGTTGACCGATAATTAATAAATCAATCCGTCTATCTTCGGGTAACTATACATACCATGATGAAGTTATAAAACTAATTAACGATCAAGGAAGTTTCAAAAAATACAGCTCCAGCAGACAAGAACGATATGCAGGTACAATCAAACAGAAAATCCAGACATATATCATTTTTTGTTTTATACCTCTCTCTTCAAAGTCACTCGTGAATTTTTTTTTTTATTAAATAATTAATTCCCAGGATTGCATATGCCAATTTGAAAAGCGTTTTCTCTTTCAATGTTTCATTTTGAGAAGCTCTGATCAAAAGCACTCATCAGTCATGTTAGTGGCATTTGTATCCACTCCAAACAAACTGTATTTGCATGTGAATGTTGTTCATTGAAATGAGATATACAATGCCAGCCAAAGCCCAAACTAAAAGGCATTTCATACCATTTATATTCAGTTAAATTAAAGACTGAACAAATCGTAAAAAGGTCTGTTCTCAGTGCAGTAATTAGACACATCATAAGTAGGGGACATTTTCTTTTTCATTACAATGGGATCACCAGTTGTCAAAAATTTATTACACAGCATATTAATAATGTGTATCTTCTCAAAAAACAATTAATAGAGAAACGCGTGAGTCAGGCACAGGACTGTCTGAAGCATTTAGCTCACTGCAAAGCACAGGTTTTATGTTTGTGTTTGCATTGTCAGGGTGGACTATAACAAATGAAATTACCAAAAAAGCACATTTGTTTTTTTTTTTTAAATGTAGAATTTCATGAAACTTAAAAGTATCCCTTTAATGTTTATTTTTATTTAATTTTTTAAACCAAAACTGGGACAAAGTAAGCTTTCTTCGAGGTAAATTCACTAAGATTTAATGGTACCCATTTGATCTTAACTATGGCTGTTATTAGACGTCCGGCTGATTTACTATCAGATGAATTTGGCAGATATGCCGTTTCCACGAACGCCAACTTCAGCTATATTTTGGTGTACGAATGAGTACACCATCAATAGAACGCGGCTGTATATGGCAATGAGTTCTATAGTGTTCATCTCCTTTACTCACATTCGTATTGCTGAATTTGGCAACTAATCCGGCAAGAAATACGAATAGACCTCATTTTCCATTCGAATTTAGCTGTAGCCTGCGTGGATCAGTCAGATCCATGCAGGCTTCTCTGTGTAAAAAATAGAATAAATAAATTATTATAAAAAATGGTATGGGGTTCCCCCTCCCCACACCCCCACGATCATAACCAGCCCCGGGTTCTTTGCTGAAATACAGGGGAACAAAAACCTGTATTTCTATAACCAGCACAAGCTCTTGGATAAAGGTTAATTAGGTCAAACCACACACTTGACATTGTTAACCTTTGCGGTTTAGGAAACCGCAAAGTTCCTATCCCTTTTTTAAACAGGGAAACCCTTCCCCATTCTAAATAGAGAAGAGGATAGATGTACAGCGACAACCCAGGATCCCTGCCTGGGATGTCGCTCTCTCCTGTGGTGCTTCAAGCACAGGTCTGGTCTGCATATCAGTGCAGAAATACAGACCACACTGTGCTAGATGAAAAACAGCAGACACCGACACCCATGGCGGGAAGAGAAACTGCACGGGTTTTGATAGATTGCAGGTGTTAGGACTACTCTCTCTCTCCATGATCCAGCTAAACCTGCTGGGCCCTTTTTGTTGGCGGGATTCAATGTGCCCCCTACCGAATAACAGTCGAGTGGGCCGAGAACGGGCCAGGGTCCCTACTTTCGGGATGTCCCGACAATCATCAGCCGGGATTGAATACCCCCCTTAAACTGGAATATACTATGAAAAATTATACCAAAATAAGAAATTTTTATTAGGGATTATATGAAGTCATTTTATTATTTTCACAAATGAATAAAAAAAGAAATAAATCAGTCTAACTAGACATGCCGTAATCTCCTTTGATCCAAAACTCGTCATGTGTCTCCTTAGGCAGCTGGTGGTGGTTAGTTTTAGAAATGACACATCACTGAGTGGGAGAAACATCTGACACCAGCAGCTACCTTGTGAATTATAAAAGCAAGCATGCTTTTGCTGTTTTGCATAAAAAATATTGGTTATATATATATATATATATATATATATATACAGTATAAAATGTGTCTACTGTATGCTGTTTCACTAATGATATCTTTTTCTTTATGACCATAGTGTATAGAGACCTACGCTATATGCATGTATGTAAAGAAGACATTGTACAGATTTAAACATTTTTATTCTTAAAAATATCTATCAAATAACTTAATTAATGTAAAAATATACAATTAAGGTCAAATAACATAGATAAGCTACATATTCCATCAAATACAATGGCTGGCACCACCTCAGCAAAGTCTATTGTATTGAAACACTCCAAAAATAAATATTCTTGTGATTGACGGAACACTTAACTAGAGACTAATACATTGCTGTGTTGTCTTTGATGAAGAACATTACATCTGCCCAGAATCTATTTCATTTTTACCTATCAAAACCAGGAAAATACATTCGCAACACATCATTCTTAGATATATTTAGTATTAAAATTCCATTGTACTTTACAGTTGGAAACAACAGTGATAAAACAAACCTGGTATTCAGTGATAGAGGTAGGAGGGCCATGCTCGCAAGCTTACATTCCATAAGGAAAAGGGCATTGCGAGCGCAGCAGTTTCTTGGTGTGTTCTATGACATTGCCAGCAATGTTGGCCTGGGGTCAGGAGAATTGAACAGTGAAGGAGGAAACAATAAGTGAGGACATGTTTGGACTGTACAGTGGGGATGCAATTGGATAGGATAGGTTTATTACGGTTATGTTGGTGGTTCTAGACTTTAATAAGCTTGCCTAAAAAGGTGAGTTTTCTAGAAACATTTGAAGGTTTGGAGACCAGAAGACAGTAGTATTGTGTTTGGAAAGTCATTTTACAAAGTGCATGCAAGCCAAAGAAAGTCCTGCAATCATGAACGAGTGTGAATGAGAGATGTAGATGTTGTGAAAAGCAAAGAAGTCGAGATGGGAGATACTTTGAGATAAGCGTAGAGATTGGATGGTTTAGTTATATCCTTGGTAAGTAAAATGATGTAGTATTGAATATGGTAGAATACAGGTAAACAATGGAGGGACTGAGATAGCAGTTTGCAGATGGTAAAGATCTAGTGAGGAAGATTAGACTCACAGATACATTCAGGATGGAATGTAGTGATGAGAAGAAGTCTAATGCAATAATGAATGTGGGAGATAAGAGCATGGATACGAGTGTTTGCAGTGTCTTGTATAAGGTATGGTCATATTTTGAATATATTTGTTAGGGGATACGGTCATTAGGTCGACAAGCATTGGGTCGACATGCATTGGGTCGACATGTAGAAATGTTGACATGGGTATAGGTCGATATGGGCCTATGTCGACATGTCATTAGGTCGACACAAGCATTAGGTCAACACGGGCAATGTCAACAGTCAAAAGGTCAAATTGGGTTTTTCACTGTTTTTGAGTCATGTGCCGACAGGCGGTATTTCATGCCGTACCATCCACTAGGGCATGGCGGGAGAATAAAATAGTGCCCGAAGCGGTGCTATATTTCAGTGTCCATGTCGAAGGTGTCGACATTTGGGTAAAAAAATCAGTTAAAAACTCCATGTCGACCTTTTGACTGTCAACCTTGCCCATGTCGACCTAATGCTTGTGTCAACCTAATGATGTTTCGACCTAGACCCATGTTGACCTAGACCCATGTTGACCTAGACCCATGTTGACCCTTCTGCATTTCGGCCTAATGGTGTTGACCCGATGCATGTCGACCTAACTGTTTGAGACCTAATGATCCATACCCGTTTGTTAGATGCACTTGGCATGATTTTGAGACAGGTTGAATGTGGGGAACAAAGGAAAGGTCTGAGTCTTGTTTTCTCAACTGTTATAGAGATATCAGCTTGGCCTGGAGGTGCGTGTGAAGTGGAGACAACTATGTGACAGTGCTGCAGGGGAGGCAATGTCTAATTGGGTGAGCCATATTATTGTTATACCGTGTTTCCCCGATAATAAGACACTGTCTTATTTTTTTTTCTTGAACAAAAAACACCATAGGGCTTATTTTAGGGGTAGGGCTTATTTTAATGAACATTGACAGCAAATGTCAAGAAACATGCCATCAGTCCTCCTTGATAAACATGCCCCCAGTCCTTCTTGATACAGGTAAACATACCCCAGTACTCCTTAATAAACATGCCCCCAGTCCTCCATTATATCGGCAAACATGTCCCCAGTCCTCCATTATACCGGTAAACATGCCCCCAGTCCTCCTTACAGTAATAAACATGTCCCCAGTCCTCCGTGATAAAGGTAAACATACCCCAGTACTCCTTTAAGTCTCAATAATGTCCAGCTCTTCTTTGCTGTGACACAGCTCCGTTCTGCAACCGCGTTATGTGCGCGGTGACGTACCGCACCGCAATGCATCCATGGGAATAGAAGCGGCTTCAGAAGAAGCCTGTGCTTTTACCTACACAACTGAGGTGAGGGGGGTTAGGGGTGGTGAGTGGGGGATCAGGGGGGTTTAGCAGGTGTAGAATCTAGATAATGAAATTTTACTAGGGCTTATTTTTGGGGTAGGGCTTATTTAGGAACAGTGTCCAAAATCAAGGGTAGGGCTTATTTTCCGGGTAGGTCTTATTATCGGGGAAACACGGTAGCCAGCAAGCTGAATGTGTTGGATATGAAGAGGTCAAGAATAGATGTTAAGTAGTGAGTTGCTGGGAGAATGAATAAAGTAACTGCTTTATAGGGAAATTAAGAAAATTAAGAAAAGCAATGTGTGTTACATGGTGTGTTTGTAATAATAATAATAATAATAATAATAATAATAATAATAATAATAATAATAATATATATATATATATATATATATATATATATATATTTAGACTAAGAGCATAATGAAGTTGAATTTGTTAAGGTTAAACATTTAATACCTGCTCACCAGTGTTACTCAGCTATACATTTTCAAGCTGACCCTAGATTGCATCTAAAACAAAACTAGGAATAAATGATACAAGCTTCCATTGAGGCAAATGTTCAGCTAGTGACCGGTGATAAATATTGTGCCTCACTGAGAGTACAATAAATTACAATTGCATAACATTACAAATGGTGCTAAGCAGAACTTGGTTACGGTACTGTAGTGTTCACAGAGTGAGGATGGCAGGGCGACGGATATGTACATACATATGCACAAAATATCATCTGTAGTTGGATTAGTTGTAAGATGGTTTTCATTCCGTGTTCATCCAAACTGTAGTTATTCAATTGTAATGATCACACTTTACATGAACACATTTTGAATTTTTCACACTGGCCTCATCAGCCAGGGCTACATCAGCCTGCTATCTCCTAATAAACACTGTACAACTACAAATGTGCTACGGTGTTAGGGCTCCACCTCCATGCCCAAAACCCATTAAGGACAAGAGCAATAGAAATGGAAGCAAACAAATGATGGGAGGGGAATTCTGCTCATAGATCACATAAAATCTAAACATATTAGGCATAAAGCTGCTCACAGAAATAATTTCACATTGCATAAATTATATTGAAATATAATAATAATAATAAAAATAATAATAATAATAATAATAATAATAATAATATAGTAATAATAATAATACTTATGTAATAATAATAATAATAATACTTATGTATATGTAATAATAAATAATACTAATAATACTAATAATAATTATAATAATTATAATAATACTTATGTATATGTAATAAATAATAATATAATAATAATAATGTCATAATAATATTATTATTATTATTGATAATAATAATAATAATAACAACTATAATAATAACTATAATAATAATTATAATAATAGATAATATTAACTATAATATTAATAATAATATAATAATAATATAATAATAACTATAATAATTATGTATATGTAATAATAATAATAAGAAGAAGAATGTCATAATAATAATAATATAAATAATAATAATAATAATAATAATAATAATAATATAAATAATAACAATAATAACAATAATAATAATAATAATAATAATAATAATAATAATAATAATAATAATAATAATAATAATAATAATAATAATATAACATGTAATAACATTCATAGTTACCTCTTTTATTTATTGCATAACATGTCCTTCAGACTACAAGCTTAATAGGGCCAATTAACCTACCAGTACAGTATGTCTTGATCAAATCCAGAACACCTTAAAACATGGAAAGAAAAAGTCTCCCTTGGTTTGTAAGTACTCTAGAACCCAAGAGCCAAGACCTGAAAAGCAGCAATGAACTCTAACCAGCACAAAATTCTACAGTACATTTAGCAATCTACTACAAGACTAATGAAAGCAATTGTCTAATTGGCTGGTGAGGGTCACGGCACATCTTTGCCATCCGCAACATGCAATTAAGCAAGACTTTTATATTATAGCAAAAACTGAGAATATTTTATGAATATCAATAGGGACCTTAATTATCTAGAGATAAATTAGGAGCAACTTATTACTATAATGAAGTGGTATTATTAGCCAATGCAAATAATGCCCAGTTCACTGTGAAATCTGTTTAAAAACATCAACAGCTGGTCCCCATAATAAACATTATGAACTTGAATGAATAATGATACTATTATTATTTTTTGTTATCAGTGTTTTAATCTCATGATCTGACACTTTGGGTCAAGACTCCGCCTCGTGGAAGAAATCTATGTATTATCTTACACCGAGAAGGCAATATAAATACCAGGAGCTCTGATTTTCCATGAAACTGATTTTTCTACAGAATCGTAGACAGAAAGTAATGAAATATTTAAATTTCACACTTTAGAAAAAAATGGGCAGATCATTAGTATGATTCTTGTATGTTCTTTTTATTTTTTAATCTGCTTTAATAATGACTAGGTAGGTTTAAATTTGCATTCATTTCAGATAAACTTCTAATGAATTTCTGAGTCAATTGCATATAACTTTCATTAGGCTGCATACAATGTTTTATTAATTGCAGTTCTTCATAAATGTAATTAAAATCAATACAATTCCACCATTTGCCACTTTGTCCATTGCTTTTGTCATTTACTCAGAGCAGGATTTACACCGAATAGAAAGTTTTGAAAATGGAAAAACTATGTCTGACATTGAGATAAAAAGAAGATTTCGATGTATGAGGTCATGCTAACTTAACATGTCTGTGTTCATCTAGGCCGTACACAATTATTAGGAGTTTTCAAGATATTAAAAAGCCTTAAGAAACAAGACTGAGGGCCCGATCATTTTCAATTGAGGCCAGCAAATATTGGGGCTGATTCTGATTTAGAATCGGCAGAAGTTCCTACTTACTTTTAGGATGGGGCTGCAGTTACCCCCCCTGCCAGGAGAGGAGAGGCGAGGAGACAGCCTGTGCAATGGATCTGGCAGGAGCTAGGATCAGTGCATATGCACAAAATACCAGCTTCTATGGACTGCATTGGACGCAGCCCATAGAAGCTGGCTAGGGCTGAAGCTCGCTCTCTGCTTATTGAAGCCCGGAATGGCAGTCCCACAGGATTTAAACACCTCCCATTAGGACTGCCTGTAGTGTCTGTGACTGACAGGTAGACTTTCCATTAGGACATCACTGCCAGTCATAACGATGCCAGTGCAGTCCCATGCATCTGGCTTACTGACTATGAGCAGTCTGGCGGATTTTACCTGGAGACCTGCAGTCCTGCAGCCCATAGGTAAAATCCACCAATTAATTGGAAAAAGTGAGTAACTTTGTGTCTAGAACAAACCATGTTGCTATGCAAGGGGAGCAAATATTAATATTTTCTGTACATGATAAATACTGTCTGCTTTTAAATGTAGCCCACAAATGTTAGACAGCAGGGCAGCACGGACAGTATAATGGTTAGCATTGCTGCCTCACAGCACTGGGGCCATAGGTTTGATTCCCGCCATGGCCCTAACTATGCAGAGTTTGTATATTCTCCCAGTGCTTGCATGGGTTTACTCTGGGCACTATGGTTTCTTTCCAAAATCCAATCATATACTGGTAGGTTAATTGGCTCCCAACAAAATTAACCCTAGAATGAATGTGTGTAGATTGTAGGTTCTGAATAATAGGTATGCTCTATAGAAATAACTGTGCACCTACAGCTCTAAGTAAAATATCTCTACATATTTTTTCAGGACTGTTGCCATGTCTCTCTGGAGTTGGCCACGCCCCAACTCAGGCCCATAGCTGCTTTCGGGGGATCTGTGTAAATAGTGTCGTTTCTCGCCAGTCTGTTTGCAGGCGGTGAGGGAATCAACTCTGTTTAATCCCTGCTCCTAGGCTACTTTTATCCCTCTTTTCTCATGTCAGAGCTGTGCAAGGCTCAACATTTCCACAAACCATAACAAATATATTCATCCCATAATTAATGTAATACATTTAATCTTCTAGCAATTAAAATCATCACAGTTTCATTTATGTTAGCAGACATACAGTAATACTATTTAAAAATGCTGTGTATCAGACTGGATACTTTGCTTATATAGGTACAGATTTTTCGTAAAACATGGCAATGATTTCCATATTTTTGATAATTTCAGATTATTTCCCCCATACGTCACATAAATTATGAGACAGGTGTGTCATAAAAAAAAAGTAACAAGAGGAAAAAGAAGGGAACAAAACAAGCTTTTTGGGTAACACTGTTTTCCCTTACCAACGTTATCAGAGCACAAGGATCTAGCAAACCCGTACGAAGCTCAGCTCAGGAAGCCAAGAACCATACCTCCCTCTAGTTCTCCAGGAAAAAAGCCAGGTTCCTGGAAAATGCAGAAACCCACTGGGACTTGGAAAAGCTCTGCAAGAACTCTGCCAATTATCTGAATCAGCCACTTGCAGGCTTCATAGGTGAGCTGGGATTATGCTACTTACAATTTATGGAAGGTGGTTTTTACTCAGTCTTACTGGCCGTCAGTAAATGGAGTAGTCACTTGGTTTTTGTTTTTGTTTTGTTTTTATGTTTTACGAAAATACTGCACCACTTGGTGTATGTTACTTTTTCTTTTATCTCATGTCTGCCTGCTCACAGTGATGACTGACATATTCCTCCGTACAACAGGTTCATCAATTTATAAATAAAACAAGACACAGAGAAACACACATCTACAGACATGACCTAACAATAGCATTCTTTGAAATACCACTTTCTAAGGATTTGTGGAGCTGAGCGTAGTGACGTTCAACTACAATGTTGCCATCCGACAGGACCGGAGTGGCGATCTGTCCAGCAGCCGGAAGGGCTGATGGCCTAATGGGTCGGCCTGGCCACACAAAGACCATGACTGTTCTCCCAGTGGTCTGCTCGGCCGCCCGACATACAGACACATGAGCCGTGAGTGCTGGGCATGCCCGCTTGCTACATCTCTAGGGCCATTATAGAGTTTGAGTCCATCCAGCAGGGCTTTGAAGTTGGTAACCCAAAACATTTGTCTCCAACTCTATTTTACTACTGTCCAACTCCTTCATATATAAATGGCAAATATTTCTTATATACAGTAGAAATACAGCAACTTTTTCCTTTTTTGAACAAAACTTTATTAACTTTATTGGTTTCAGAACTGGTCTTTTTTTCTATTGCCCGCTATATGTTATATCCAATTCATTATATGTTATATCCATTTCATTATACTTTATATCCATCTTACTATATGTTATATCCATCTCACTATATGTTCATACCTCCCAACTTTCTCCTGGCTGGATTCAGTACTCCGGCACGCAGTCCTGTCATGGGACCCCAAAATGGGCATGGTCTCATTTTCAACACTGTGGGGGGCATGGCCAGCACTCTGAGAGCTGCTGGCCATGCCCCTGTCCCTCTACCTCTCAGAAAAGATGCTGAGCAGCAGCGGGCAGGAGGGACTCCTAACTACCCCCTCCCCCACCACAGAACACTGGCAGTCATGAATGGGATACATGGCAGACCTCGCGTCATTAGCGAGATCTCACACATGCCTAAAAGAGCCTGCTGGGCAGACAGAGATGTGCTGTACACTGCCACTGTTGCACTGTCTGCTCAAGGGGACATCTTTGGAGGGGGAGTTCTCTTTCCCCCACTTCTGTTAATACATCTTGTCTGTGTCCCTTCCTGCTTCACCTAGGTAATGAGGTGCATCAGGAAGTGTTATAGCAGTGCAATAAACACCGCTATAATACATATGTCCCATTATGTTATATTCATTTCACTGTACATTATATCCAGAAAGCCACAATTAACCATTTGTCATATCCAGAAAGCTGTAATGTTGAACTGAAATGACCTCTCAGATTTCTTTGTCTGTCTATGTGACAATAAAGGAAAGTGACAGTACTTACTGTAATAGCATACAGGACAGACGGATGGTTTGAACAATAGAAGCAAAGGTTAGACCTTGTAGCATTATTTACTAACATGCTGGAAATAGGGTAATAACATCACTGGTAGTTCGGATTGCATTGTAGAATGGATCACTGCATTGTACTAGACAAAAGGCCTGGAATAATGTGTTGGTAATATCTGACTTTGTTTATGCGTGTCAGACTTCTTCAATAATTCAGTACTTTGGTCCAGAAAAGATTTTTTGCTTGTGGAAATGTTGTGACCTATTTAGGATTTGCCTATTTGCGTTGACTTGTCTCCCTATTATCAATGCCGGGTAATTGTTTGTTTATGTAACTCAAAGTTACTCTTCTGTAGGAACTCTTTAAATTCTTCCTCATTACTGCAGATTTATAATTACTACAATTTTTCCCCCCGTTCCTCGGCTGCTATTAAGAAGCACATGTGTTACTATCTGCATGATGAATAATATGGCATTTTTACATATTCCTTTAAATCCTTCACTTATTAGTATATTTTGTTTTAACATGGAATGTACAGTATGTAACATTCATCACTGGGAATCGCCAGAATGTCCCCGCTGGCGATCCATCAGACTGGGACGTGCGAGAGTCTCATACGCATGCGCATTCCAGTATTTCGGCAGCGGGGGACAGAATCCCTGCCCGTCTCTGCTTCAGGTAGATGGGCAGGGTTAGGGGGGAAGTGCGGGGAGCTGTGGGCAGACGGGGGAGTGGTGTGGAGGCAGCAGAGGATGGTGGGCTCCGTCGGAAGGGGATGCTCAAGCGGCGGGGGCTGGCGGTTGGCGATCCGACCGAGAGGTGCTACATCTGTATGATTCATATAAACTAACCTGTAATCAAACCTTCCTAATATTTGTAATACCTCCAACCAAATGATGTACACCAGGGGTTCTCAAACTCGGTCCTCAGTTCACATTGTCCAGGTCACCCGGAAAGTGCACAGGTGCATTCATTACTCATTGACACATTTTTAGATTCACAGGTGGAGATAATTACAGTATTTCACTTGTGATTCTGTGAGGAGACCTGCAAAACATGCACTGTGTGGGGTCCTAAGGACCGAGTTTGAGAACCTGTGATGTACAGTATATATATTGTATTTTAAGTAGCAAAGTATTGGGATTTCCAAATACATTCATATCTTGGAAGCTATCCAGGCACAAATGAACAGAAACAGACTTCACTACCTACCGGGGAAGATTTATAAAAGTTTGGGGAGAGAGAGTACCAGTCAATCAGCTTTATCATTTTAAAGGCTGTTTGAAAAAATACAGAATCTAATTGGTTGATACTTTATCTCATTCCATGATTAGAAAAATATGCGGATAAACAAAGAAGAAGTTTAGCACTTCTCCAGAACAGAGCCCTGTACACACTCCAAGAAACACCTTCAATATCTGCTTTCCCAAGATTCAATAATAAATATAATAACAAACGCAACAATGTAATTTAATTTCATAGTGAATCCCATTTAATGTTGTGTATGATAAGGAAGGAGTGCAAGACTCAACCGGGAGCGAGGTTTAGCAAGGTAAAAAACAACTTGCGGACCTTGCGGCCAGATTTGGATTACCGTGGGTATGTGCACTCCCGATATCCTCAGAATCCAATTTTTAAAAAATGGTCGCAAGGGTTTTTAGCTCCTGCGACGCACAATAAAACAAATTCTCCCCTCTATCTCTACACTATTGAGGGGGCTGCTGAGAGTTCCGGGGGCTCTGAGGCTCCAGTGGTGCTTATCGGCCAGCTCGGAGGGAGAGTGCACTCACACTTGGAGGGGGAGGGTCACACACACCAGGGAGCATACGCACATAGACACTCATACACAATTACAAACATTTACACATACTACATACTCCACACTGTGGCAGAAAACCCGGATCTCGGAGCTGGAAGCAGAAGAAAATTCTTTGGGAAGGTGAGTATTTACAGACTTTTTCAGCTACAGTAAATGGAAACTTACAATTGCTTAATTAGTCCTCAGGGCAGTGTCACCCAGATCCCAGAGCAAGACCCAGAAAGTTTTTCTATAATTAATAATTTTTGAAAAAAGTCAGACTTAGCTATTCAATCCCAGGTCCCAGGTATTCAATCCCAGGTCAGGACTGTCGATCCTGGCCCAGTTTCATTTTGTTTGACAGCAGATTGCCCGGCACGTTTCAATGCCTCGCCTGCCAATCGGTGAAAAGGGCCGTGTCCACGTAAACAGCCGTGAATTGTCGAGATTCGGCCACGGTTGTGACAATTCACGGCCAAAATCGACAAAACGGGCCCGACTGCTTTTAAAGTCGGGCCCATTCTGTCGATCTGCCTCTTCAATGCTGTCGGGAAAGACAGCATTGAATAGGCACCCGCCGCTATTTCCCCTGTCGCAAAAAGCGGCCTGGATTGAATACCCCCCTTACTCTGGAGGTGCATATAAAAAGATGTCGATTTTATAGAAATCACCACGCCCCACTTTCAGTCTTGCAATTGAATAGAAAAACCCAACAGCTGTGGGACAAAACCCAAGCACCGTAGGGTTTTATGAATTTCCCACCATCATGTGAATTCCTCCCATTGGGGTAAATTTGCTAAAGCGGGAGTTCTAATAAAGACGCGATATTGCCCATAGCAACCAATCAGATTCTACTTCTTTTTTATTTAGCACCTTCTAGAAGACAATAGAAAGAATCTGATTGGTTCCTATGGGCAATATCTTTAATAGCAGTCTTTGTATTTGTGAGTTAGTGAAACGACTACAGGACCTGACTTGATACCACACTGTAAAAACTAATAAACAACATAATTAAAATTGTAATGTTGATTAAATATATTTTCTCTCAGGATGTAAATAAGAATGATTAACTATATTAATGCTCTGACAGTTGTAATATGTCTTTGAAATATTATATCCTCTTCATAATGAAGACACATGAAAACTCTTTTACTCAGCTGTGGACATTAACAATGATTCATTTATTTTCCCATTATTTAAAAAAAAATACGAAAAATAAAAGTTATTTGAACTCTCTCTTTCTCCCACTCGCCTGGCTTAGAGCATACAAATGAGGCCAGAGAGGTGAAGGATTTAATCCTGGAGTGAGAGCCAGGTAGGGATGGAAGCTTCTTAGCAGGCGGCCATAAACTCTGACTCGGCTGATATTGTTTAATTAAAGATTGAAGATAAGAGGAAACAGTATCTTTTGCAGCAGATATGAAGCGAAAATCAACAGACCATGGTACTCGGGGAACTGACATTTACATAAATGGTTACATTAATGGCTTATAACATTTAATTACATGTGATCTCCATGAACCAAAAACTTCACATTACCGTCATCTGTGTTTCTCCTGAAGTCTATTGTTAAATGTTATGTATCCCGTGTTTTCCAAGTCTTGGTTAGGACTACTAGAAGTTATTCATAATAATACAAAAAAGTATGTCAAACACATAATAAGAATGCTAATAGATTACAATATAAAACCGCCTTGCTTAACACTCATATAGCCAAGCAACATTGGCAATGTTGCAATATGCAGGGCCCTGCTGTTTTTCAGGATTTCCCCCACACCTCTGACCACCAGACATGCTGTCTTTTTCTGAACAAGATTAACTGCCTACAAATCATACCATAATGCCATGTGACCTTTGCATGGGCTTCTGGGAGTTGTACTGTAGTTATGCTTCTGATAAAATTGATGGCGATTTAAGCAGGTCTGCAACTCAAAAGAAGTCAGAAGCCATTATTGTTTATAACCATATCACACAAGATCCAAGATCAGTACATGTGAAAATGATGGGATGCTCTAACACTAGATGATGACTGACCAATGTGGACACTATTTTAAATGACCAACTTTTTTATAGCCCCCAGTACCGGAAGGAACAGCCTAATGGTCTCCCACTTCAGATGGGAAATGGTCAGCAAGTGGGAAGAAGGCGGCGGGTATAGTAGGTTGATAGTGTCTAGATCAACCCCATAAGCTCGACACGCACAAGGTTGACACTCAAGTAAGGTCAACACAGTGAAAAGGGTGAAATGGAAAAGATCGACACATGAAAAGGTTCAACGTGAGTTATTCACTTTTTTGGGTGTCAACCTAGACACCTGAGCATGCTGACCACCAATTAGTGTACCACTTTACCCGCCATGCTTCAGGCCAGATGATGCTTATTACCGGTCCCTATCGGAGTCCATGTGGATGGTAACTATAAAAAAGTCCAAAAATGTAAAAAAAAAGCTTAGAAAATTTTACAAAATGTATGTAGACCTTTTCATGCGTTGACAGTACCATGCCGACATATTGTGAGTGCCGAACTTTTGAATATATATATATATATATATATATATATATATATATATATATATATATATATATATATATATTGATCAAATGTTCTCAAATTACTGATTGTAGACTTGGACATTTTCTGTCAGCCATCTGTTCAGTTACGACTTTATGTCTTTGATGAGATTGTGAGCTTACCGTAAATTGCTCTAGTATGGGAAACAAACGTCTATAAAGGAAAAAGAGGATGTGTTGCTCATAACAACCAACTAGATTTTAGCTATTATCTATCAGGTACATTCTAGAAATTAAGAAAGTGGAAGAGTGCTTAAATATGTATAAAAGAATAAATAAAAATTTAAAAAATAATAAATAAAATAATTGCCAATATTTTATTTATCTATTATTTACATTTTTTAATCTTTAGTTTTTTATTATAATATTTTTTAAACATTGGCATTTGTTTATTTTATTTATTATTCATTTTTTTCCATTTTTTTTATACATAATTAAGCGCTCTTCCAATTTCTTAATACTTACCCACTATTTGCAAAAAAAGAGCAGCTGCACGCATAACAGCGTGGATATATACATCCTCAGCATTCTAGAAATTGATAGATGCAATATTTTCGGTTGCTACGGGCAACTTCTACCACTTTTCATATCTGGAAGCCTTAATAATTCTACTGTGCGATCTCTGTAAACCTTTATACATACTAAAATTCTAATGAAGCATTTGCTGCTATTTTTAATGCCTATGAAATGTGTTTTGATGCTGAGATACAAAACAATAATGTGAGCTAATTAATATTTATAAAGCCGCAGTCTGAAATGCATTTTCTTTGTTGCAATTTAGATTCTTGCCTACAGCGTTCACTAGCGTTGACGCTCATTATAAGATAATGGAGTTCTAGGGTAGTGATAAATACGCACAGTACACTATGAGAACACACTTCTAAAGTTATGTAGAGCAAATATAAGGTTTTTTAGTTAGCGTTCTTTTTCAACACCTGTTTGTACGAGCCCTGAGAGAGTCAGAAAAATATAGCGGTACCTAAAATGCATTGGCACAAACCGCTAAACCAGACACCAAATGTGAATACAATAATATTTATCCCACAGTAATAGAAAGGAGCACACAGCAGTAAACATCAACCAGAGCCAAGACAAACAATAGACTGGGACAGAGCAAGATAAAGGAGAATGGCTGCAGGGAACAAGAAAATACAAGAGGCAAGCTGGAGCCGAACAGGCTCACTCCAGAGAATGTACAATAAATAGGATTCCAAAAAGACTGATTAAAAAAAAAACAGAGTCCAAGTGGACAGACAAGTTCTGGACACTGGATCGAATCCAACAGAGGTTCATTTGAACGATCTCAACTGAAGCAGACGAACGCAACATTTTCTGTAGACGAAAAAAAAATTAATATGCACGGGTAAATTGGAGGCTGGTGTGTAAATAAAGTATCACGAAGTAGCACTTATCCATCTGCTGGCAGAGACTCAGATCCCAGGGTCTCCCTCTACCTATTGAGCAGATGGTAGACTGCAGGACCCCTGTTTCAGTAAGTTACTCATGCCTGCTTAAACAAGAAACAAGACAGAAAGGGCCATTTAGGAATCACACGCAAGCAATTCTGCCTTTTGCAATATATGGAAATTGCTGTTAGCACATGTTTAAGAATTGAGTGCTGCTGGTATGTACCATGAGAAAGAAGTCAATATCGGAGATCTCGAAGACCGCTTGCACATCACACAGAGATGGGGGCACTCAAAAGGTTAATCTGCAGAACCCAGCTTCTGTCACTGAGAAGAAGCCGGCAGTACTGTGAGAGTCTCCCCCCCCCCCCCCGGAGTGACATAATTGGTGGCTTCCACCACTAAGCCAAGCCCACTCAGTGATGTCATCGAGGAATGCTGTGAGGCCTCTTTCCAGGAAGCCACATCACTCTCTCTGCGCATGTTGCATCTACCCCACTTGAGAACAAATTTGCCCTGCAATCAAGTCTGAATTAGGCCTATGGTATGTTGGGGGTATTTGGAGACTGGAGTTGAGAATCTCAGATTTAAGCCATAAATGAGTTTAAGACAAACAGTATTTAAAGGAAGAAAGGTACTCTTTACCTAGAAGGGCGCCCATCGCGGGCATCGCATGTACATCGCATGCCATTATAATGGCATGCCATGCGACCGATGCGATGCCCGCGATTTTACATAGAAATACATGTTAAAATGTAAATCGCGTCGGTCGCATCGCATGCGACCAAAAAATCGCATGCGATGCGACCGACACGATTACCGCGATTTCCCATAGGGAACAATGTTAAATGTCCCAATTGACCTGATTTTCCATAGGGAACAATGTTAAATGGCCCACAGAGGCCAAATAGGCACCCTGAAGTGTGTAATGGCCCCTCCAATTGTTAATGCCACCCCACGATCAACGTCAACCCGAAGCGCTTATGGATTTGTGGGTGGTTAGTGGGTGGTTAGCGATGCCCAAGATCAAAATCGTGGGTGCCCTTCTAGGTAAAGAGTACCGGAAGAAACATTAGATTAAAGTAAAATGGACTCTGAAGTTAGACTTTTACTTCTCCCTCCATCCATAACTGTTAACCCATTCTGTCCCTGCCTGTTTTGGGGCTCCTCAACTGTAATCTAATCTAATCAATAACCTTTGCTTTCATAAATAAACATTGCTGGTCTGCAGATTATAGGAAACAGTTGCTACAGACTTGGGGCCTTGAACAATCTTACGTGCCAGAGCACGAAATAGGTGTAAGATAAAAGGAACAACCATGTTGCCCTGCAGGTGGTGGAGCCTTAAATTGCGCAGAGAGGTTTATGGTTGGGTAGAGGCATGTCCTAGATTAATTGTACATTTCCATTTAAAAACAAAGCTTCTCAGTATTTCTTCACTACATAAAAAAAACCTGTATTTTCTCTTTTAGTATAACAGATCAATCATTTTGCACCCCTTGCACTGCAAAACGGTTTCCCCCATGAACATATTGGGGGAAATGTAAAAGGAAGAGAGAGAAAGTGAGAGATTGGAGTAAAGCGGACCCTTTTTTATTTGAGTAATATTTGGAGTTATGGTGCCTACACGTGGCATTTTCTAAGTGATCTAACTGCCCCTACATAGCTCCGTGTGTAGGGACCAAAGCGATATCGATGCGCGGCGCTATCACATGGCGATTAATATGCAGCATGCTGAATAAATTTAGTAATATCACCGGTCAGGGCCAGTGTTCTAACCGGAGACACATTGCTGTGTGCTGAGCGATCTTGCTGAGCGTGCTGAGCATTCTAGCATCACGCTCAGCAAATCTCCTCATGTGTTGACCCCCTTTACATATATCTTGCTATAAAATAGCTTCCACAAATAAGTAAAACAAAGAGGTAAAGAATCAACCAATCAGCTCCTGACATTTTTCAAACACATAGGGGGAGGGGCCATAAACTGCACACCCTGGACATATGAGGTGCTACTTGTAGTGCAGCAAGCAGGAGGAGCTTGCAGGTGCACACTAAATATAAATGCTGAACCAATTAATATCTTTGCTATATTGCATTTCTGAGGTTCTTAGCATAGTGGTGGCCATTATTATCGGCTTGTCCACCGCGTCCAGGTTACTTCAATAGGACAAGTCCCTAACACTACTCTGGGACAGGTCCAGGGCACGAGACCCCCAAGGCCAGCCCAGCAGAACCACCCCATGGCATCACATTGGTGTGAAATGAAAGTGATAGTAAAGGGATAAGGGAAATTATATGTAATAAGACTTACATAAGTAAGAAGTAATAATAAATGTGAAGGGTGGGTCTGTGATGTCAGCGCTGGCCTCGATAAGGCTGATTTTGTCACACAGTTGTAAGACGGTCAGACTTACATCTGCACAGACTCAGGACAACCTTGCGTATGGATTTGTGGGTGGTTAGCGAATAGCGCTCCATTCACAACTCACTCGCAGACTTGCACAGGGCAGGTTTTTTTTCTGTCTGGCCGGCGGCTATTTACTCGCAGTCATCTGTAACTTTGCAGATGAGCAATCAGGTCTAAATCAGGCCCTTAGTGGAGTGCAAAATAAATACACTGCTATTTACTATATATATATGGTCAAACTTCATCAATCATAGCTTTGACAGTCTAACGTTTGATGTATTGTTTATTCAAAAGTGAACGAAATAAAAACATAAAACAAACTGATAAGCTATATAACTCTTTGAGCGCCAGGTGAATTTGTTAAAATAAGTATAAAAATTGCCAAGCAAACATTTTTATTCATCACAATGACCTGTAATGCTTTTCCTATATAGGAAATATAATATTTTTTTACACATTTTTTTTATTTGAATTTATATAACAAATGTGAGAGATGCTGGTATTGTTAGCGGATATTTTGTACATCTCTCACAGAGCTGTTGGCACTCAAAAGGATCAAACCGTCCTTGGAAGAGAAGTAGCTTATTGTGCGGACTGTGGCAAGAAACACTCCCGCCACACAGATATAAGATCTGTATTCCCACCTGCAGCAATCAAGTCCTTATGCCGAATTTCTGGCATAAAGGTAAAAAATAAAATCATCTGCTTTGCTGTAAATGATATAGATATATTTTTTTTCTTTTCCCATCTCTGTACTTATTTCCGTGCCTCAATTAGCATGCATAATACATGGAACACTCTGACACCTGTAAGAACATTACATTAGCTTGCACATCCATCTTTCACTTCAGTCCATTATGGATGCAAATTGTTTATTGCTGGAAAATGCATTCATGAAAATACTTTCTTATTTGATATCTTAGTACCAAGGAAGAATGCCTGTAGACATTTATAGCATTTGTCATGAATCGCTGCTTCGCTTTTTACACAGCTGCTCAACATCTGCAAGAGCACACAATGTGTGGGTTCAGACAACAATGTAAATAAGGCAACAATGCAATGTATTAGTTGAACACAGCCTCTATGATGTACAGTAGAGCAGTGTTCCTGCTCTGTGTGTATAGTGAACCATTACATTTCTATTGATGTACGTCTAATGTTTTACCCTAGAAATAAATTGTGCACCTAAAAGAAATAACTTTCATAAATAAATACAATAAATGAAATAAAGTCTTGTGAGATCTCCTCCAAGAACTGTGGGAGCAGCGGTACCTTCTGTGATTGCCGGCATCACCAAGGCAGGGACGACGGGAAGAGGATATCCTGTGAAAGCCGCAGCTGTTACCTAGGTGAATGATGCCACTGCTGTTGTTGCCAGCTAGGTCGGTAAGTGGCAATATGAATTGAGCTTTGGCCTGAGCCTGTTACAGATTTTTAGTTGACTGAGCGAAGAAAACTGGTGGCGGGGATGGGGGAGTGTCCACATCTGTATTTCCTAGGTCAGCTAGAACCCATAATGAAGCCTGTATCATTTTTATTTATTTATATATATATATATATATATATATATATATATATGTAGAAAGAAATTGGAGAAAAAGCGCAGATAAGAGCAAAGTGTAAAACAAATTTTACTAAAAGTGCAGGCTCACATACATCATAGATAACAGCAAACAGCTTGCCACAGTGATATCCAACACGGTGCACCAACGACTTGAATAGCCGGGACCAGCCTTTTCGCCGCCGCCAGGGCCTCCTTGGTCAGGAACTCCAAAAGCACAGCGTTGTCAGTTTAGGCCACGTGGCCTAAACTGACAACGCTGTGCTTTTGGAGTTCCTGACCACGGAGGCCCTGGCGGCGGCGAAAAGGCTGGTCCCGGCTATTCAAGTCGTTGGTGCACCGTGTTGGATATCACTGTGGCAAGCTGTTTGCTGTTATCTATGATGTATGTGAGCCTGCACTTTTAGTAAAATTTGTTTTACACTTTGCTCTTATCTGCACTTTTTCTCCAATTTCTTTCTACATGTGATTGGGACAATTAAAGCTAAGGTCTGGCTTTATTTGGAGAGAGCTGCACTACATCCTGACCCAAGGACGCACTCCTAGTTTCTGAAGCTTGTGGCTGTGCGCAGTCTGGATCTACATTTTGTATATATATATATATATATATATATATATATATATATATATATATATATATATATACAAAGTCCAATGCAGCCGGCACTCTAATTAATAATCACAGCTGGCCCCGGTGCCCAGATAGAAGAAATGATACACAATGTCCAACAATAAATATATATATATATACATACATACATATATATGAATTTCTTCTTATAAGTCTTGATAAAAAAAAGCCGCTGGAGCTTTGAAATGTTGGCATAAATATGCTGTGATGTGTCTTTTTTGACTGAGTGTCGCCCTCCAGCTACTTGTGGACTATCATTTTAAGCAAATTAGGAGTGCCGCCTCAGGAATTGATATAAATATATATATATATATATATATATATATTATGCACTTGCTGATGACAGAATCCCCACTGGGTCCCCATCGCGGCCCATATGAATGAATACTATGTATATATACCTTGCACAATGAAGATGTTGGAATTTTAATGTTCTAGTTAGAAGTTTCTGTAAGTGCTACTTTCCTATACCATAAAATACTTTCAGGAACCACTCAGGTATTGTAAAGCAAGAAGCTATATATATTGTGTTAGGATTTGTGTGTTACTCTTGCAACAGCTATGAGGTATATTTAAATCTGGCATAATGAGTTTCTAAAAATGTCTAAGGTGGAACTGCATTATAATTAGCATATTCATGAGTTAGTTTACATGTTGCTATAGTTAAAATGTCCTGTACATCATTTGTCAACGAAGCAAAGTAGTCACATGACTGGTTTTGACAAATGGATATTTCATTGGCGTCTAAACATACAGTATTTACTGTACAGTATACACTTGTTTTATAATTAAATACCAAACTTAAATACTGTAATTAATATTTCATATTGCTTTGCTCTAGCTTCATCAGTTTTATTTATGAGTCAGTTGTTAGAAACGAAAACTCTAAGAGACAGAAGGCTGCATAAGAATACAGACGCATGTCCAGTCAGTTGGAATAAAATATTCAATATTTTCTTCTTAGAACAAAGTCCATTATTTAGGTGTTTTTCACGGAATAGAAACTTGACATTTCAGCGGTACTGACCTTACATATTATTGAACAGCCAAATTAGTCTGCACATCTAGATAATAAGGACATAATTAGTACATACATCTGTCTAAACTTCCAACCAATTGCAGCTCAGAGTTCTGTGTATTACAGCGGTTCTCAAACTCGGTCCTCAGGACCCCACACAGTTCATGTTTTCCAGGTCACCCAACAGGTGCACTCACTACTCACACATTTTAGGTGGAGATAATTAATTCACTTGATTCTGTGAGGAGACCTGCGAAACATGCACTGTGTGGAGTCCTGAGGATCGACTTTGAGAACCTGTGGTGTTTTACATAGAGGGTGGGTTTGGGAGCTCCATCTTTTCGGGTGTTTGTCTCATACTGTCAGTGTACTCTACTTTTAGTGTATTTTAATTTGCAGCTTTTCACTGTAGAATTAGATTTTAATTTAAAATGTGTCTTTTTGAAAAAAAAAATTATACTTTTTTCCATCTTTCGCAAAATAATAGTAGTTTTCTGGCTTTGGCACTTACATATAGTCAAGAACTCTGCAGATCCCTGTCAGTGCTGTTTGTCTCTGTTTGTAGCAGAGGATGAATGACACAGCGGCTCTATGGCTTTGAATTAAAGCTTATGTGTCACATGTACCCTGCTATGGAGCCAAGGAGGGTTAACAAGAAAGTATGGGGAATGGGAAGCTCCAGTATTATTACAACTGAACCATTCACACCTATGTATTGTCAATGCCCCTTGCAGCTTCTAACTGAAAACTGCATTAAATATGGTAGGAATAGGGGGGGGACTTATCAAAGTCTGAGGAGAGATGAAAAAAAAAATAGATCCAGGAACTCTGGGTCTGGGGGTACTGTGGGTTGATGCTGTAAGTTGCTGGCAAGCCCCCTGGCAAGCCCAGATTTTTGCAGATATTTTGATGATCTCTCACTGCAACGTTGGCAATCAAATGGTTAAGTAAAGTTTAATGTGCCCCTGACATCTATTACTGTATAAACAAATTCTATGTTGCAGTTCTAGAGTTCTAAACGTTTTTTCCCATATTGTTTAATATTCAGCAGTGATATATACTGTTGTGAATATGTTCACCTCAGGCTACTCTATGTTATGTTGTAAAAAATGTATTTGAATTGTCTTTAAAAATAGAAGCTGCAGTTTAGTAGTTAGATTTCATTGTCCCTGCGTAGAACGTACATACAGAACAATGCAATAAAGTTTTTAGAGTAACCTTGGAACTGTGGTGAAGGTGGTTCCAAAGAACCTTTGTTTCATCATGTTAATACTGAGAATTCCTTTTTCCATACCTGTTTTTGCACATAGTATATAGGAGCGCTGTCTGTTTTTAAATGAATTGAATAAAAATGTGTATTTTAAATGTACTGTAGTTGTTCTACTAAATTAACTATCCATCTATAATATAACCTCATCAATTTTTGTATATATATACATATAAATATATAGTGCCTGACAAAGTTGATGTTCACATTTACAAAATGCTAAAATATACTCTTCTTAAATATAATTACGGAATAGAATCAACTGGATCAATTGTTGGTGTTTATATTGCACAGTGGGGCTAATTCAGCAAGCGCCACTGCTGTGCAAAATCCTCTAGTAGGCAATTTTTGCACAATTGAGCATGCACACCGTCACAGCATACACGCACGAAGGCTAAACCTGCAGTCTCATCTGATGCAACACCAGAGTGATGAGTTGGTTCCCGGCAGCTGCATGATCTCACACACAGCCGCTGTGAGGGCAAAATGGTGGCCCAGGGTCTGGCTACGCAGCCAGCTGTTCAGGCAGGGGGCTACTTTAGAAATGCGAGTGCATTGCATTTCTGCAATGCATTTGCTTGACGGGAAGAGACAATGCATGCTGGGCGGACTTGTCCAGCATCTGGGAGAAAGCAGTTGCAGTTTTGCTTTTTTAGCAAAACTGCAACTGAGGCTGAATTAGGCCCAGTATACACTTAAACCTGTGTAAATATATAGAAGCCAACAGTTTAAAAAAAAAAAAAACTGTACATACAGTAGTAACTGTAACTGTTCCTTCCAGTATGTGACTAGAGGGGATGTGGTCAGGATTCTGACACTTGGGATCTCAACAGTCAGAATACCGACAGAGGGATCTCGATGAATAAAACACCACCGCTGGTAAGAATAAGGAGTTAGGGTTAAGCACTAGGGGGAAGACTAGGTTTAGGGTGCAGAGGTAAATGAGGTTAGGGTGAGGCTGCAGGAAGGGCAGGTGGTTAGATTCTGGTTGGGCAGTTGCGATTATGCTGCTGGAGAGGATGCTTAGGGTTAGGCTGTCACTATGGAGAAGTCATCATTTTGGTATCGCACCCTCCAAGGGTGACGCCTAGGTGCAGTCTGCACCTTGGGCTCACATAAGGAGGCTCTTCTAGATGGAGCATGGATTATTCCTCCTTAGCTTGCCCGGACTCTCAGACTTGACCTTTGCTCCTTACCCATCCTCTCATCACAAATCACAGCAACTGACACTGGGTAAACTGACATCACAATTGATATTACAGAACTAGAAACACAAACTTTAAATCACTAGATTTGTTTCTATTTGCCCAAAACTTAATATTCCATATAAATATAATATAAAAAAACTTTTTGTAAAGTTATACACAAAATTGGACACTTGTACTTTTTGTGGTATATAACAACTGTGCTACTCCTGCAAGAGTTCCTCCGCCTATAGAACATGTGATTAGGGTGATTTCCTTGCAAGTCCAAATTTGCATTATAACCAATCAATCAACAACTACACTAAAACCATATCAACCAATCAACATTTAATTTTTCATCTGCCTAGAGCAAGTTAGTCATTGAAAAATGTTTGACTGGTTGCTATATCACATCGGGTTTCGATGCATTTGTTCACCTTTGGGCAATGCTAAGAAACAATGATCTGTGACTTTATCCTTATTACTGCCCATGAGCTGTTAGACGGGATTCCATTGACTCCCCATGCAATGTACCCTAACACCCTGAAACATCTTCGAACCTACTTGCTATTATAAATTACATACAAAAGAACTGTACAGTGTTAAGCAAAAATAAAACAAAATAGTTTTTCAGCCGTCTCAATCGCAAAGAAAGTATTTAGGGCACTCAAAGCTGAAATCCCGACAAGTGTCAGCTTACAGGGCTAATTGGATCACCCACGGGGGTAATCTATTGCGACTAATACGATACCGTCCATAGCCGCTCTTTGAGTACAAGAAGAATTAGCTTATTATTTAAGTTTATTTATGGTATTCATTACAACTTTTTTTTAAATTCTTTCAACATTTAACTTATAGTATCTATTCACGGTTCTGTTTTGAATCTTGAACACAGAAAGAAGCGATTGATCTCAAACGGTCTCTAAACACCATTTTTTCCTCTTGCATTTGCCCATTAGAAGCAACAGAGATCAACCTGTCCCCTGCTGCTATGCTGCATAGTTTGAAAACCTTAATCAAAGTAAGTGTGAGAATGATCAAAGAACAAGAGTTTGATTCCTATATTCAATGTTTGACATAGCTGTGAACTGCTGAAGAACAAGGGGCTTCTATCAAGACTATAAAGGGTGGTGTAAGAAGAAAAAAAAGTGTCCGCTGCTTTAACATGCCCATCTGAGGCTAGAAAGACTAGAGATAAAACAAACAGTCTGATACAGTAAATCCCCTTGAAAAGAAAAAGCAATGTCCACATATAAAAAGCCATCCAGTAAAGTAAAACGGTTTCAAATGAGTCCTTGTTGGTAGTATGTAATAAAAGCTTAGGATCTTCTAAGTAATGTACACAAGCCCACCAACAGTAGTTGGGATGAAACTTCTGGTATCTACTTTTAGTTTGACTGAAATTCTTTCATTACAAAAGGATTTACCCAATTTTAGAAAGGACCCTTCTTTTAAATGTTCCACAGAACCTTAAATTGAGAAGATGCAGTGCAAGGTAGCTCTCTCCATCTATACAGCTGGATAACATGCTTATGTACTGCTACTGACAAGTCCTGTATTGACTGAGTTTGTCTGCACAGCCAGTTGGGAGTACAAAATGCTTGCTGCTGCTGCTACGTGTTTAAATATGGAGCAATTAAAGAATTGTAATGTATACTTTTTGGGGGTTGGGATCATTTGGTCTACAGCATGATGGTCGACAGTCATTAGGTCGACATGGGTCTAGGTTGACATGGGAAAAGGTCGACGTGGTTATATGTCAAAAGATCATTAGTTCTACAGGTCGTTAGTTCGACAGGTCATTAGTTCGTTAGTTTCTGACACCCTGTAGCAAATATGCCTTCCTGAATTCCTGACACCATGGGGGTTATTGTAATTTAATCGCCCCCACACATTTGCATGGGGGACCATTTTTTTGCATCTGTGCAGGCGCATTTCTGCGCATGTGCAGACGCTGGGTGCGAGTGGGCATGGTGAACTACATGTTTGCCGTTTCGCTCTCGCACCTGGAAGTGCAGGCGGTGGGCATGGGGCAGTGGCGGGTGGCATAGCCCATGGAAACGCCCAGCGTTACATGGGCGTTCCCATGAAAACACTGGGCATTCCCATTCAAATGGGCCGGTGACACGTGTGCCGGGGGGTGGGCAGCTGACATCCGCTGATGTGATAATCAAAGAAGGCATTCGCACAGGTGGTCTGCCCATGTGCATATTGACGCATGCACTGACCCCCACCATCGGAGACAGGGATGAATTCGGCCCATCTGATCGGGTATGAATTAGGCCCTAATTGCCTACCTTTATTAGTGACAGTTACACATCATCTCTGCTTGAACTATTCTGATTTATGCAATGAATCACAATAGCATTTTTGCTGAAACATGTATTTTCTTTATGTAAAGAGTAATAAAGGAAGAAACCTTTTGATTTTCCATAACTCATCTGGGCCATATGTACTCGAGAAGCAATCTACACCTCATTCTAGCCTAACCGAACTGTCATCTACTCTAGCCATAAGCAAACGCAGGGGGGTTCTGGTTGCCCGGAAACCCCCTCCTCTTGGCAAGTGCCTTAAATGATGACAATAGAACTGGTATATAATATGATCAATAGAGCTGCCGCCACATCATGCAGTGTAAAGGACAGAGCAACGCTGCTGCACATGCCTAGTGTACAGTACCAGCTTCTTCTACCACATGTACTGTATGTGTGGATCTGAGCCATCTAACATCGCAATGGACCAGAGAGCAGCTGCCAGGAGGAAGAGACAGGAGCCTAAACCATGAAGTGGGAGATTATGAGTTTAGAAAGTGTGTGAAAGTGGTTCTATTATGTTTGTGTATTTATTTATTTATTATATGTTTAACCTTTTCCTAAATAATTATCTTATTTAAATGTTTGAAACAGCCTATACTACAGACCATCTGCACTGTTAAATATTAATACTGTATTCCATACAGTAACCAGTGTATAAAAATACCAATTTTCAGGGCTGTTACCGCTCCCCCAGACTCTTACTTACTCCAATGAAGAGTGAAGATTTTGGATTACATGTGGAAATCCGCCTCTAAAAATCTTGTGTTTGCCACCGCTAGTTCAGGTATTATCATTACCAATATAACCTACAGTATGTTATCCTCTTAATTAATGTATCTTGGTAAGCAATCAAGCATTCTGAAGGCTTTTTCCATTGCTTGACTACACTGCTGGTTACCCTCATATCATCTGAAACTATAATACCAGAGAACCTTTCACATGTTCTAGCTGACACTACTGTACGTCGCCATTAATTCTGCATTGAGCAACATATTGTGCTACATGTTCCATGTGTAAGACAGAACATCTGCTCTTCTTTGTGTCATGTCTCCTGATTCTTGTTTATTTCATGTTTTTCATTTGTGTTACTGGTGTTTTTTTAGTAAAGTTTTCATGTTCATTAAAATTCATGTATATTCATGATGCCGGGACAGAAGTGAAGTGTGTTCGAAATCCTGTTGCCACTTTTTATAAATGTTATAGTTTTCTTGTCAGAATACTTAAAATGAGGTGTAGTAATTATTCTCATTTTATTTTTATAATTTTTTTTAAACTGAACGCAAGTATTGCTTGGAGTGTGCATCTGTATTAAAAAGACAACAATTGAGAATTTCCTAACTGAGGGATATGTTTGAATGAAACAATCAGGGGTGATCTGTATACACAGGTAAAAGGTCGTTGGATGACGCCATCAGAGCTGGCAATAAATTACAGTATGCACTGCAATGTCAATAAACTGTCATAGATACCCAGGGGAGGCCAAAGAGGGAAAATTCAGTTGACACAACTGACACCAACTGCCATTCAAAACTGACTCGCTGGTAGTTGTGGTTTCTCCCCTATTTGAAATTTGAACTGTGCTACAACCCCACCTCTGGACCCACCTTTGATATGACCATACTTCAGTAAGGTATAATTCCATTAAGTGCAAGGTTCCATTGTAGTCTTAAGAGATGTGTTTCTGTGCACAATAACCGTGGCCTAAGCAACATTTTACAAAATCGGGTCTTATCTTGTCTCATGTACAATATCACCAGCAACATATTTTAGCTCGAGCCTCCAGGACAACAGTTACCAACACTGTCAGAGATACAGGTAAGTTGCAAAACATGTTACATAATAAATCAATGCTGTAATCATTTACTGAACTATACAGTTTATAAGTTGGCACATCTCTGAAAGGAAGAAAGTGATTGAGCGGCTTTAAGTGCAGAACGAAGCTGTGTGCATAGCAACACAGATGATAGAATCCCACACACAAGCTGTCACACAAGAAGTAAAAGAATGAATGACCTAAAAACCTCCAGAGGGGACCTCGGAATAGACTGACTGGCCTACAGGTTTTGTTTTTAGCTGAATAAAAGCTCAACAGCATTCCTTTAAATATATATATAATATATATATATATATATATATATATATTGTTGTTGTTAATAGGAGAAATGTGTGTCTTATGTGATGTAAACCCCAGGAAGTGTCTGTGTCTGCAGACTTGATTAGACTGTTGACTTTTTGGTAAAGGTCAGATTAGGGTCCTGGGGTTGGCTGGTTGAAGAGAGGGAGGGTCCACCACCCACAAGGCCCATTTCAGGTCTTTAGGCTATCAGCCTAAGAGCAGGCTGATTAGGCTTGCTCCTGTAGAGGCTGAGATAAGCTGTGTCAGAACTTGGCTCAGTGTCTCACTACCTGGGGAAACAGGCAGCAGGCCTGTATGAGACACTGTGAATTAATGGCATCAAGTAATGTATATCTGTCTACATTTGTGGTAGGGGCATTAGACTCTATCACGGCTAGATTTCTGCAAAAAAGGTCTGTGTGCGGATTATATATATATATATATATATATATATATATATATATATATATATATATATATATATATATATATATATATGGAGCCATAAAGTGAATACTGTATATATAAATCGAAAATATATACTTTTTATATTCACTGTCCACAACCTGTTCCATTTAACTTGCAATGACAATGCTTTGTATTTGTACAGTACATGTCAAAGTGAAGTAAAACCTACAAGGATGTCTTTAATAGCTGTCTGCTACCAGCTGAAGGGAAAGTTTTGTAGGATACTGTTTATGAAGCAAAATCTCAAAAGACAAAACAACGCGGTTGAAGAATGTTGCTGTCAAGGCATAAAGCTAGAATTGTACAGATTTGTTTTCTCTACATAATGTTCTGTACAACTAGTACCAGCATGAGCAGCTACAACATAAATGTTACAGTATGTTTTTCATTAGACTCATTTCAATTTTTAAGTGGACAGGTCACATCCTCAGTTATAGCTCCTGTGTCTAATAATTGATGAAGACCATGTTCTATGATGGCATGTGGTTTAGATCCAGTAATTATTGATAGGGTATATGGTAGTTAGTGCATACTTGCCTAAATTTGAAAACTAGTTTAAGGGAGATTATAGAATTTTGCACAGCACCTCATTGAGGGGGCGTGTCATGCTCCACCCAAAGGGCGTGTCTAGTTCCATATATGGAGAGATTGTGAAAAGAGATTGTGAACATGGCACCTAGAAGTGTGCGTGAGTACTGCTAAATCCGAGAGGAATCTTGTAAAATGACTTATATACAAATGTAGATGAGCCCCAAAACAGTTAGTAAGAGACACTATACTAGGTAAAGTGCTGGGAAATGGTGCTGATGATACAATGTAAATGTACCTGTCTCTCATTCCTTTTTGCCCAAAAAAATGTAACAGTGTAATGTGAGCTAGGTAAAATGAGGGAGATTGCTAGACTAATGAGGGAGAGAAGGAGATTGCTGCTATTTCAGGGAGTCTCCTGCAGAATGTAGGAGGTTAAGCAGCTATGAGTTAATGTTATTCAGAAGTGTAAAGTGCACATGCATTTAACAGTTTTAGGTCACACAATAATACATACCTCCCAACATTACCCTCTCCAGGAGGATGAAATAATTTCTAATAGGAAAAGTAGAAATATTTGAAGCCTACAGCAGTTTTTGCCGGACTTACAGTCTAACAGGTGCTAAAATTCCACTACTAATGTCTTATCTGGACGCATATACATCAATATTATCAGTAAGCTTTTCAGTACTGTTGTAAAATAGAAACATTATTTAAAAGCTTTCTTTTTTTAATAGTCCAGGGTATAATTACTATATGTGCCCAAAAATGACAAACAAGCCTTTTCATTTTTATTGCTTGCCCAAAACAGCCCATCATTACGGGAATCAGCCATCAACTTTCTCTACCAAATGAGACTCTAACACTATATCCTTCCTTCTGAGAACAGTAAGGGTGTCTAAGGTTTCTGTAAAAGATTTAAATAAGCTTCTGTCGTAATATAGAGCTCTGGGTTATCTTTGAAAAAAAGAACATTGATAAATTGCATCCTAATCATCCTTATGACTATGCTATTAAGCTGTTGCCAGTGTCATTAATAATGGTAGTATTTAATCTACCTCAGAATCAGCGTTAAATATCCTTAAAGAACACTTGTGTGAGAATCTAAATAAGTCATTTATTTCCTCAACCACTACTCCTACGGTATGTTTGTAGCCTTTTATCGTTTTTAAAAGAGGTACTGTACTAAAAGGATACTTTGGGCTTTTGTTTTTTTGTTCTTGGAAGTCCATAATAGTAAACAGCTGTAGCCATATTTCAAAAAGTTGCTTGAAACTACAGAAAAATGCATAATTTCAAAAACTTCACAGTATCTGTTTAGAAGTTGCAACCTACAATTTTTTGTGTGATAGACCTGTAGATGAGGGGAAACCCTGAGAACCATAAAGGACATTTTGAGTACTCGATTATGCTGTTTGGTCAGCGAAATTCACTTGCAGCTTTCAAAATTTCATCAGTTATGCTCTATTGTATATCTTTGTCCTGCTTGGCTATATGAATAAATTCTTATTTTTGTCTGATAATCTTCAAAAAACATGTCTGCATCATGCTTCTGATGAATAGACTGTAATAATACGACATTCAGGTATATACTGTATTACTTTCCCAGATAGTTAATTCTGTGACTTGGAATTGGTCCAGTTATTCATTGCAAATGTAAACTTGAAATGTATACAAAACTGTTCTAGAAGTTCTGGTAGAGTCTCCCGTATTCGTAGATATCTTATCTGAAATATTCCAAAAATGTTTTTTTTTTTTAGAATATTTCCAATTTTTTTCTGTTTTTTCCCCCCTGCCCCTTTTTTCATACTTGCCAAGTCCCCCGATGTCCTCAGCGGCCTTCAGGATCTTCTTCAGCGGTCCCAGGATTGCATTGCTCTGAAGAGAATCCTGAAGGCCTCCATGGATGCCAGGGGACACTGTGGACGTTGTGGGACCATCGGGGCACCACCAGGGGACCAGGTAAGTATTAATAAAAATAATTAATCCAAAATCCGTAAAAATATCTCTTATACAAAATTCACGTGGTCCCAAGCATTTCGGATAAGAAATACTCGACCTGTATTACAGCTACAGTATCATCCAAATCCAAGAGGGGGGATCTGATATCCCTTCTGCACCAACACTGGTCTATGCAGATACCAAAACTATCCAAATCTCTTTCATTTTGGGGAGAAGATAATTTTGCCCCCATGGGCTTATTTTTCTTACCACATTTATTCTGAGATATATTATGATGTTAGCAATATGGAGTTTTTATGAATGGAAACACCATATTGAGGATGCCATTTCAATCCTATCAAATTAACCTGTCATCTACATTTTATTACACAGTTGTCCCCGTGGCAGACCAAAAGGCTATTTGAGGATATATAGCAAACATTTTAAGGAAAAAAAGGTGAGAGGTTGCCCAAAACAATCAGCTTTTACCAATCATTTTGAAAAATTAATTAGTAATGAGAGATAGAAGCTGATTGGTTTCTCTGGGCAACACGTCCACTTGCCATCTTTAGAAGATATGGTTCATCTACCACTTTATTTTTTTCTCACTTCAATTTCATAATTTGTATTCCACCTACAGTAGATCTAGGAATAGTAAAACTGATGCCTTAAAGAAAGTTCTCTGAAACCCAACTGTAAATGTACCATTCTATCACATACCATAAAATTTTGAGGGCCACATACCGAAGCCTTTCTCACGATCCTGAAGGATTTTAGTGACCATTATATAAGACTCCATCTACGGATGTCAATCTAACATTCCATCCTTATACTAGACTCAGCTTCATCTCTTGTATTTTCCTATTTTGCTTTTTGTTTCATTCCCTCTTTCCAGTTCTTAATTTTGTCTTCTGCTTTCTATAAAACTTTTTTCTCTCTCCCCCAAGCCGTACATTAAACCTAATACAATCATCCTCATCTAGAGGAAACTCGGAAATTATGAAAGTTTCGGGAGAAAGAGAAAACAGCATTCATTATCACTCCTTCTTCTACTTTGTTACTTGGCTGTGTCCTTTCATCTTGGGTGAATACTGCATACATCTGTTATGCTATGGAAACTCAATTACTATCTATCTTTTTATCTCTGTCTCATTTTCAGAAAACATATCTGGAAGGGCAAATATAATGAAATTCATAAGAATGAATTCTAGGTTAAATAATTAAATATGCAATTTCCAAATACACAGTGATAAGGAAATGGAAATGGTGACAAATTCACAACGCTAGGGGTAACTGCAGTGTGAGTGATTGCCATTCCGCTCACTGACTCTTTTGCATTCCAGTCAACTGGGTGTGTTCTGTAATGCAAAATGCTCTCCGTATGTTTAGTGCTTATCCCAACTGCTACATAAATGAAGTAAATACTAATTACAAGATACAGCTGTTCAAACACAGGAGGGCAATTATAACATCCCAAAATGTTGTTTCAGCTCCAAAACTATTTTAGTAATCACTACTTACTTGACTGACTATGTGTTTTGTGCAAAGATAACTGTAAAACATTAAAAAATAACGAAAGGTGTCATATCATCGAAACTAATTGAAAGTGAAGAGATGGAAAAATCCAATTAGCATTTTGAACTTGTTTTGTCTTTGTCAATTATCTTAATTGTAGTTTTGAAACATGGGTTGAATCCTTATCTGCTCTCAGGGCACAAAACAGCATGTTGTAGGGAACATTTTGTGAGTCGATTACTTGTATTTGACCTTTTATTTCGAAATGTTTCCGGAGCCGAGCTGATATAATCCTTTATTGTTTTTCCATCATGAATAATTCCTAAAGTTTAAATATTCAAAATCAAAGGCTTCTAAATGTATGTGTGTGTATATATATATATATATATATATATATATATATATATATATATATATATATATACGGTATATATATCCCTATACAGTATATATTGAATATATTGAAACATTAAGCTACAAGCGCTGAGTTTGTTTTTCTTTTCACCACCCATGAGTGCCACCATTTATCTCCTTCTATCTATCTATCTATCTATCTATCTATCTATCTATCTATCTATATCTCTATATATAGATATATATAGATATAGATATCTATGTATATCTATATATATATATATATATATCAATCAAAGTCTGATGGCACTGAAAACAATAAAAAGCAAGGGGCCCCGTTGCCCAGATAAAGTATAATGCACAATACAACCCACGTTCGGCTCCATCATTTCCTTTGCCCACCTGCTTCCGCTACAAACTAACCTGGAGGATTCCTGCTTGTCCGGACTCTGCAGTGACCCTTATTCCATCCCAGGATGTTTGGAAGTGTGAGCAGTGTTCGCCTTGGCCTTTCGTGTTCTATCTGTTTTTAAGTCATTGCTTGTGAGTGCACTTTATTAAATATACTGGGCCAAATGTAATAGGGTGAGAGTTTCAGAAAGTGAGAGATTTTAGAAGAGTTTTCCCATTTTTTTTAAAGCAGCAATCAATAACACAGCAAAACCAGGTTGATTTTGCCATGTAATTGATTGCTGCTTTAAAAAAAATGGGAAAACTCTTCCAAAATCTCTCACTTTCTGAAACTCTCACCCTATTACATTTGGCCCACTGTATTGTTTTAAATTATCTGCACCATTATCTGTTTCTTTGGTCTCCCAGCTACTAAAAAGGGAGAAATTTCACAGATCCTTGCTGCAGGATACTGTTGATTTGCCATTGTTGGATTTCAATAAATTAAAGGGACAGTATCTGTTTTGTGCTATATAAATAACATTATTATTATTATTATTATTTTCCATTATTCAGTGTGAAGCACTTTTTTGTCATTTATATGGTCACCTTATGAGCACTATGGTTTAGTCTGTATTTTTATTGTCCATATCCTACAGACATCGTTACCATAAAATAATGTATTATTTATCAACCGTTATTTATAATAGCATACAAATACTGTACTGTTCAGCTCTTTCTAGATAATTATTTCATTTATGTTCATTGGCCCCTGTCCTGTAGCTTGGAATTTATATTACCTACCACTGGCATTCACACACGGTGCGCACCCGAAATAAATTATTGCACATGGACTGGTGAGCTGTTGTTCTTTCCTGCCACAAAATAGCCACTGATCCATCACCAACCAACAAAGTATACAAAAGGAGGTAGGGTGGGAAGACTGGAAACAAAGAGGCTTTAGCCCACAGCACCAAGCCCTTAAATAAAGTCAAACACAGATACAACCCCTGCCATACTATAGGCAGGTGAAGTCAGGTGATGTCCCATTCACACCAAAGGCAAAGTCATGTGATGTACCTGCTACACCATAGGCAAATTAAATCATGTGATGTCCCTGTTACACCATAGGCAGGCTAAATCATGTGATATTCCTTAATGCCAGCCCTAGATGTTTATCCTAGCAAATTTCTTATAGCAATCTCAGTTTCTCATATATCATTGTAGATTATTTGTTTGGGGTGCCGGACGGGGTCCAAACAGTCGGGATCCCGACAGTCATTTACCCGACATTGGGATCCTGACTGTTAAAACACCGACAGCCGGGTTCCCGACTGCCACCGGCTATTCTCCCTCGTGGGGGTCCACAACTCCCATAGAGGGAGAATAGAATAGGTTGCGAGCATAGCGAGCCCGCAAGGGGCTTTGTTGCGCTCTACATGCTGTCTGAGTCCGGCCAGTTGGGATCCAGACGTCGGGCTAATGACTGTCGGGATCCCGACTGTCGGAACCCTATACCACACCCATTAGTTTGTATCATGATACTTTATAAATCATAAGCCCTTTTCATGCACTTTGCCAGTATTTTCCATTCATTGAAAGACGTCTTGCTTAATGTTTAATGCATGTAGAGTATGTGCAGAGCAAAAACAGGGACAAAACGAGCCATAAAATATTATTCAACGCCGACTTCATAAATAAGTTTATGCTTACCGTGGCTTAATGACTGACTTGTCTTATTATTACCGCCACATCCTTTCAACTTTCCATTTGTTATGTACAGTATTTGAAATATCAATATCTAAAAATATGGGAAATTAATTTGCGGTTTTGTACGAGGTCAGACTTGTTGCTAGAAAATGAGTCTGGAGTATGCATGCAACGTTCACATTTTCTTTTGTCTCTAAAATGGAAATAAAAATCTATTTGTGCTGTAAAAGATACAATGAAACTCATTAAAAGTCGAGCAAATCTCAGCAGATATAAAATCAGAGGCCTTATTTTCGCAGTCGCACACATACATGTAAAGATTGTATGTTCGGAAATGCATGAAATGTTGTTATCTAGATGACTGTGTGGTATTATCTTCTGCTATAAGCCATTTCTGGTTCAGGAAGCCTCTGTTCTTAGTCTAACTGACAAAAAGTCTCATTAAAGTCCATCTTCCCTGATCAATCCCTTATGTCAAGTACTGTCAGTTTGCATAAGCTTCTAAATCTCTTTCATATACAGCATAATGTTTTTTTCGTACTACAATGCATTTTATATAAAGTGGTTATACTGTATAAATGTAACGTAGAAATTTTTTGTTTTCAGCATTTATCACTTTTTCAGTCGCTTGTAAATATATTTATAACTAGATCTGACACTAACTGGGAAAAAATATGTAATTAAAATTTGGGCGGGGTGTGTTGAAACGGAAATCTAAATTGCAGTGTAAAAGTAATGCAGCCAGTATTTACCCTGCACAGAAACAAAATAACTCACACAAATGTAACTCTCTCTGCACATGTTACATCTGCCCCACCTGCAGTGCACATGGTTTTTCCCATTTTGAGAACAAATTTGTACTGCGATCAGATCTGAATAAGGGCCATAATCATAAGACTTCCGACTATGAATTAATGATGAAATTGGGCTGTCACATCATGACTAATAATCTTTATGTATTATGACCACTTTTCATGAGTCGCTAGTGATTTCATTAGAGGTCATTTAATATTTCAGAGAAATGGCCCCAAGTTCCACTGGAACTGTCAGATGAAAGCACTTTGCAGCCAAAAACAGCATTCATTGTCCATCGTACCCCATAGCAGTGTGCAGTAAATTAAGATACATTTGACTACCAGAAATATACAGTATACTGTGATGTGCACAGGCAAAGAGCACAGCTACACATGTTCTTTAACTTCCAACTAGTTGAATCAATGGGGGAAATTTACTAAGCAACATTCCATCTGAAATAGAATTCCCATCTTAGTAAATTCCGCCCACTGGCTTTAAAGCAACCATTGCATACTGTAGTAAATGTCTTGTAATCAGAAATTGGTATGGCAATTTTATTAGGTAACTTGTCTTGTTCAATATTCACCAATAGCATCATGGGCCTAATTCAGGTTCACTTGCAAAGATCACATTTGGTTTGCTAATGGGAAAAACCATGTGCACTGCAGGTGGGGCAGATGTAACATGCAGTGAGCATTAGGTTTGGTTGAGTTATTTTGTTTCTGTGCAGGGTAAATACTGCTTTATTTTTACACTGCAATGTAAATATCGAAGTACAACCCCCCCCCCCAATATTTAACACTCTGCACATGTTACATCTGCCCCACGAGCAGTGCACATGGTTTTGTCCATTAGCAAACCAAATGTAATGAACCTGAATCACCCCCAGTGTTACAAAGTTGGAATGTTAAAAAGCACAAAATAAACATTTGTGATTCCAAAATCATTTATTTATCCCACATTCATTCTCACCCATATACCATTCTACTGGGGGGGGGGGGGGGGGATTTAAATAACGCAAATGGAAATCTTTCTCATTTTGAAAATAACTTTACCTACCATCCAAAAAATACCCTGACACTGCATTTTTTGTTGCTTGTTCTCAATGGTACTGTACGTACACTTTAAAAAGTGCAAAGATTTCCCCACCCCCATCATTTAGACTGCACAAACTATAATTTCTGCAAAATCAAGCAAAGACCTAATCAAGCTTTAATTTGCTAATTACTTCTCAATTTGATTAGATCTGGCAGCTAATCATCTCTAGAAATTTAAAGTCAATCTTCCACTCACATTTGCAAATCAGGGACTCTGAATAAATGGGGAATATTTGAAATAACTTTCATTTAATAAAGAAATATTACAAAAAAAATTCAGTCTTTTTGTTAAAATGAATAAAATTGGCAGATGGAAATTGATTTCTTTGCACATTTCAGGCTCGGTTAGAAGGAAGGCATTTCAAGCAATGCTAAAAGAGGCTTGTAGACGAAGGAAAGGTATTGCATATGCTACAGTGAGCATACACACTAAAGGGAAAGGACAATGAAAGTCAAATGTTGAGTGCACTATGCATTGAGGTAAACATGTCTCAAAGTTTTCTTCTGTTTGTATAGAACTTCATGGCTGCTAACCTGTAAAGCTTACAAATCAGGGCCATAACTAGGGGCTACATTGCATAGAACCTACAGGTCAATATTTTGTATGCAGGGTTCTTGGAATGACAGAATGCTCTGGGTAGGCCTCCTACATCACGTTAAGCAGCATTCTATGGAAGCTCCGAGCAGTCATCTACTTCCCAGAGTCATTGGCCCCAACCCCTAGGCATGATTTCATGACATCATCAAGAACCTTCGCAATCTGGTAGACTATTGCCTATCCTTGTATACCAATGCCTATTTCTGTGAGCAGGGCCTTCCTACCTCTATGATTGTCTGTTATAACCCAGTTGGTACCAATTGTAAAGCACAACGTAATTTCTAAAGAAAACTGTTAGTAAATGAATAATGAATAAATAAGGGTTTAGGGGTAGCACTGGCACATATTATACTGCCATCCTGTTTCAGTGCTGGGCATAATAATCACTTGTCCTGGGCTCAACGTGGCACGATAAAGTTACCTTCCAGTGGAACCTGCATTGAAGTTTTGTTTCCATATTTTAAAAGGTCTCCAGTTTTCAGTGATCCTGTGTCCTCATGTGTCAAATTATCGAAGTGCAAATCTTTGAAACCTGACATGGTCCTAACATTAACCAAAGCCCAAGCTGTAGTCGTACAACCACCATTAACTCAAGCCCAAGCCGTAGTCATACACCCACCATTATCTCAAGCCCAAGCTGTAGTCATACACCCACCATTATCCCAAGCCCAAGCTGTAGTCATACACCCACCATTATCCCAAGCCCAAGCTGTAGTCATACACCAACCATTTTCCCAGGTCCAAGCTGTAGACATACACCCACCATTATCCCAAGCCCAAGCTGTAGTCATACACCCACCATTATCCCAAGCTGTAGTCATACACCCACCATTATCCCAAGCCCAAGCTGTAGCCATACACCCTCCATTATCCAAAGCCCAAGCTGTAGTCATACACCCACCATTATCCCAAGCCCAAGCTGTAGTCATACACAGACCATTATCCCAAGCCCAAGCTGTAGTCGTACACCCACCATTAACCCAAGCTAAAATGTAAGCCTAGCCAAAACCTAGAAAAATCCACTGAACTATTTGAAGTAGGAGGTAGATTTACTAAAGCTTCTACAACAGACAACTAATCAGATTCTAGCTAAAATTCCTCTATTGCATTCCAGTATCTAATTGTTTGCTATGGTCAACACTTCTATTTGTCTCTTTTAGATGGTAGAGTCAATCTGTTCCTAAGCTGTTATGTTACTTAGGGAATTTAGCAGTGGAGAAAAATGTAATTAGAGAGATAAAGTGCTGCTCCAAACTACCATGATGCAGGTTGTGATTGAAAAATAACAGTTAGGATCTGGTGGATTGGTACTTAGGGTACCAGATGTATCAAGCTTCAAGAAGTAATAAAGTGAAGAGTAATAAACAAGCAGCCAATAAGCTCCTACCTGACATTTTTCAAACCCATCCTGTAACATGGCATTTAGGAGCTGATTGTAGGCTGTTTACTACTCTCCATTTTATCTCTTTTGAAGCTTGATACATCTAGCCCTTTATCTATGTCTACTTTATTTCTTGTTAAGATATACTACATAGACCCTTAAACTATAAACAATTAATACATAAAATGGTCAAAAATATATTTTTCTTAGGAAAACTTGTTCCCTCTAATTATAATAGACAAACACCCCTTTCTTCAGAGGGAGACTGGTAATAAGCTTCCTAAAGATGATCTTTTTAGTTCATTTATTAATGGTCAGTAAAAATATTGTGCTTATTTGACCTTCTGTTAAAAATAATAGGGGGAAATTTACTAAGATGTGAGTTCTAGATCACTTGGGATGTTGCTACGAGCAACCAATAAGAATCTAATTCTTATTTATTTAGCACCTTCTAGAAGATAATAGATAGTATATGATTGGTAACCCATAGCAACATCCCATGTCTAATAGAATTCCTAGCTTAGTAAATTTCCCCAATAGACTTACGTTTATTAAAAGCATCAATGACATTAATAATCATAAGTACATACCATAATTACAGTAAACAAAATATAAATAAAAAATGTATATAAAATAAAGTAATAACCAAAAATATAGTAAAATGTGTGTGCTTTGTCTTACATTATGTTCTAGAATGAATGAGTTGTTTACTGTGCTGATACTATAATATTTTACCATGAAAAATATATCCCTTGTGTCACAAGTTTACTAAACATAACATATATGGGGTTTAACAGCTTAACTATGATTCACAGTCGAATAATAAAGCTGTACAGTTTTGTGTAATAGATGCAATACAAACATTTTTACCGCATACAAGATAGTGTTCAATCTAGCACTCGCCATCTTTCAAAACCCATGCAGTTCCTCTTCCCTGCCTGGGGTGTCGCTGTCTGTTGTAGTGTTTCTAGCACAGCGTGGTCTGTATATCAGCACTGATATGCAAGCCAGACCTGTGCTAGAAACACCCAGAAGACAGTTTTCAAAGATGGCGGGTGCTAAAATGAACACTACAAGAGATTTTAATAGTATTATTATTATTATTATCAGCATCATCATTTCTGATTTGGCACCCCATAGTTGACCCATTATAGGCAGTAAGCTAATTGCATGCAAACTATTTTCCAAATAGGGGATCTTTGGGTCCCTCTCCCCCTGGCAGTCACTACTTGCACGTATGCAGTCCATTTCCCCACATGCGTAGTAGATAAGCTGTCCAAACCCAACAGTAAAGTGGCAGAATTATTTTTCATAGGAAACGGCTCTTATCGGAAACACTGCAAATAGAACTTTGATACATATTCACTCAAAATAATTTCTTATTGCCCCAATAAGCAGCAAGTCACAGCAAACTCCTTCTAATGGAAACAAGGTGACTCTAGGTAATGTGCAGGAAGGGAACTGAGCTACTTCAGGTTAGTTGGATGAAAGAAGTAATTGCAATTATATACTGCATCCGTCGTCTATGCTGTTGATGAGTGTTGATATAGTAAGTATTTGGAGCAAGCCTTCATCTAGTCGTATTTTGCTATATAAAAGCATCTCTTGAGATTTTAAATTGGGTTTGAATGCCATGGTTGAGTTTCATTTCCTTCCTGACTTAAGGTAATGGGATTTGCAGATCAGTGGGGACTATATAGCTGAAAGTTGCCTATCCTGACTAGAGATTCAGCGGATGTTTCACATTTACAAGTTTTGAAGGTTTCTGCACTATAAAAATAACCTACTTAAAAATGTCATGTTGTTATTTATAGTTCTCTAGATAATATTTGATGTAGTATATACAATTTAATTTGAACTAGTTGAAAAGTTTTGTATTTCAAATACAGGAACAAGACAAGCAAACTGGGTACTTCTTTACTTTCACGGCGCCAGCATGGCGCCGCGCGTACTTCCGGGTTACGCTCGCCACTAATTAAGTTAAATAAACGGAGTTAACGCCATGCCAACATGGATAGTTCATACCCCCACTATCCATGTTGGCATGGAGTTGATTTTAATTAGCGTGGCGAGCGTAGCGAGCCACCGAGCCCGCAGCGTGGGCGAGCGAAGCGAGCCCCGCAAGGGGACTCTGACGCGCGGCGCCATGCTGGCGCCGTGAAAGTAAAGAAGTACCGCAAACTGTAGAATTCATTTTTGGATAATAAAAAAATATGTATTATATATACTCATTTACTTTTTGGGATGTAGTTTACCTTAAGTATATTAAATAATTTTAATATATTAATATTTAACATTTATATTAATATATTAAATAAACATATATTTAACATTTGAATTTAACAAAATAGGAACTTATTAATTTTGTATCTTTACTCGTTTATCACTGAGCATTTTTGATTGGAAAAAAAGTGGAAGGGGGTATGTACAGTATGTGCCTGGCTCAGAACCTACAAAGTTTTACATCTGCCTGACGTTACTCTAGTATTGCCTTGTGGTCCATGATTCCTGGTTGTGGGATCTCTTATTCCTGGCATAAAGCCTCCATGACGTTAGGCCCGGTAGTGCAGATCAAGTGATGTCATGGCGATACGATGCAGTTGAGAAAATCCTTAACTTTGCCAGGACCCAGGACACATTCATGGAAAAAACTATACTATGAAGCTAGTTGGAGAAGCTTTATATAGTCTAATTTCAATATTTTTTTATGGAGATGATTTGACTAAATCAAATGTAAATAGAAATAATCCACAGTGTCACACAGAAGTACACATATGCCCCTACCAGAAGTAGCTCCTCAATTTTTTAAACCTCAAGGAATTATGGGATCAATGATTGGCTCATTTAATTCCCCATCTAAGTTCATTGTAAAGAAAAGATTAATTTTTTATATATATATTTTCCCAATAAATGAATTGAAATAAGAAAATAAAAACAGAAGAAAATGAAAAAAAAAATCACTTGTATAGATATCAGATATTCAAGATTCAAAGTACAAGGTACAAATACTAAATAAAACATATAATTATAGAGTACATTGAAGCTGCTGTGATATGATTATAGCTCTTACAAAGTACTTAAAATATACAGCATTTTGCAATTTACTGCTTGTTAATATTAAAAAGACCAACATCACATTTTGAGGACAAGATAAGACTTGCAAGGCTAATAAAAGAATTTTAACTGAAGCTGAGTGGCGCTTAATGTGGCTTAATTATTCCCCGCTGCATCGTTTAAAGAATAGCAAAACAAAAAAAGGAAACAACTATACCTAAAGATGAAACCTGCAGTAATTACATCTTATTGTTAAGTGTATATAGTAGGTGTTCCTTTACTGGAAAGTCCTAATACTGAATAATCAAGAAAACCAGGATGGGAGAGGAATTCTTTCAGGGTCCTAGGGATTGCCAAGATGGAATTCCTTTTGGTAGGTGGTGTTCACCTTAAGCAGAGGGCCCCAGTATGTAGCTTCCACACTAGATCAGGGCTGGCCAACCCGGTTTTCAAGATCTACCAACAGTTCACATTTTCTATACCATCTAGCTGGGGCACAGGTGTAGTCATTACTAACTCATATTTTCAAACAAACATGCTGTATTAATTCCTAACCAACACATTCTACAGATCCGCAAGGGGTCTGGAAAACATGATCTGGAAAACCGGTAATCCCCCAGAAAATGCAGGTGTTCCCCGGCTATTGGGCCGCTGATGATAATGCTTCTACCCACAAACTTTGCAGAGTGAGTCTAAACTTAATTGACGCTGCTAGCAAGGCGAAAATTATTTGATGGTAAACAAATTTCCCCCTGTGTGCACGGCTGCATACACGTTCACAGCCGTGCACAGGGGCAGGAGGAGTGCATTCAGCGGATCGGCGTTTACCTGCTCGCTGAGCTCTGAAAACTCGCAGCCCAGCGATCATGTCTGAATTGTGCCCTTAGTCACTTTTTTGAAGCTTAGTACATCTGGCCATAAATGTTATCTGCAGATACCACTGAAAAGTACATCCAAACTGGATGGACATACCATATGTTAATGGGTTACTTCTGACCAAGACATTGTGTACAACTGATTGGTGTATGCACAATATGGTTTGCTAAAATCGGTACATCGGGTGGTCAACCGGTAGTCTGGAACATCCATCCTCAAAGTGTGTACCCTACATAATTCAGATCTCTAATCTTTTCATAATGATCCACACCAGTGGTTGAGAACCAGAATGCTGCTCATTTACATCAATAGTATCTAAGTGCCTGATTCAGAGGTGAACAATATTCACGTACTATAGCAGTTGTGTCTTTGAAAGCAGCTACTGTGCAAAAAAATGCTAATGCCGGAGGCATCTTATGCAAATAATTGGCTTTTCTGATCTGGTACTGTGTCCGAAGATGCAGCATCAGTTCATTCACCTAAGTAAAACCCCATACACACTAGGCGGCCCTGGGTGCGGCCGATATGGTCAACATTTTCGGCCACGGGTGGCCGATTTGAGTGTAAATACTGAGCGATATCGTTCATTGACATCACTGGGACCCACTTAACATGCGGGTCATTTGGCTATATAGCCAAATTGACCTGCATGTACAGCAGATGTGAGGGCCTGTTAACGATGTGCCAGAGCACTCATCGTTAACGATTTTGAGTGCACTGTACTGTATTTGAAAATATATCACTCAGAAGCCCCTTTCTGAGCGATATCTTTCACAACATCCTCTTGTGTTGATGAGGCTTAATCCTCAAGTTACTTAAAACGGCGGTGTTTATAAAATAAAATAAAAAACAAATTTTGTAGAATTTTTCTTAGTTTTCATGTGACTAAAGCAGGAAATGTGAAAGCAAATAAATGGCTAATAAATAACAAGAAGCCACATAGAGAACATTTCAGTCATTTACTAGCAGATTAAACATAATACAGTAACATTAAAACCGAACCATAAAGAGCAGCAGTCATAGCATATGCATCACTTTGCCAACTGATGCTAATATACTCACCAACAGCACAATTAAAGCCAACTATTGTATAAGCAAGACATTATGCAATTATATCTACTTTTACAACATATAAATTCTATTCTCCTCGGATATCAGCCTCTTCATTCATTGTTATTCAATATCATTGTAACTGCTAAGGTAAAGTAGCTGCCAGCGGGAGGGCAGAAATGGATCCTGCTGATGCTTTCATTATCATGTGAATTGCTTGTCCTGATATTATCCTGCATTTCTGCTGCATGTTTGCTTGTTAATAGGATGAAAGTGAAACAACACCAAATACAGGTAGGGTCAGGCTACAGGGGTGGGTGTGGGGGCAGGGTCGGTCTTATGACTAAAACTAGAGGACTACAATGTGTGGTCAAGCTATATATGTATATTTATATAATATTATGAATACTTGCCACAATATTAACAGGTAGCCACCTGAACAGAATATATTTATACGACTTTGTGTATTTATAAAACTATCTGCAATATGTATGCAACTTTTATAATAAAGATATGCGTATTTGGACAATCCAGTACACATATTCTTCTTGGCAAACAAATGATGCACTAATTGATTACGTAGATGAATTCATAGTGTGTAATGAATGCCAATTACAGTACTTTATGTGCATTTAGGAACAGTCAGAATAAGCCGGCAATTAAGGGCAAAGTATAAATCTACAGTATGTGGACCATAAGCAGGGATTTTTGATAGACAATGTCACCAAGCACTGGATTGATGTACAGTACCGGATATATGTCATCTGACCATTCGCCTATTTATAAATGTGGGGCTCCAGCAAAGGATTCAGCAAAGTCTCTATGATAGGTGTGGCCAAACTGCTCCTCGAGATCTACCAACGGTCCACGTTTTCCAGACCACCTAGCTGGTGCACAGCTGTAGTCATTACTAACTGTCACATTTTCAAACCTGCTGCATTCATTCCTACTATAGATCCACAGGTTGCCTGAAACACATGAACTGTTGGTAGATCTCGAGGACAGGTTTGGCCACCCCTGCACTAGGACATAACTGAAGCCCTCATTGCGGGAAATATGTAACGTCATCTTTAGCCTAAATTGGGCTAGGCTGATGACCTCATGGAGATCTTTGGGGATGGCCATTAAGTTCAGAACACATCTCTGATATTAACTCGTTGCAATATAGGAACAGGCAAAATGGTTCTTCAAAAGCTTGATATACAGACCATAGAAGTCATCAAGGAATTCCATGACGCTCAATGGACACTAGGTCAAAATACTTTACATTTAATTTAATTTTACATATACAAACATAGAAGAGTTGTTTATATATTACCTGAATTAAAATGATTACCGCTAATGTTAGATTACTTTTTGCACATAAAATACAATGGATGGCTTGAGGCATAATGTAAAATATATCAAATATTTACTGTACAAAACAAGGTCAACATAAGAAGCAGAGATTTATAACGGAAACATATCCAGCTAAAACTAAACCTGATGAGCACATTTATTAGAGTGGAAATAAAAGGAAGTGCATAACACAAAGAATAGATGTAAGGTCGAATGATACATCTGTAATTGGTTTATTCTGCTGTAAGCAATCATTCTGGCTTTATGGAAGTGGTGTTTTATAAAAGATTTACTACTAGCAGCTATAAATAACGACTAGAAACAAAAGTTTGAGGAACTCAGTAGCACTAATGATATTGCAGGTGAGACTGTGGTCATATGGGGAGCAAGGTTCCACTTAAAGGAGTATAGAATGGCTATTACAGAATATTAGTTTCAGGAACCCGTGAGACCCCGTGGCAGCTCCATTAATGGGGCTGCAGCACAGTTCAAAATTCAAATAGGGGTGCCACACCAACTGCCAGTGAGCTAGTTTGGAATGGTAGTTGGTGGGGCTCCTCTATTTGAATTTTGTTACATTTAATCTCCATGCATGTTACAGCTGCCCCACCTGCAGCGCAACAGGGTTTTTCTGATTTACTTTTTTATGGTTTACTTCCAAATCAGAACCAGGCCCTTTTGTACAATGATGGCATTTATAGAATTTGGGTTTATTACATATTTGGGTCATTTAAAGGCACTTTCAAAACCTTGCAAAAACAGCCAATTACTCCCACCCGTAAGCCTAAAAAGACTCATCCCACTCATAAAGCACCCCAATATAGCTGTCCCATACATTTTACCCTCATATGCAACACTTTGCACTTTTTTCACTCCAAAAGTGACATCTCATGATTGTCTCATTAAAACTAGGAACCAAGTCCTGACATATTTACCCAAAAATAGCGATTTCTCCCCAACCTTTTCACCTGCTCTGAGTAGGTGAGGAGGAAACGAGTTATCGCACAAATTGGTTAACCCATAATATAGAAAGTAAAAGGTACAGACAGGGCCGTCAGACCCGATAAAAAAAGAGAGGGGGCGTGACCAATGGGAGGGAGCATGGCCACACCCCTGTAAAAAAGTACCCACTCCCCCCACTCTGGATGGCACTTGTATAGAATAAAAAGGATGTTGAAATGTAACTTTTAAGATTGCTCTAAAGTTTCAAGTACTGTATAACAAATATTAAAGGCATCAAGTATAAAATTGGCAAAATGTAAGTTACACTAAAACACTGCAAATTAGTCAGACTTGATTGATAATGCAATTGTAATTATAAAGCAACTAGCGTGAGATAAAATATGCAATTAAGTATAGCACAGACTGAAGGCCCCTGGGCAATACTCACCAGCCATACAAGTGATTTAACAGCTCCAGCCAGACAGCCGTAGCAGATACTGTACTGTATACCCGTGAATAATGTGACAGAGACTTTTTTGACAAAAGTTGTGAAGAATTATATATAATTAAATTAGCAGTTCTGTAAACAGAGAACTAAACAGAAAGATAAAAAACAACATAATGGCCATAGATCTGTTAAAACACAGTAGCAATAATAAAATAAAAATACACAAATTATCCGAAGGGCATAATCTGGGTTCAGTTCAATTATGCTAATATATATTTTACTATCATATATCAAAATAATTTGGCTATTTCTATTATACAGCATCCTTCTACAGTTTCAGATATTGGCCCTTATTCTTGTTCACTCACAAAGGCAAATTCCTTCTCAAATGGACAAAACCATGTGCATTGCAGATGGGACAGATGTAACTTGTGCAGTAAGAGTTAGATTTGGGTGGGGTTTTACTTCAAAGTGAGATCTATATTGCAGTGTAAAAATAAAACCACCAGTGTTTTCCCTGCACAGAAACAAAGCAGCTCACCCAAATCTAATTTTCTCTGCACAAGTTAGATCTGCCCCACCTGCAGTGCACATGGTTTTGTCCATTTGAGAAGGAATTTGCCTTTGCGAATGAACCAGAATAAGGGCCATTGAACAATTACGTAGTACACAGTATGGATATACTCACAAAGGTTACACTCATTAGGAGCTAGCAGTACTTGTAAGGGCACATTTCTATCATTATTCCAATTATAAACAAGGCGCAGAACACTGTAACTGTCATAGCCATTTTTATATGGAGACAATAATTAGCAATTCGCATAGCACAAATAGAAATGTCACAATTCATTTTATAAGAAAGTCATTTAAAAATAAAAATCTGGAAACAATAATTTATCACATTTTAGCTCCAGTGCTAATTCATCGCCAATATTATAGTAACCCAATGACAAGTCAATGAACTGAAGTAAAGGATGTTTTACACATTGCACAGTCCGTAGAGACCTGTACCTTATACGGTATATATATATTTTTAATATACATTTATATTGCAGGTTTTTAAATGATATTATTGATTTTGTTACATTTTAAGATTAATGGAGAAATTCAATAAGGCACAGTATTTTTGGGACATGCAAAGCAGGAGTTTGTCAGAATTTATTTTCAACATTTTCATGATTTTTTGTGAAAATGTATTGACATGGGAGTTCTATTGAAGATATAATTTTGCCCATAGAAACCAATAAGATTCTATATATTATCTTCTAGAACAGAGAATCCATTACCATCTGCTGGTAGATTGCGATAATTTTCTAAAGTATAGAGCCTCCTTTACCTGCTGAAGGCTCTTCTGGCTATTGCAGTGCGCGAGTGCATGGGCGACGTCACCGCGTACCCGCGCATTGCAAGTGAGGACTGAGGTTCTTGTTTAAACCAGCCAGCATCTGTGTACTCAGCGCTGGCTGGCGGGAAGCCTGAGCGGCGTCAGGCAAACCCAGCGGCAATGCAGGGAAAGGACAGCGGCGGCAGCAACCTAGCATCACTCTGGCCAGCCAACTCAGTGTAAGATAGTTGGCTTTATTATGCCCCTAAGTTTAAAAATATGGTTTTCATGGAGGGGGAGGAGGAAGGGGCTCTCTGTTAGTTCATCCCAGTTGAATGGGATGAAGTTTTGTGCCACCTTCCCTTTATAAAATATATGTAATTGGAATGAACTTAAACTTGTAGAGACCCCTTCCGACTGAATAACAGCATATTAAAAATCTTATATATTCTAATTATTTATTATATAATATTTTTTCTATGCTGTTATATGGTGGCAAGGGGAAAGGGGTCTCTTCACAAGTGTAAGTTCATCCTAATTGCTGGCTGTGATGGAGCTTTATATATCATATTTTTTATATGCTATTTGGTGCTGTCACGCTTTCTGTCTCTGCTGTCATTCCCTATGTCCCTGCTGTCACTCCCTGTGTCCCTGCTGTCACTCCCTATGTCCCTGCTGTCACTCCCTGTGTCCCTGCTGTCACTCCCTATGTTCCTGCTGTCACTCCATACTGTATGTCCCTGAATTTTGTCTCATATTGTGTGGCATAATGTGAATTTTGGCTCATATTGTGTGGCATAATGTGGGAGGGGAATATTTTTTGCAGAGGCAGAGATGCTGGTAGATCACCAGTAAGTAAGTGTACAAAAAAAAGATCCCCAGTAACAAAAGTCAAGCCACCCCTGCTCTAGAAGGAGCTAAATAAATAAACAGTAAAATCTGATTGGTTGCTATGGGCAACATCCCATCTTTAATAATCTCCCATCTTTGCAAATTTACAACAGTGCAGTTGTTGGTTGGGGGCAGGATTTCCACTAAGCACCTGTTATTGAGGGAGGCTCTGGACTATTTGAGTACTATGCTTTCTAAATCACTAATGGGATCAACCTCTTTTGGGTGTTCCCTGGGACCGTTTCTACACAGCATCTATGTCTCAGTCTTTGGGGTGGAGATGCTAGTGGGGTTCAGAGAGATGGCCCTTGCCGATGCTCTAATCCCCTTACACCTTTGTGTATCAGTGTGCTGCTCAATGTCCGCAACTTCCGGGTTTGTTGGTCATGTGACTGCTGCCGCACACCGCTGCTGGTGTTCTAGCTAGCGTATGGTATGTAGTTGGTCTGTTTGTAAAGTGACTTTTTGTGCATCAGGGACATTTTCAATGGGGGCAGGTGCAACAACACTGTAGACAAGTACAGGATATGTGGGTCAATGCAGTGATAACAGTAGCCCCAGCAAACCCCTAGCACCCACAAGCCATCAAATGCCTTACAAGCCTGAATCTGAAAAGCAGCAGAACTGTGACGCCTTTTTAATGATATCTCAATGAAGACGCTATGACATCCACGCTACTACTCCCCAACAAAAGATCATTCACTTACAAGATTTCCAATTTCTATCTATGGTATCAAAAGTTAATCTACTGTATATTTAAAGCTGGAATTCATAGAAGCGATGCTCCAGTTTTTTAAAGTTATTTATATGATCTCAACAAAATGCATCCTTTTTTTTAAATTAATATAGTTATTTTATATGGTCCAAAAAAAACCCCAAAAAACAGTTATTCAACAAATAACGAAACCCCCCAAGATATGCTGGCAAGAAACAAATTAGAAGGATTCTTTAAAAAAAAAAAAAGATGGAATTATCTTTAAATAATTGGAATTATAGATAGATAAAAAATCAACTCACTGAAATTATTATTTAATAAAACATGGATCCCAAACTTTTCTTATCTGAGCCAGAAAGACACTGACAATCCAGATGGCTGTTTCAGTATTGCAGTCATGTTTGTCAGACTGGTAACATTCATCGCTTCATCACACTGGGGAAACTCCTGTTATATTAAACTTAAACCGGAGACCTATTTTAATTGTTATGTGATTTTGCAAATCCCCAAATTTACTCGCTTAATAATTAAAATAATGGCAGTACATGTTTCCAGCCTAGAAATTGCTCATTAATGTAATATAAAAGGAACTCAGCAATTGCAATCATGTTGAATTTGTTCATTTAAGATTGTTTTTGAAATAAAAAGTCGTTATTAAAGTTCTCATCTGCTGTCAAACACACATGGCGGAGAACAGAAGAACAGTTCTTACTGGAAAGTAGTTGGAACTCGCAGAAGTCTGTTCTGCGGCGTGAATGAAAGACAGAAAATTGCCCTTCACGGGTGAGGTGCAGGTATTTCATTTATTCTGCAGAGATTCATTTCATTTCATTGTAAATCAGACTGCTTAATTTTACATTTTCCCTGCATGCTATCGGAGGGGACATCTGGGAGGACACTGTAAGAGAAGCTGTAGGAGCCCGTCCGATCCCTCGACAAATTACTTTGCCATGTAATACAATATTCATTTTCCTGCGATTTGTTGTCATTTTGATAGCATTTGACACCCCATGTCTATCCTTTTTACCACGGATTGCACGAAGCTGCCAAGAAAACTTTACTATATAAAATAGCGGTGACTAGTAGAAGATAAAATATATAAATATAGATAGGTTTATAATACTGTCACAATATTCTTTTTTTTCCTCCTTTTATACAGACATATATGAGAAATAAGATAGCACAATGCGGAATTTCCATAGTTTGGAATATGAAATAACCTGTTTTTAATGTAAATTGCATTTTTTTTTTACATGGAAATAAGGTATTTTAGGCTCAAGGTCTGTACAAGGTTGAGTAGCAAAACTACAATAATTATAAGTAAAGGTAAACCTTGCAGGTTGCCAGCCAAACTCTAACTTTTTTTTAAAGGGGCAATAATTTACAAGGCAAAACCGTGCCTTGCAAGTGATTGCCCCTTTAAAAATATGTCAGAGTTCAGCCAGCATCCAACATGGCCACCACCGAACTCGGACGCTAATATATCTGGGGAGTATTGTTGTGTTAGGCTGCTTATAAATGAATAATGTCAGTGTCAGACTGGGGCAGGAAGGGCTCACCAGGAAACACAACAGTAGGGGCCCAAGCACAAATGAGGTGCTGTTGTTAGTCACCACTGTGGACTTGGCCAACCATTATAGAGGACATTCAAAGAACAGGGCCCCTAAGTGGCAGCAGGGCTAATCTTGGTGTACAGTAGTTTCCATAGGAACAAACCAAGCACCCAAATTAATCCATGATCCTGCTTCCCGAAGATACTGACTATTTGAAGAAGGGGCGTGTGCCAATTGCAGATTTCCACTCTGTGCCATTCCAAATAAGTTTAATAGTAAAATGGGTACTTGTTTCCTAGAACGGCGCCCAGATTTCCTACGTATGCTAACGTAGGGAAATCGCAGTGCATGTAATTTTTTCAATGCTCTGTGTACCCCACTCTATCGCATCTCATTGCATCGCACCTCCGCAAAATCGCATGCGATTGCAAACGATTTTATAGGGTGTACGATGCCATTAAATTAGCTATACAATGATATCATTGTATGTCCTAAAAATAGGTTTTACCAACCCCCCCAAGCGTGGCGAGGGGTGGCGGAACGCGTCCTACGACGTTTTCCTACGACGTGTGCGCTCGCCACACTGTATACAATCAACTCCACACTGATGTGGATAGTGGGGGTATGAAAAAGTCGGAGGACACGTTCCTCGTTGCGCTCGCCACGCTTCGGGGTGGCGTGGATAGTGTATGGGGGGGGTGCGTAAAAACTCTTTTTTGGACATACAATTATATTATTGTATACGTAATGTAATTGCATCGCACACCCTATAAAATCACATGCGATCACATTCGATTCTGCGGGAGGGGATGTGCGATGCGATGAGATGCCCTGGGGCACACAGAGCAGTGAATAAATTACATTAAAAAACCGCATCGCATCGCACATCGCATGGCACTAAAATGGCCCATGCGATGCAATGTGATTTCCCTACGCAGAATAGCCCACTATGCAAATAGCTTAGTGGGCGCCGTTCTAGGAAACAAGTACCTTAAAATGCATAAAAGACAAGAAATACAGCAATATTGAATGTAAGACCACATGCAACCTAACATAATATTTCAATAATCTTTTTTTACAGGTGATTAATATTACTGAGAAATAATAATAAAAAACAAGACACTATTAAAGTGAATAATGACCTTTAACCACTAATTAAAACAATTCATTAAAACAAAATTTACCATCGGGTTAGGAATGTCTATGATGTTTGAATCTATGATATTGAATGTATTGACCCGTAAGCCTGTATTAGCTAGAACCTTATAATTACTGAGTTACTGAAAGATGTAATTATTCTATTTGCAGTACTATTTTGCAGATTATTAGTTTACTAATCTCTCGAGAGATCAGTTGAACATTGTTCTGTTCTGATTAATAGTGGACAGTTACATATTGATAGTCTTTGCAGAGCATTACAGCAACCAGAAATATCATTCACAACAGATTTCATTGACCTTTTACTTCCTGAACATCTGTCATTCTAAGGGGACAGTGTTTAATTAATTTTTTACTGGATCTACAGTCATTTCTGACCTAACATTTCAACAATGAATAGAGATATGACTTTCATGTCCAATACACAGGCTCAGATAGAAACAATCACCATGACGTGGTATGATAGGAGTAAAATGTGTTACATTATTAACAGTTTTGAAATTGAGGAATACTGAGGGCGGATGTATTAATCCTGGTAAAGTACAGAAGCAGTTATAAAGTGAAAGGTGATAACGCACCAGCCGTTCAACTTCTAACTGTCATTATTCAAACACAGCTGATTGGCTAGTGCGTTACCTTTTCACCTTCCCTTTTATCACCGCTTTATCACCACTTTGTCACTTTCCAATCTCAAGACTGTACATCTGCCCCACTGTAGATTTAAGGGGCCTATACACGGTAGAGATGGGTCATTCGTGAATGAACCGGATCTTTTGAACAGATCCCATGCAAGGACGAATGATCCGCCGATCCCAAAAAGGTGATCTGTTTCAGTTTACAATGCATTTTCCTGATCTCAGTGCTGCAACCTGTGGCATCTGAGATGTACTACCTCTGTAGACTGAATACAGTGCTGTGACTACAAGTGATAGAAAGATTAGCTGCCATCGGTGCAGGGATGGCCATCGGTGCAGACGCCATCGATGGTTGCCATCGATGGTGATTCTGCACCCAGCCATCGATCCGTGTTTTTACTCGGTCATGAATTTTCCCTTCTTTTTATAAAGTAAACCGAGGATCCGCCGAAAAGATCAGCATCTTTTCACTGAGAGGGCCGCCGGATCCCGGCTCAGCTTAATGATCCGTTTTGCCCATCTCTAATACACGGGGATGATAAGCTTAGCAATCGTAATAATGGACAACTTCTCCACTAGTCCTCGTTTCCACTCTTTTTACTGCTTAATACATCAACTTCTATGATTGCAAAGTCTAACCTGCATTTCACATGCACATGTGCAGATGCTTGGTGTGAGCGGGCATGGCGAACTGCATGGTCGCGGTCCCACTCGCACCTAGCAGTGCGGGCAGGGGATGGGGGCAACGGCGGAGGGCACAACGCATTGGAAAGCCCAGCGTTTCATGGGTGTTCCCATGGTAATGGCCCGGTGACATGGGTGTGGTGGGGCGGGCAGCTGATATCAGTGGATTTCAGCTGCCCGCCCACTTCCCGAGATCTGAGAGACCACATAGGCGTCTCAGATCTGCAAGTGCTTGAGAAATCATTTGATGGTCACCGACCATTGAATGATTTTTTCCCCCGCACCCATGGCTGCGAATGGATGATTATGCAAAGCATTCCATTCGCATCCCTGTCGCGAAGTGCGAGGGGGGTGTACGGCCATGCAGGACGCATCTGGGGGACTCGCAGGCCTGCAAAATTAACAGCCTTGCGAGTCAACCAGCATAAGGTCCTTTGGGGCAGATGTATTAAGCCTTAACAAGAGATAAATGCAAGGGTGATAAAAAGAGATAAACGTCCAGCCAATCACTTCCTAATTTCCATGTTACAGGCTGTGTTTATCACCCTTGCTATCTCTTTAATACATCTGCCCCAGTATCTCTATCCACTTTAACTTCTTCCTAGGTTTAGTATTTCTTAATTTGATATATTCTAAATATTTAACATAACATATTAACATGGACTACCCTGACAGAAAGATTGTTTGAAATCATCAGTGGTGGTTTTTACCTATGGGCTGTAGGGCTGCAGCCCCCAGGTAAAATCCGCCACTGTTTAAAGCCGGATGCTATCTTTGAGACTGCACTGGCTTTACTGTGACTGGCAATGACTTCCTATTGGAAGTCTGACCTGCCAGTCACCCAAGGCAGTCCCATTGGGAGGTGTCCTCCGAGATGCCTCTATGGGCTGTTGCAGGGTCAGTCCATAAAAACTGGTTCTGTGCATTGCGCAGTACCGGGATGATACTGCTCATGCTCCGGACCCGGGACCGTGAATATGCCACTATGGACTGCTGCCGAAGCAGCCCATAGAGCAAATGTGCATTGCCGAAAGAAGCTACTGCACATGCGGACAGGGGTCGATACCGGCGGTGGGAACCATTGGGCATGGGCACCAGCGGCAGTGACTAGCAGTGGTGGCAGCAGAGGGGGGAGCATGGCAGCAGCTGCAATTTGTTGTGTGCGGAGTTGTACCACTTTCACTGCTAGCCTTGCTGGCCAATGAAAGTGCCAGTAATATAGACTATAGTATATAGGAGATGTAAGACAGTGACAGGGAAAGTCATAGACGGCAGGTACCTTTCCCCTAGAATCCTGTCTTATGGCATATAGACTGCAGGCTATTTCAATCTGTGTGGTAAGCTCCGGCTTACAAAGGGTGTTCTGTCCTGGGCTGGTAATCAGGAGAGCACCTGATTCTTTAAAAAGGAGTCAGCCCTCTCCATAGAGCTCTCTCTCTCTCCCTGGGTGTTGGAGGCAGTAAGCTGCTGCTAGAGAGAGACAAGGCTGTAAGTACTGCACTACTTGATCTATGTCTGCTGTGTGTGTCCAGTGTCACATAGTGTGGCCCTGGTATAGAGAGGGACGTTTATTCTGTTTAGTTAGAGCTCAGACGAGCAGGTTTTATTTTCTGTTTTGCCTGAAGTGTAAAGGCTGTTTTTTAGTTTCTTGCTCTGAGTGCTGCAATAAAACTCAGGCAAGCCCTGTTTTGGACCCAAGCCGTGATGTCACTGTCTAAGTCTGTGCCAAATCCTCACCTGTGCCTACCCGTTTGATGCTAAAACCCCACATATGGTGGAGAATGCAAGCAAGCATCTCACTTAAAGAGACATACATCGAACTATAGGACTTTTGCTACAGCAAGCTGGAAGTTGTTGCTAAAGGCAACCAGCCACAAGTGAGTGTCTGGAGTGTGCTGATACTTGTATGTCCTGGCTGAAGGCTGCTGTAACACTGCAACAGGAGACTGTTAAAATGGAGGACCTTTTAAAACACTTGGTGCAGGCAAATGAGCTGCAGCGGCAGGCCAACGCACATCAGCAAAAGGTGCATGAGGAGGCCATGCGTGCCCAGGCTGAAACCAATGTTTTGCTGCTTGAATCCAACAGACAAGCCTTAAAGGAACAGCAGCAAACTAATCTGCAATTACAAGAGCAAATACAGAATGTGGCTAAGAGTGTGGCGCAGAGTGTGCAAACACCCCAACCCTTGCTTCCAACCACACGGGCTGCAGTACAGAAGTCTCTGCAAAAGATGACTCTCACGGATGATGTAGAGGCCTATCTTGCAGTGTTTGAACGTGTAGCAGAGCGTGAACAGTTACCCGTGGATCAATGGGCAGGTGTGGTAGCACCTTTTCTAACTGGAGAACCACAAAAGGCGTATTTTGATCTGAGTGAGCAGGATGCTAAGGACTACGCGAAACTCAAGGGAGAGATCCTTGCTCGCTTAGGCGTAAACATGAGTGTGCGTGCCCGGAAGGTGCATAACTGGACTTTTTCTGAACAGTTACCTGCGCGGTCCCAAATGTATGACCTGGTCCACCTGGTAAGGAAATGGCTACAGCCAGAGGAGTCTACACCAGCGCAGATCGTGGAGAGAGTCGTGCTGGACAAGTATCGTTGTTCCTTACCTCCAAAGGTTCAGCGCTGGGTCGGTCAGGGTGACCCTAATGATGCCGAGGGGCTTGTCAACTTGGTTGAGAGGTACAGAGCTACTGAAAATCTAATCCAAGAAGTGCCTCCTGGACATTCCACCCTCAAGAACAGCAAAGCGGCCGGATCATCTGGTAAGACTGTTCCGTTTACTAGAGGGGTGAATAATGTTGTAAAGGGAGGTGGCCTAGATGGGGAACAAACAGTGGAGAGGCGTTCCCAAGGGACAGTAGGGTCCAAACCTGGGTCGCAAAAAGACTGGGGCCGCATACAGTGTTGGCGTTGTCATGGACCTGGGCATATTGCTGCCAATTGCCCCCTTACTTCTGAGCCAATGGAGTGTGATACAGCCAGGCGAAGCTCTTTATATGCACGTTCTGTTTTCTCTGCTGAGACTGTGTCAGAAACTGGACAGCAAATATGTCATGTAAAGGTGGATGGTTATCCCGGGAGGGCTCTACTGGACTCTGGGAGTTTAGTTACTCTCATCCATGCCAGCTTGGTAGACCCTGGGACACTCACAGGACGTTACATAGGGGTCTTGTGCATACATGGGGACACCAAGGAGTATCCCACAGCTTTAGTCCAGCTAAAGAGTACTTGTGGAACTGTGTCCCATGAAGTGGGCGTGGTAGAGACCCTGATGCATAGTGTGATCCTGGGAAGAGACTTCCCATTGTTCTGGGACTTGTGGAAACAGAATGTACACTGCACTAGAAATGCTGTTAATAATGAGAATGTGTGCCCTGTGATTAGTCCTGAGCCTTTTGATCAGGATACTGAAGTTCAAACGGTAGGGGTGACCACTATTGAATCTGACCGTTTTCCCCTAGCTGTTCTTGCAGGTGAAGCTGAGGAGCAGGAAGAAGCGTGTGACATGCCTGAACTAGAGATGTCACGTGATAATTTTGGGACTGCTCAACTTAGAGATCCCACCTTATTAAGAGCTAGGGAAAATCCTAAAGTCATAAATGGTGAGCCCCAATACCCCAATGCTGACAAAGAGTTCCCATATATGGCCATTAACCAGGATCTACTGTATCGGGTAGATAAAAAAGTGGGAAGTGTAAATTATAAAGTGTATCAACCAGGTAAACGGAAGCCAGAACAGTTGTACCATGTGAACTTAATTAAACCCTGGAAAGACAGAGAGACTCTGACAGCTGTAAGTGACCCCTCTAGTGATAGCCCAGAGGTGCGGGTGTCAGAGACCCTGTCCAAATCCCAGAAGCAGGAAACTAAAGAGTTAGTACAAAGGAATTATGATGTGTTCTCAGAACTTCCAGGGCGCACCACAGCCATAAAACATGACATTGTCACCGAACCTGGAGTTCGGGTACGCTTAAAACCCTATAGAGTACCAGAAGCGCGTAGACAGGCCATCTCTGGGGAGGTCCAGAAAATGTTAGACCTCGGGGTTATCGAGGAGTCTAAAAGTGAGTGGTCAAGCCCGATTGTGTTAATTCCAAAACCAGATGGCTCATTGCGCTTCTGTAATGACTTCCGGAAGCTGAACGAGGTATCAAAATTTGATGCCTACCCAATGCCAAGAGTTGATGAGTTAATTGAAAGACTTGGTCATGCTAGATATTTCTCTACCCTCGACTTAACTAAAGGTTACTGGCAAGTACCTCTTACCGATAGTGCCAAAGAGAAAACCGCGTTTGTCACCCCCGATGGTCTGTTTCAATATCTCTGTTTGCCTTTTGGGTTGCATGGGGCTCCAGCCACTTTTCAAAGGTTGATGGACATTGTTCTTAAACCCCATCGTCAGTATGCCTCGGCATATCTAGACGACATCATAATTTTTAGTGATGACTGGAAGAGTCATTTACCCAAAGTCCAGGCGGTGTTGAATTCCCTCAGAGAGGCGGGGTTGACAGCGAACCCAAAAAAGTGTACTTTAGGCCTCGAGGAGGCACGTTACCTGGGGTATGTTATCGGGAGAGGTATAATAAAGCCTCAAATAAATAAAGTGGAGGCTATCCAAGACTGGCCTCGTCCTTCGACAAAAAAACAAGTCAGGGCTTTTTTGGGAATTCTGGGGTATTACCGTAGGTTCATATCCCAGTTTGCAACCATGGCAGCGCCCCTAACCGATCTTACCAAAGGAGGTAGGGCAGTTATGGTCAGCTGGAACCCAGAGGCTGAAAGGGCATTCCAAGAATTAAAAGTGGCCCTTTGTAATCAACCAGTCCTGATCACTCCAGATTTTAAAAAAGAGTTTGTCGTACAGACTGATGCTTCTGATGTGGGACTAGGTGCTGTCCTCTCCCAAGAAGTTGGTGGAGAGGAACACCCGGTAACATATTTGAGCAGGAAGCTCACACCTGCGGAGAGAAACTACAGTATAGTCGAGCGGGAGTGCTTAGCAATCAAGTGGGCCCTTGAATCCCTAAAGTACTATCTCTTAGGACGCTCCTTTAGATTAATCACTGACTACTCCCCACTTACATGGATGTACCAAGCCAAAGAGAGAAATGCAAGGGTCATGAGATGGTTTCTCAATTTGCAAAATTTCAAATTTACAGTGGAACACAGAGCAGGAAGGCTTCAGGGTAATGCCGATGCCCTATCCCGAACATACTGCCAGTTGGCAGACAGTGTCCGACCCCACAGGTTCGAACAGAGGGGGAGGGTATGTAAGACAGTGACAGGGAAAGTCATAGACGGCAGGTACCTTTCCCCTAGAATCCTGTCTTATGGCATATAGACTGCAGGCTATTTCAATCTGTGTGGTAAGCTCCGGCTTACAAAGGGTGTTCTGTCCTGGGCTGGTAATCAGGAGAGCACCTGATTCTTTAAAAAGGAGTCAGCCCTCTCCATAGAGCTCTCTCTCTCTCCCTGGGTGTTGGAGGCAGTAAGCTGCTGCTAGAGAGAGACAAGGCTGTAAGTACTGCACTACTTGATCTATATCTGCTGTGTGTGTCCAGTGTCACATAGTGTGGCCCTGGTATAGAGAGGGACGTTTATTCTGTTTAGTTAGAGCTCAGACGAGCAGGTTTTATTTTCTGTTTTGCCTGAAGTGTAAAGGCTGTTTTTTAGTTTCTTGCTCTGAGTGCTGCAATAAAACTCAGGCAAGCCCTGTTTTGGACCCAAGCCGTGATGTCACTGTCTAAGTTTGTGCCAAATCCTCACCTGTGCCTACCCGTTTGATGCTAAAACCCCACAGAGAGTATATATTCAATCACTGCCAATATTTTCAGGCATGGGAAATATTGCCAACAGAATTGAATGCTTTCAGATCCGACTTTATTTAAAGTCTGATGTGTTGTTGTTTTTTTGGAAACAGCCATGGAATGTCGAATTCATGACTGTTTTCCAACAATCTACAGCCGTTTCCAAAAATGTGCAGACTTTCCGACTCCCGACCATCGGTACATTGGATCCCAGCTGTTGATGTCCTGTTGGAAGCCATTGGAAACGGAAGTGATTCCAGCTGTCAGAATCCGGAATTGAATACCATGCATAGTCACAAATAGAGTCTTAATTTGCTGATTCATTTTCTTTTTAGGTTAAAACTTCAGCCATGGATCGTTTATTAAAGAATCCTCACTGACCAAAACGAAGACACTAGTTTGCAGGATGATTATCTGGACACCAGCAATGAGCAATTTTGGTAAAGTTGAATGTAATATTTGTTTCCAAGTTATCCTTGCTGTAAATGTTTCTAAATGCAGATATGTTAGGTTTACAAATGTGACAGCTGGAAAGTAACATTTTTGCCTTTTATCTGCTACAAAAGTATCATTTGCCTAAGCAGCGGCAACCTAGAAGTCATCGGTGGCAGTAAAAAGTTGACATTTGGTGCCACATGTCATGTATGGTGTTATTAAGGTCAAAGCTGAGAATCTTTCTAGACTTTAGGGCCATATGAGGCCTCAAACAATGAAAATAAAAATAAACCATGTAATAAAGATACGAAATTGACCGATTTATCATAAACCGAGTAAAAACAATTACAGTAGGCAGAATGATAAGAATTCTATTGTCTGTTTTGCATAATGGAAGTAAGAAAGGTCTTTAGCTAAGAAGCAATTTGGTCCTTATGATGAAAATGTTCTTTGGGGATATGCAGAAAGCACCTGTTCGAGCGTTTTTTCCTTCTTTCTTTATCACTGTGTCATTCGGCGCGTCTTCAAATATATATATACGTTTATCTTGCAGTTAGTAAATGTATGTTCGTTTCATATGTGCTGCTCTGCGGATGCGCTAATCAGTAGCCAGACTATTACTCATAAAGGTTTTCTGGGGACCTCAGATGTATACTCTAGGGTAGCTTTAAGGTCATTTTCATTTCAAATTAGTAAGGAAAATAAGTGAAAAGTCTTTAAGGACAGAATATTTTTGCACCTAATTATGCAAAGCAAGTTCAAGGACACCGTAATTGGATTCCAGTCATTTTTGGTTAATAATTCTCATACAGTGCTTCAACTGTAAGAGCTAGACCATCTATATTTAAGCATTACTTTCATCTTACAAATGATGGTCCTCTGAGATCTTTATTTTCTTTAAGTAACAGGATGAAAACCTATGAAAGTATAATTACAGTACCGTAACAGGAAACACATCAACTTTTGTTTCTGTGGCAGTCACCATTAGTAAAATATGACACATGGGTAATTCAAGTGTATACGAAGCTGTGAAATACCAGATACTCTTGTGTATGCATAGAGGAACAAAGGAACTGATTCAGAGTTGATCGCTTTTGTAACGATTTGCAAATCGAGCGATAATCGAATGACTGTGCATGCGTACCAATCGAATCCCGCATGCATGAGGGGAAATAGAGACAGAAAATGCTTAGGGATTGTAATCCGTTCACAGTTTGACTGACAGGAAGCCGGCATTTAGGGGTGGAAACCTGACGTTTTCTGGGTGTGTTTGCTGGGTCTGTCCCGTCAGGTGGCTTACTCCTTGCAGTCCACTGCAAATTCTCACATGAGGGATCAACTGTGAATAAGGCCGAAGGTTATAAAAAAAAAATATTGATTTGGAAGCTTTTAGTAAAGGGCCTGATTGTAACAATTCCGTACTTAGGCCTTATTCAGATCTGAGCTCAGTACACATTTGTTTGGAAAAAGGGCAAAACCATGTGCACTGCAGGTGGGGCAGATATAACATGTATAGAAAGAGTTAGATTTGTATGAGTTATTTTGTTTCTGTGCAGGGTAAATACTGGCTGCATTATTTTTACACTGCAATTTAGATTTCAGTTTCAGCACACCCCACCCAAATTTAACTATCTCTATACATGTTGCATCTTCCCCACCTGCAGTGCACATGGTTTTGCCCATTTTCCAAACAAATTTGTGCTGAGCTCAGATCTGAATAAGGCCCATAATGTGAACATGACCCATGCTTCTAGTGGAACAGGTCATACGTTCTAATACAGCGCGTGACACTTGCAAAAATGATGCTTAGAATAAAGAGTATGACATGTAAAGTCCTGCATAGTTTTTCAGAATATTTTGGTTTTGTTTAAGTCACCGATGCACCCACGCACTTGTGCAATGCACCACTGGGACTGGAGATGCCCCTAAAGGGGTGCGGTATGGGACTCCGACAGTCGGGATCCCGACAGTCGGGATCCCGACTGGCCGGAGTCAGACAGCATGGCGAGCGCAAAAAAGCCCCTTGCGGGCTCGCTGTGCTCGCCACGCTGCGGGCACGGTGGCTCGATACGCGAGCCACCTATTCTACTCTCCCTCTATGGTGGTCGTGGACCCCCACGAGGGAAAATAGCGGGTGGATGTCGGGCACCTGGCTGTCGCGTTTTGACAGTCGGGATCCCGACGTTGGGTAAATGACTGTCGGGATCCCGACTGTCGGGAACCCGTCCGGCACCCCCCTGAAGAGGATTCCGAAGGCTGCCGTGGATGCCAGGGGACACCGTGGACATCGGGGGGACCATTGGGGCACAGAAAGGGGACCAGGTAAGTATGAAAAATATTGCAAAATCTGTAAAAATCCCTTATCCAAAATGCTCGTGCATTTTGAATAAGGGATACTCAACCTGTACCACCTTCTGCACACACTGTATGATATTATAACGCGACTACTGTATATTATACAATAGCCACAAGATTGTTTGGACCATTCTTGGAAATCTGCATAAAACATGTAGGACCAGCAAATCGATTTCAATTTTATTTTTTTAAAGTGCGTCTGTGGGATAATTAAGACCAAATTTACAGGACATTTCTTTATCTGTACAAGAACACAGCCTACTGTATTGCATCGGGAGATACTATCTAATTTAGACCTCAGAAATCTCTGTTGTGAACTGTGAATTACAACAAGGCTGGTAATTTACTGATCTGACCATTTAACTGAAGCCTGGCTTCTTCGTAATGAATATAGATGAGAAGTAAGGAATGTGTGTTGTCTTAATTTAGCACCTGACAACATTTAAATAGCATTTAAAGTATAAATTACATGCAAGGGTTAGTATCACACTGGTGTTAAGGATTCTGCTGGAAAGACATGGGAAACTAATACATGCAATATATAATATTTATCACATGGCTGAGCTTTAATATGGAGCTATAATGGGATTTCTTTCCTGCACAGATATTGTGTTTGAATTACTGTATCCACAATAAGGTAGATAGACGATTTATAGGATATTTGTCATACTCTATGTATATTACTTTGTGGAAATAATCAGGTATTGATCCAGGGATGCAACATTGGACACGACCTATCAGGTACCCCAAGTCATGATGTCATAGTCAAGGTCACAGCAGGATTAACTGACAGTGTTTATCTAATGGTGATGTCTTTCCGAAGCCGGGTTTGCAGATTAACCCTATTGCCATTACATGTCTTATATAGCTTAATTAATAAATCACATTACAGGATAATGGTTGGGAAATGGAAGTAATAACACTAAGGGGGCTATTCAATGTGTTCCGATATTTCTGACTGTTGGAAATATTGGCACTTACCTATTCAATGCGGTCGAATCCGGTCGCGTTGAAGCCGGTCAGGTTCAACTTTCTAAAAAGTTCAACCTGCATGGTTGATAAAGGCCACTGGATAGTCAATTTGTTTTTGACCAATGACACGTAGATTTCGACAATCTACGTGTATTCCGACTGTCAGAACGGTCCTGACAGTTGGATCATTGAACACCAACAGTCGGATTGACTTCGGATTGGCCATGATTCCTACTGTCGGAAAACTTTCCGACAGTCAGAATCAAACATTGAATACCCCCTAAGGTATGTGTGTGGTATGCTCCAAGAATTAGTAGGGAATAATATGCAGTTAGATGGATTATTGCGTTGTTTTATTGTTGTATAGGAAAAAGTTGTATATCATAATCATGTACAAGACAATCAAATGTGGATGATTCTGGCACATTTATGGCCATCTTAATCACAATCAGCATTTCCGATGTGGATGTGATAATTTTCACCTGGTAAAAATGTAAATATATCATTAGGTGTAGTGCCGGGTGACAGGTTCGTAGAAGAGGAGCTCTACGTAGAACGATAATGTAACTTATACTATCAATGTTCTTCATGCTTCAGGTCAGCTGGCACATGTGTCATCAGAAGCCAATGGAGGGGGATACTGAGGATACCTCTCTGTAAAAATATCTGACAGCAGCTAAGAATTAGCTAACGATGCCAAAAGTCCCCGAAAACACTGGTGAATTAGCGGTATTGATGGTGCTGCTGGGCAAACAATATAATGCAAACACACAAAACGATATTGGTTAATGATATCTTTCAGTGACGTCACCTGAACCCCTGCTATGCATGCCGCTGCAGACGATATAGTCAAATTGAGCTGCATGCACAGGTGACAGAGGTTAGGGGGTCGGTTAACGATGACAGGAGTGCATATAATTAACGCTATTGAGCATACACACTAAACTTTTTTTTAAACAATATCATTGATAGCTTTTAAAGAATGGTGTAGTGTGAATGGGGTTAAACTCTGGAATAGCTTGGTACTGTAAATCGAAAATGAAGCAAGTGGGTTTATGGTCAGTAATGCCGAATCATATCTGCTGTGATGCTTCCACCATAAGCGATTCTTAACATTTGTGGGTGAAATAAAGTTGCATTTTGTTAAAAATGTGTAAAGCTCCGTACACACGGCGAGATATTTGCTAATTGCCAATTGTGACTAAGCAATTTTGACTAAGCAATCTTTAGAAAGATTTGGCTAGATGCACTGGGGATTAGGATCTAATCAAAATTGCTTGCCTGCACAGTTAAGCTGGCCATATATCAACAGGTTGATTGTTAGATCGGGCTGGTTGGAACAAAAACCTGGTAATGGATGAGAGTAAATGACAGTTGACTATTTGCTTTGAAATGCTGGAAAACTGCCAAAAACTGTCACTCATACATTACCAGGTTTTTGTTCCAACCAGTCAGATCTGACAATCGATCTGTAGATGTATGGCCAGTTTAAATCTATGCTGAGCAATCTATGTGAGACAGTATTGTCTAAGCAGGAGAAAAATAGGGAGATTTTGGCTAACCATCTAGGAGATTTTTACTATCTAGTCAAAATCTCCTGCCAAAATCTTACCATGTGTTACACCCTTTACCTCTTCTCTATGCATGGGGATTTTTGGAGCACCCTGTAGAATCGTGCACAGTACAATGTACAGTATATATCAACATGGCGATGATGCTTGTTCTTACCCCAGTATTCTCTTTTTGATAGAGATCTCGTTGGCTGGTTGAATGCTTGGCACCCCTCTCCACCGACGCATTTCGATAGGTCCTCCTACTGTATCTTTGTCAGGATTGGCAGGAGTGTGATCCATGTTAAAGATACCTTTATGCACAGGTTCTCACTTCTCTCTATGTGAGTGAGGGTACGCATTCTGGGACCCTCCATAATCATTTCTTATTTTTTATTCTTTGGATCTAGACATACTAGATATTGTATTTTCTTCTCTTTTCTCCTTGAAATATAAATCTGGATCACAATCCTGACAAAGATAGGAGGACCTATCGAAACGCGTCGGTGGAGAGGGGTGTCAACCATTGTAGACTGTGATCTTGCTGGATGGTGAAGTTTCAGCGCATGTGGCCACTGCACGAATCTAGGTATCACCATGTTTTCCATCTTCCAGTCACCATTGTTTTATGCACCTTTAATAAATATTTTAAACTGAGAGAGATCCTCTCTTTGTATCTTTTAATACGTGCATTGGAGTCCATGTTCTTGGGTAACTACTACGGCTTTCAAAAAGTATTTCAGTACCCAAAAGATACCTTTATAGGAGTCATCTGAGTGTATTCATGTGAGTACGGTACGTTCATCTATAACCATACCGGTGGAGGGAACCATTGCTGCTAGCACGGAGTGTGATCCATGTTAAAGATACCTTTATGCACAGGTTCTCACTTCTCTCTATATGAGTGAGGGTACGCATTCTGGGACCCTCCATAATCATTCCTTATTTTTTTATTCTTTGGATCTAGACATACTAGATATTGTATTTTCTTCTCTTTTCTCCTTGACATATAAATCTGGTCACAAGAGAACGAGATCTCTATCAAAAAGAGAATATTGGTGTAAGAACAAGCATCATCGCTGTGTGCCTGATTTCTTGGAAAATTGTCGCTGGAGAGGACTGTGTGGTGGTCCTAATTTAAAGGCTTGGCAGAAGGTGCTAGGTAGCGAGCGCCTTGGGACTTTTTCTTTCGTTTGTTGTTAGTATATATCAACATGTATTTCCACTTCTTACTCATAGTAACTATTACAGCAGGCAGGAAAGCGCAATCGTATAATCACCCCATGTATATTTATTTATTGCACTTTACATACTGTACAAACTATTTGCTGTCTTCCTGGAATTATTGGTAGAGGATTTATTTTAATTGCACTTTTCGCTTGTCTAAATGGTGTATTAATCTGTGTCTAAAAGTGTTGTTTGCTTTTGGATCTCATTATGTGCATATATTTCCCTTTGCCTTACATTTTCCAGCTCAGTAAAATTATTTGCCAATAAAAAAATATGTCAGTAGAATTAGGATTAAATCAAGTAGATAATCAGCATCTGTCAATCATTAACTAGCTGCCAAAAATTGAAGGTTTTCACCTTGCAATCTGCTGTGTATACAGATGCTGAAGATGCCACCCGAGTAAGTCTGGTGCACTAAGTGATGTTTATGGGCTCAGACATGGTAACATATAAACTTGGTATTGAGCCTGCAGAAACGGGAACGGAACTGTATGCAAAACACACATTTCATTACATGTATTGGTGTATACTCCTTTTCTTCATATGTCAGCATTGTACTGGGCATTAAATATTTTAACGTTCATGGATTTGCTATCTTCAACGGCTGCAATACCTGTGGTCTTGGCATCGAAACTGAAATGAACCACGTGAAAGGCAGTTAGCAGTATTACAACTCCATGTGTTACCTAGTAATAAATACAGCAATCATAGCATCTAAAAAAAGGTCTGTATAAAATATATTCAAAGACGTAAAACCTCATTTAGTTGGCCCATTACTGTCACAGCAGCAGTTATTCCACCCAACAAAACTCATATACTATAGCAAAATGTCAAGATAACATGGCAGAAAGTACAAGGAGAGCTTTGCCTTTAATTATTGGTTCCTTCAACAGACATCGGCTTTGGTTTAATGATACCATCTTAAGGTATCATCTCAATGCTGGATGTCTAGCTCATCCAAGCCAATGCTGGACAATGGATTTGTCGGTACTTGTTTCCTAGCACGGCGCCCATCGCATGGCATTGTGTACCTTATTTAGTGGTGTGCGATGCGTGCGATGCGATGCTTGTACAATTAAATATCGCATAGCATTGCATGCCAGCATGCGATGCAATTTGTAATTGTACAAGCACCCATGCCATGAGATGTGATAGGTGCTTACAATGAGATGTAACCCCCAGTATCCATACCGAAGCGTGGCGAGCGGCGGCGGTACGCGTCCTCCGACCTTTTCATACCCTCACTATAAACGTCGGCGATGAGTTAATGTTAGACAGTGTGGCGTGCGCTCGCCATGCTTCGGGCTCGTATTCAGCGTCCGCTCCCCACGCTTCGGGCTCGTATTCAGCGTCCGCTCGCCACGCTTCGGGCTCATATTCAGCGTCCGCTCGCCACGCTTCGGGCTCGGTGGCTCGCTGCGCTTGCCACACTATCTAAAATCAACTCAACGCCGACGTGGATAGTGGGGGTATGAAAAGGTCGGAGGACGCGTACCACCGCCTCTCCCAGGGCTCGCTGCGCTCGCCACACTTCGGGATGGCGTGGATACTGGAGGTTACATCTCATTGTAAGCACCCATCACATCTCATGGCATGGGTGCTTGTACAATTACAAATCGAATTGCATCGCATGCCGCAATATTTCAGGGGGATGCGATGCGATGAGATTTTTGGGAGCCCATACGATGGAAACGTGGGCGCCGCTCTAGGAAACAACTACCGATTTGTCTACCTGGAGACCCTTCCATACCGGCAAAGACCACACAAACATCTTCATAGACTGCATAATGTACAAATTAACTTCACCTTAAACTAGTAAATTAGTTTATCCCATTTACTTACTGTTTTAATACATACATTAATATTTACCACTTGTGTCTAAAACCAACCCTACTCATTATATTTTCTCTTTATAGATTGCAAAGCAAAAGGTGGCCATACACTACTGCAATGTATCACAGCAGTGTAAGGCCATCTAATCCTCCGCATGCCGTCTGGAACCTTCCAGGGCAGCAGGATTGCATGCAATACATCGCATGTGGTCGTTTCACATATGGGAGGATATTTTGGTTGATTCGCTTGGATGCGTATACACACCCTGCGAATGGATGTTTTGCATAGACATCCATTCACAGCATGCAAGGGAACGCCCACATCATTCGTTGGTCGATGACCATCAAATGATGTGGAACATCCACGCATATGTAAGAGTGGTCTGAGGCACCCTGCACATTCTGAAGGAAATGGGAGGGCAGCTAACATCCGGTGAAGTCGGCTGCCCGCTCCGTCGCCCACGTCATGGGCTCATTAGCATGAGAATGCCCAGCGCTCAGTGGCGTAACTATAGCACCGCAGCCCCCGCCACCGTGGGGGGGCGCTGTGCATATGGGGGCGCCGGGGGCTGCGGTGCTATAGTTACACCTCCCCCCAATCCCCCGCAGGATTACCTATTTCACTTGTCCCGGCGGCTCTGTTCTTCTGCTGAGGACCACCACAAAATGGCCGCCCCCATACAGCATACAGAAACTGTCTGCTGTATGGGGGCGGCCATTTTGTGGTGGTCCTCAGCAGAAGAACGGAGCCGCCGGGACCAGCGCGAAAGGTAAGGCTGCGGGGGATTTGCATGGGCGGCGGGGGGGGGGCGCCCAAAACGTAGCTACGCCGCTTCCAGCGCTCTCATGGGAGCACCCATAAAACACTGGGCGTTCACACATGCTAATGTGACCGCCTGCCACCCCACGCCCCTCACCGCCACAGTCCTGGGTGTGTGCACCCAGAAATCCGTGTAATTGCAGTGGGTGCACGCACCCTGCGTATGCACATGCGCAGAAAAGCGCAGTAACCAGACATTGGTCCCCGTGCAAACGAACTGCAGTTGTGAACAGGCCTGAATAAGGTCCATGATGTATCGCATGTGGCCATTGTTCCCCACTGCCGGAAAGGGATCCGACCTTCAACTCAGGTCCGATGCGCATAGGGTCGTGCATCGGACTTGATAGGTCATCAAACGATTTGGGCCTATGTCTCTGCCCGATTCGTTGGGAACAGGTAAAATCATCCAAAATCGCTGTAGTGTATGGGGTCCTTAAGTCATTGGATATGACGGTAGTTGGCAGAAACAGAGGTACTGTACTTCAAGAAAGATCAGTGAGATTTGAGAAGCCGATATAATCGCTTTCTATGGTAAAAAGTCTGGAGAATGTTTTTTGTCTCAGCATCATGAATAGACCGCTGAATAGTTAATGAACACACTTTGCTCAAATGAAAACCAGACATAATGCATTGTGATTTTAATATTAGTATAACTGGGTTTTTGTATTGTTAAATTCCAATATCGATGACAGCTTTTACACAGCAGAAAGAACAAAAGGCTAAACTAACATTTTTAACACCTTTTTGTAACATTCCACAATATGTTATTTTGCCTTCCTTGTTGCTTTTCTCTTGAAGTCTGTAATGACTCTTGAGCAGTAGCCCTCACACACACAGTAAGCTCTTGTAGGCAATCTGTCAGTTTTGGCACAAAGTCAGAAAAAAAAGTTTGCAGGCTCCGTGCCTACTGGAGGGAAGAAGTTATTTGTTAATATTTAATAACATTGGATGAAAATAGGCATACTTGCAGATGCAACTACAGTCTCTCGTCTACAGTATAAGAAACCCTATTTTTAATGTAAAAGAAAAAAAAAATGTTCCCACCTGTAAATTGATCAAATTCAGTGACACGCAAAGTGGGATAGACAGTTACAGAAATATGGCAGAGGTACCGAGCAACTTCTACCTGATTTTCAGAGTAGCACATATTCTTCATTAATATTCACAGAGGTGATTGTATTGGTGGTAATAATAATTGCTGTACTTCTAAATAATACATTTTGGTTTTTAACTAATTACTCAGAGGTGGATTTAGAGCACATGGGGCCCTAGGAAAGATACAGTTTTGGGGCCCTTCTCAAACAAGCCATAGAACTATATTTTTGCTGCTGACTGCAGCTGGCATCGATAGAGTACCTTGGCACCTGCACAGTCTACTGATAAAGCTGCACGAACATCGGCATTGTGTGCAAATCTGTATACGGCTCTAGGGCAACTTTTGTTTTTCAAATGGACAAAGCCATGCTGCACTGAAGGTGGGATTGATATACAGAGAGAGTTAGATTTGGGTGAGTTTTTTTGTTTCTGTGCAGGGTAAATACTGGCTGCTTTATTGTTACACTGCAATTTAGATTTTAGTTTCAACACACCCCACGCAAAATCTAACTCTCTCTGCACATGTAACATCTGTCCCACCTGCAGTGCACATGGTTTTGTCCATTTGCAAACAAAATGAGTCATGTGATCAGGTCTGAATTAGCCCATAAGACTATTAGAAGCAGGATTATTACCTGTGTCACATTTAAAGTAAACTAACTGCCCACATACAGTGGACCATTTTGTGTGTCCCAATATTTTCTATCCTATCAAAGAACATCAAAGGGAATTTGGGAGTGTGGGCAGGTCCATGTGGTCTCAGACCTCAGGTGGTAGTCATGTAATGCTCCTCTGGGATCATTTTGGATATCTTTCTGGGGCCCCTTGGAACCTGCTGGGCCCTAAGTAGGCACCTAGGTTGCCTTATGGGAAATCCACCTCTGTGTACAGTTAAAAGAAAAAAGTAGCGCTGATACACCAATGAATATCTTAAAATGTAGGGGTAGTTAATAAACACATTAAAAACATAATTGGATACACCTCAAAAAGATAATATGGGATCTGGTCCTAGGTATACCGCCAAGCAGTTGTTCTCTATAGGGGTGGTATAAGAAAGGGAGTCCAAAGGTGGTAGTTGGAACGATAGAGTGGGTGGAAAAGTTCTTTTAGATGGATGGCTGGTCCGGATCCTGTGTAATGAGGTGCTGGAAAGATATCCAGAGTCACAAGTGCTGACGCGTTTCCCTGCAGCCAAATGCAGCTTTATCAGAGGTGTGCTGGCAGGCTGGCTGGTTGGCGCTCCATCTGTATATAACTTGAGTATCAAGTATTGGTAATAACATTGCTGTTTGCAATATGGGGTTTCTTGTTTGTAACTATATATCTGTTGTGATATTTTTTTCTTCTCACTCAGCACAATACTGTATACTATAAATGATAAATGTGATCCCTAGGCAGTAAATCCCAAATGCAATTGACCTTGTGTAAATTCATCCCTACGCGTATAAGTATGTTTTCTGTGTATTAAATGTTATTTTATTGTGGACTGGATTTGAAGACACTACCTATATTTATAGGACCTGCTGTTTTCCAGGACAGTATAGCATTAGCCAAATCATTTACCAGATACTCTAATTAAACAAATTTGTTTAACTTAAGAAAGATTACTATAAATTCTTACCCTTTAGCTAGGTACACATTAGACAACACTGCAAATTAAATGATAAAGCTCATTATTTCCCTTGAACTCACGGACTATATAGTGCAAACACACTAAATGATTTCACAAAAGATATCATCAGTGGCCACATCCAGTAGTATAGCTGTCATTGATGATATCTTCAGAGTGTGCTGCATGTATAGACAACAGAGGACATCGCTAACGACCCGTGGGTGCACGCTTCGTTAACGATATAGGGCACACACACTAAACAATACACTGGAAAATTTTATGTCTGGTCAAGATCGTGCATATCGTTTGAAATATTGTCTAATGTGTAGCTTAAGTCACTCACTAGCAGCAGCAACATACTATGGATGAGTGTACACCTGCACAGAAAAGAAGACCCTGTGAAACCGAGTGTTCTTAGCCCCGCCTACCGTACGGAGTGCTCACACCGCCCGAATGCGGTAAGACGCCGACCGAACGGACCGCGAGTGGATGTTTCATGTGAACACCTCCTCCATCTGTGGGAACCTCCCCCATCCTCCGATGGTTGCCACTCGGACATTTTTCCATATGAAAGCAGGTATATGGGCGGGCAGCTGACATCCAGCTATGTCAGCTGTCCGCCCCCTACACGTGCGTCACGGCCTCATTACCATACATACGCCCAGCGTTTTCATGGGAACGCCAATGAAACACGGGGCATACGCATATGGTAATGAGCCCAAACAGCCCTTCACGCCCCTCTCCACCCCCTGCTCGGATGGTTCCGTACGATCATTTTCTGCACGGACCTCACGCCGTGTTTGTACGTGTGAGTCAGATACGCCTCTGCACATGCGCAAACACCAACCATCGGCTGTCCATCTTCACTCGGAGCCACCCGACTCAATCAGAATAAGGGCCGGTGTGATCATGTGCTTCTGTCTCTCTCTCCTGTCATGGGTTCTTACCAGGAGGGATAACGAGAGTCCTCAACAGAGACTCCTGAGCAGCTATAGCAAATCACAGTGATTACAGAAAATCCCTGTCCCTGTAAAGAAATTTCTTAGAGACACCACTGTCAGGATCTGAAGAATTCAGAAGATTAGAAGTACAATGCGGAGAAGCAGGAAAATATGGCAACCATGGGAGCCTCCTGCAGTATGCGGGAGAGTATCCCGAATTGTTCTCTTTGCAGTCTTGTTTTAGGATTAGGAATATACATCTTAAAACACAAATGTGGAAAGGCTTCAGCTTATTTTAATGTATGTTAATTAAATCAACAGTATGAATTTATGCATATTTACACTCAATAAAATTATCATGTTGTCGTACACAGATCTTCCATAAGATGTGCCTTTAATGCACTGAGCTATTATCTATTATTACTCTACATTTGTATAGAGCCAGCATGGAACAGCACTGTACATGGAAAATATATTCACATGCATCAGTTTTTGTCCCAGTAGAGAATATGAATTTCCCAAGACAGGTTTAGAAATCCTAGGGCCAATATGGTGAGAATTCAGACTCTACACAATGTTTTTTGACTCAATCTACAATAAAATATAATAAACAGGCTTCAGCGGTCAATTGTTACATTTCACTGTACCGCATCCCCTCGCATTGGCTTACTTAGCTGGTCATACTTTGCGCACGTTGCCTTGCTATGCTACGCGAACTATTATAATCTCTATGTTCCCTTGAATGGTAAAGTAGAAAAAAATACATTTTTGTGAAAAAAAAAGTAAAAATAACTCACGGCCTGTGTCCAGGGCCAGCAACAGAAATCTTCCGGCCGCCGCGCGCTTACACACACTGACATGAGCCCGTGCTGCTGCGGCACTCATGTCATTGTGTGTAAGAGGCGGCCGGAAGCCCCTCCCGAGGATGCAGTGCTGCGGCCGCAAATATTCTTATATGGGGGGGTGTGGCTTATGTGTCAGCCGCCCACAGCCATCGAGTCCTGGGCGGCTGACTGCAGGGATGAGTGTCTGATTCTAAGGCCCCTCCGATGGTCGGGGCCAGGGTCAGCTGTCCCCTTTGAACCCCCTGTCGCCGGGCCTGCCTGTGTCGACCTACGGCCTGTTGACCAATTGATTGTTGGCATTATTACTGTCGCCTGCCGACCGCATACCATCCAATCAGAGATGAGCTACAGTATAAATGCTTTAATGCAAGTTAAACTGATGACTGTTAAATCCCATTGGTTTGTTAAAAAAATGCACTCCACTCTCACGCTTACTATGTTTTTTTTCCTTTTATTATATATTATTGTATACTTTTATGCTATGCACCTCTTAAATATTTCAAGCATTAATTCTTTTAGAAATGACTTGAACGGGAAACAACACACTGGAAAAGATTGCTGCATTTACATGAGCGGTAGGGAGCAGACAGTCAACCGCTTTTCCAAATCTCTCCTGGAAGCTTGGATTATTTAGGGCGAGTTTATACAGTTTAGCAGTCAAGGCAAAAGATGTTTTTGGATTAGAGCATTTTTACGGCTGAAAGTAATTGTTAGCTTTCAATAAAACATAAATCTGCTAGCTTTTTATTAGGGTTTGTGGACTGCCTCTGCTAAGTCAATTGTTGCTTCAAGCACTGTACTGGAAAATAAGAAATTGTCTTGCAGTGTTTTTTTTTTTATTGTATTTTATATGATTTTGCACCTGGCACTGTTGTTATAGGCTCCTAGCTTTGTTCTCTGCTATGCTACCTTGTGGCGTTTTTATCATTGACGTGTTAATGTTAAGCATTAATGTGAGTAACCTCGAAAAAAATAAAACAGCAGCAAAGGAACCGTTTAAAAGCAGTAACATGTAGTACAACTTCTTTCAAACAAAAATAATTTATATAAATAGTAGTATGTGAAAAGTTTTACCTTTGTCCTCTTTCTTTGTCATTTATTTTTTCATTCACTTAACATGAAGAAAATAATGCAGTTATTTAATAGGGACCAGCTATTTATTTACGTCTGCAAAAAGCATACTTGCCTACAGTGGCCAGACTTGAAATTTTGCACCTACTGAATAAAAAGTTTCTCCCCCCCCCCCCCCCCACACACACACAGTTATGACAGTTATTGACTGGATGTCGGAACAGGTCAGCAAGGTCAGGGAAGTCTGTGTCCAACGATGAAGACCTGGGTCTGGCACGACTACAAATGTCCCCATGTTGTAAATGGATCCTGTCACCACCTCACACATCAAACACTGCAGCATGTCAGCCATTCTGTGCATAAGGGGGGACAGCAAGTGATTTCACAGGACCAGGGACAAATTTTGGGGTCAGGTTACCCTAAGCTCACTACCTTCTTCATGCCGAAGCAGCAACAACCTCAACCCTCTTCAACCACTACAATTTACTGGTCATTGCCCCCAACTCCATCACCAGTTACATAAAAAAAAAATGGCATAAAAAAAGAAAAAACACTTGGCCTCATCTGGCCATCAGCTTATTAGGGCTCTCATGGAAGTGAGAGAAATTGACAAAAGCAGCCAATCAGCTTGGAGCTATCATGCAGTAGAACATGCACTGTGTGGGGTCCTGAGGACCGACTTTGAGAACCTGTGTTTTATTAACATGGCAAAAAATACACATATTGTATGTGTACATACTAAAAAAATCAGTGTTATAAAGTAATCAGTGCTAACTGTGGACAGCCTACACCAATGGTCCCCAACCTTGGTCCTCAAGTACCCTCAACAGTTCACATTTTCCAGGTCTCCACACAGAATCGCAAGTGAAATAATTAGCTCCACTGGTGGATCTTTTAAAATGTCTAAGTGAATATTGAGTACACCTGTACACCTGCTGAGTGACCTGGAAAACGTGAACTGCTACTACTCGAGGACCGAGTTTGGGAACCACTGGCCTATATGAAGCTAAAGACCCATACTTACTAGCCGATATGCCCTATCAGAAATATTGGCAGTGATTCCCCTCAACTCTCAGGCAAAATAAATTGAATGATATTGGTAAAAAAGATTGTTCAGCGATGTCTCCAGGACCCGTTGAACATGCGGGCCATTGGCTGCACTGTATATCCAATTCGACCTGCACGTTCAGCAGATGGGAAGGGGGGTCATTAAAGATGTGCGGGAGTGAGCATCGTTAAGTAAATTGTGTACACTAGGGGCGAAATGTAATAGGGTGGGATTTTTAGACTTTTGCGATATTTGGTCCAAAACGGCCAAAATCGCAATTTTTCTAAAAATCCCACATGTAATAGGGTGCGATTCGCGGGAAAAAGCGCATTTTTTCCCGTGAATTTGCACATTTAAAAGATGCGATTTTCAGTCACACTGAAAATCGCATCCAGATGTTTTCCCATAGGAAACTATAGAACTCGCATATGTAATAGGATGCGAGTTCTAAAGTCGCATATGGGACCTTACCGAAAAGCGCAAAAAAAATAGACCAGCTTCTTGCTGGCGATTTTTACAGAAACATGCACAGATCATTGAGATCTGTGCATGCTTCTGTTGTAAAAAAAATAGTTAAAACAAAAATTAAATAAAAAAAAACGGCGTGCGGTCCCCCCCCCTAAGCATAACCAGCCCCGGGCTCAAAAAGCCGGTGCTGGTATCATAAAATCAAAGGAACAATCAAGTTGGGGTTCCCTGGATTTTATAAAACCAGCACCAGGCTCAAGGTCCGGCGCTGGTTCCCAAAATACGGGGGACAAAATGACAAGGGGCCCCTCGTATTTTAGGAACCAGCACCGGACACAACCAGCCAGCAGGGTAATGCCACAGCCGGGGGAAACTTATTATATAAGCTCCCGCGGCCAAAGCATTAACCCCCTGGCTGGTCAGCATGGGCAGGGGTCCTGGGGAAGTGGGGACCCCCCCAATGAAGGGGTCCCCCCCCTCCAGGACTTACCAGCCCATGCTGATAGTCCGGGGCTGTCCCCGATGCCCCTGGCCGGTGGGCATCGGGCTGATGACTTGTGTAAAAAAAAGAATGAAAACTATTGTTTTACACTGGCGAACTATGAGTCCCAGCAAGCCTACCCCGCATGCTGGGACTTGGGGAACCACAAGTCCCAGCATGCGGGGCATTAAAGGGCCCGCTGGCACTTGTAGTTCTGCAGTGAAAAAAATAGTGCACAAAATCACACTGACACCCTGTAAAATAAAACTTTAATACACACAAAACACACACACACACTGATACTTACCTACCTTGAGCCCGTAGGTCGGTCCCTGGATCCTGGGTCCGTCCTCCGGGGCTCCAGGGCAGAAGAGTCCGGTTCCGGGGCCTTGGTCCTGGTTCCGGGGCTGGTCCTGGGGTTCCGGGGCTCCTGGCGTGAAGAATCCGGGGTCCGGGATCCGTGGTACTCCCCAGGGGTACCTAAGGAGGCAAATCCTACTCACCTGCTCCCCGGCGGCGACCTCCGGTGACAGCGCTGCTCCAGACTGGTACCCGGCTTGAAGGACTTTGCCCGGCGCTGAGATGTTTCCTCTTCGCCGTCTCTGCACAGAATGATTTCTCGGCCAATCAGGAGCCGAGAAAGTCGGCTCCTGATTGGCCAGAAATCATTCTGAATACAGACGCCGACGAAGTAACATCTCAGCGCATCTAGAGCAGAGATGTTACTTCGTCGGCGTCTCTAGTTAGAATGATTTCTGGCCAATCAGGAGCCGACTTTCTCGGCTCCTGATTGGCCGAGAAATCATTCTGTGCAGAGACGGCGAAGAGGAAACATCTCAGCGCCGGGCAAAGTCCTTCAAGCCGGGTACCAGTCTGGAGCAGCGCTGTCACCGGAGGTCGCCGCCGGGGAGCAGGTGAGTAGGATTTGCCTCCTTAGGTACCCCTGGGGAGTACCACGAATCCCGGACCCCGGATTCTTCACGCCAGGAGCCCCGGAACCCCAGGACCAGCCCCGGAACCAGGACCAAGGCCCCGGAACCGGACTCTTCTGCCCTGGAGCCCCGGAGGACGGACCCAGGATCCAGGGACCGACCTACGGGCTCAAGGTAGGTAAGTATCAGTGTGTGTGTGTTTTGTGTGTATTAAAGTTTTATTTTACAGGGTGTCAGTGTGATTTTGTGCACTATTTTTTTCACTGCAGAACTACAAGTGCCAGCGGGCCCTTTAATGCCCCGCATGCTGGGACTTGTGGTTCCCCAAGTCCCAGCATGCGGGGTAGGCTTGCTGGGACTCATAGTTCGCCAGTGTAAAACAATAGTTTTCATTCTTTTTTTTACACAAGTCATCAGCCCGATGCCCACCGGCCAGGGGCATCGGGGACAGCCCCGGACTATCAGCATGGGCTGGTAAGTCCTGGAGGGGGGGGACCCCTTCATTGGGGGGGTCCCCACTTCCCCAGGACCCCTGCCCATGCTGACCAGCCAGGGGGTTAATGCTTTGGCCGTGGGAGCTTATATAATAAGTTTCCCCCGGCTGTAGCATTACCCTGCTGGCTGGTTGTGTCCGGTGCTGGTTCTTAAAATACGGGGGACCCCTAGTCATTTTGTCCCCCGTATTTTGGGAACCAGCGCCGGACCTTGAGCCTGGTGCTGGTTTTATAAAATCCAGGGAACCCCAACTTGATTGTTCCTTTGATTTTATGATACCAGCACCGGCTTTTTGAGCCTGGGGCTGGTTATGCTTAGGGGGGGAGGACCGCACGCCGTTTTTTTTTTGTTTTTTTTTTAACCAAAATCGCATATATGAAAATGCGCACATTTTCAGGACTGAAAATGCGCACATTTTCAGGACTAAAAATCGACCGAAATCGCGGCAAATCACATTTTTTGCCGCTAATTCGCATCTCATTACATATGCGATTTAGCGTCAAAAAATGCGATTTTTAAAGGTGCGATTTCTGGCGAGTTTGGAACTCGTCCAAAAATCGCAGCCTATTACATTTCGCCCTAGATGTTTTTGTAAAAGATATTGCTCAAATGGACCAGAAGGTAATTTCCATTCAAGCATTATAATTAAAATATTTCAGCTGTGTACTGTAACTTACCTCAATAACTGAGGATCCTTGAATTGGAATTCTACCTGAAAACACTTGTTGTTAAATCGAAAACACACTGTTGCTGCCATTTGACAGATGTTGGGAGGTTATAAATTGTTGACCTTCCTCACAGCAGTTAACAATTTCCATAGTTATATGTTTCTAAAGATGCTCATTAATTCTATGTTTCAAATGGCAAGCAATGTTATAAAAGGATACTGTATTGTAGGACAGAAATCATGTTTCAAGTTCACTTTCATCAGGAATTAATCCTTTAATGTAGTGCCCAGCATGGTGATTTTAGCTAGGGAAAGGACTTCTACCTGCCACCAGCAATCAATTAGAACAATGACAATTTATGTAATATATTTTCTTTAAAATGCAATTTTTCTCTAAATTTATTGTACAAAAATAAAAGTACAAATAATAATAATAATAATAATAATAATAATAATAATAATTCTGTAATGTTAATAATACCTAACTGATGTGCCTGGTTCCAACAGGGAAATTTCTGCTAGATAGGACATTTTACTCCTTTTTTACCAATTAAGAGCCGTATTTGGAAAAATTCTTGCTTAGTTGGTGGCTGCAAATATCTGTCACAGTTTCCAGACCACCCAGCAGGTCACATGTTCCAGGTTAGCCAGCAGGTACACAGGGAGTGTTCATCCACTGTCACATTTTCCAGAGCACAACCTAAATAGTAAAAAATATCCTGGCCCGGACTAAATACACCCCAGCATACTAAAATAATTGAGTTCTGTCATAGCACTACCATTATATGTGATATTCAAGGAATCAATAAACTTGGGGGTGGTACCAAGGTACTGGCGCATAGCTAACATAGTAACAATATTGAAAAAAGGTAGCAAAACTAACCCTAAAAATTATAGACCGGTCAGCCTTACATCCATTGTGGGAAAAATATTAGAAGGAATAATAAGAGATAGTATCCAAAATTTCTTAGAACAAGAGAAAGTGATAAGTAAGGCTCAGCATGGGTTCGTCAAATATAGATCATGTCAGACTAATTTAATAAGCTTTTATGAGGAAGTCAGTAGGGGGCTGGACTGTTGATGTAATACTGCTTGATTTCGCTAAAGCTTTTGACACGATGCCTCATAAAAGGTTATTAATGAAACTAGGAAATTTAGGGAATAAAATTTGTAATTAGATTAAAAACTGGTTGCACAATCGGGGACAGAGAGTGGTGGTAAATGGCATACATTCCAGCTGGGGTAAGGTTCAAAGTGGAAGGTTCAATATTGGGACCCACCTTGTTTAATATAATCATTTATGATATTGAAAGTGACATAGTGAGTAAAATTGCAATATTTGCGGACGACACAAAATTGAGTAAGCAAATTAACTCAGGAGAGGATGTGGAAACATTACAAAGGGACTTAAATAAAATGGAACTAAGGCTCGAGGAAAATAAATTTCGTACTGAATTAAGAAGAGTATTCACCATTAGAGCAGTAAAATTCTGTAAATCATTGCCGGCGGGGGTTATTACAGCAACTAATGTTAATGAATTTAAATAAAAACTGGGTGCATTTTTGGCCACTAAGGGAATCCTATAGATATGACTTACTCAAGTCAGTAGTTACAAGTTAGATAGGTTGAACTCGATGGACTAACGTCTTTATTCAGCCTTAATTACTATGTTACTATGTATGTTACTAGGTGATGCAGACATTTTGCCACATAACTCTGAAATGAAGCAACCAATTACAATGCCTTTATTTTATAAATATATTTTTACAAATCTATGGACCAAGACCTTTAAATTAGTATATGATGTGTCCTGTTTAGACAATAGCATCATAGGAATAGGTCACTCATAAAAGTCATCCTTATTATTATAATAATTATTATTATTATTATTATTATTATTATTATTATTATTATTATTATTATTATTATAATTTTATTTATAAGGCACCACAAGTGTTTTGCAGTGCCATACAAAGGATAAGTACAGGGACACAAGAATTAACATTACATTAAATAAATAACAGAAATAGAGTACAGGTAAAAAGAGCGCCACAATTCAAAACACATTACAGCTTAAATGTATGTAGTGAGGACTTGATCAACGTGCTACTAGGGACTGGTGGCCAAAGATGGAGATGAGTATGTGGACGAGGATGGTCGCTGTGTGTTTGAGTATGGGACAGCTGTAAGTGAAATGTGAAGAGAAGAGGGCTTTGACAACAGGGAAGAGGGCCCTGCTCTGAGGTGTATACAATCTAGTAGGAAGGGGATACAGACAAATTACATGTGGTGCAAGCGAGTGGGAGGTGCCTTGATAGCAGCATGTAAGCAGGTAGAGATGGTCAAGGCAATATGCCACTTATACATGTTGATGAAATTATTATTATTATTATTATTATTATTATTATTATTAATAATAATAATAATAATAATAATAATAATAATAATATAAAATATTTTTTATAGTAAAAGCAATAATAATAATAATAGTAATAATATAAAATATTTTTTATATTAAAAGCAATAATAATAATTAAAAAATGCTATTATTATCATTATTAATGCTACTACTACTACTAATAATAATTATTATTACTATTATTATAGCATTATTATTATTGTTAATAATAATAATAATAATAGTAATACTAATATTAATAACATTTTATTGCATATTGCAGTATGTATGAAAAACTTTTTGTATTTATGCATGCTGCAGTACAATTACAATGTTCATTTTGTACTTTTACTCTGTAGTTGTGTAGACAAATCATTGATATTTTTAGAAGCACTTTATAAGCATAAAATCTATTCCCTATGCCCTCATCAATTTAAAATTACCATTTTAAGGGTGATTAAATGAAGATTAGTGGCAATGTTCTACTTATTAGGCTGGGTCTCCAAGTGGAACTGATGGTATAGTATTTGTCAATAACTAGTTCACAGCCCTACATGTTATCACATAAACCTCTACAGAAGTATTTGTAGGCAGATCCAACACAACAGTCGCGCAGCCTAAAGTAATATATATTTTTAGCATGTTGCATGTAACACAGCTTCTTGATTACTTTTGGTCTACTGAATGAAAATCCCACATGGTACCCTCTATCAGAATCCAGCAGTGAGGGATTGGATTTCCCGTACCATAGGATGATGATAGATTAACCCAGCAGGGTATGTAAAATGGAAGAGTTTGGACTGAAATTAATTAACATCACAGTTACTGTATGAGACAGAATTGATCTTCGCACTGATGCGATGCTTTAAAAAAAGTCAATAAAATAATTTTAACGGAAAATAAAAGTGCAGGCAATATTGGAGGATGTTGGGTGCGAGACACGGAAAGCAAATAATAACGAAATTCAAGTAAAGTCAGAAAAAGAAAGTTTCTAAGCGTACAGTAGCTTCCTGAACGTAATAATGCAGCAGCAAGTAATTCTAGAACAGAGTGCTGTCAATCTTCTGAAATTTGAATTTGTCAAAGAGAAAGAGTTGTCAGTTTTAGACAGTAAAAGCTTCACTTGGAAAATAACTGAAAAGGAAAAAAACATCCATGGTTATTATATAATGCTGCCCAGCACAATGTTCTAAGGGAGCCTTCTAACAGAGTTGTTTGCCATTAACACTGTTGACATGATCATAAAGTCATCATTGAACGTGTCTTTTTTTTCAACATTGATCATGTCGGCATTCCACATGACCATTGTGGTGTTGTTACACACTGTTTTTGCTATCCCTAAAGGCAACCCTAATCAGAACAAGAATGCTAACCTAAAGCTAATTCTAAGTCCTATGATAGTGTCAATATCATAACACGACCCAAGTGATGTGAGGTCTGAATCCACTATCCACTGCGCTATTTTTCTGCTCTACAGTATATATGCTTCCACATCACCAATCATGGGCCCTCATTCAGTCACTCCTGTGTCCTCTTGCTTGTCAGTCTGTCACAAGCCCAGAGGAATTGCGGTAACATGCCATAGGCAAATAGATCACCCAGGACTATTCAATTAGCCATGAAGGCAGGATGCTAGCTGCAGTTAACAGAGATGTCTCCCTGGTCTGAGCAAAAGAAAACCCCGGTAAATTGCCACTTTTCAGGTACCACAACCCCGTTAAAACTTAAGTCTGGGGGAACTTATTTCAGATTCTATGTGTTCAAGCCTGACAACAGTTAATTTAACAGGCAAGAGGAAGTGGCTCGAATTGAATAACCCCTGGCATTAAAGTATAGTGCTACCACCCTTTTCACACCCATTAAATTAAAAGGCCACATTGAATTCCCCTCTGTGAGTGCTCACTTATAGCCAGATGTATCAAGCTTCAACGAGTGGAGAGTGATAAACAACCAGCCAATCAGCTCCTACCTGTCATTTTTTTAAATCCAGCCTGTAATATGGTAGTTGGGAACTAATTGGATGGCTGTTTATCACTCTCCATTTTCTCACTCTTTGAAGCTTGATACATCTGGCACACAATCATCTACAGTGGACAAAGCTATTTGGGAAATGGTCACAGGAATCTAAAAATTCTACATTGGTGGCCTCTTAAGTGTAGGGAAGACTAGAACATACTGTTTACTTTTTTTCTTTTAATATGAAGGCGGAACTCCCAAATCTCAAATCCTGGTGGCAAGTGGCATACAATTCCAAGCATACACTACAGTAGTGTGACATGGATGCAATAGCCTTCATGAAATATAAGATTACGGTATTGTTCAACTATCATCCCATAATGTATGTTGAAGGAATTTACATGATAACATTTTGGTTAGAAGGAAAAATCTAATGGAGCGGTTCTGAATGAGTCACCATCAACTATATATATGTCTAGTATCTGATTGTGTGTCTCCGAAACAATGCTATTTGTTGGTAAGCGAGTGAAACTACGGGTGACATTCTATGGTATGAGATAAAAGCGCATTTTTTTATCTCGCTCCACATCGCCGCTCTTCGTACTTTCTGAAATCGCATTTTTTAATAATAAATCTCATATTTAATGGGATGCGATTTGGAGGCTGAAAAGTGCGATGTAGTGCGATTTGCGGCGAAGTGGTGCGATTTTATGACACATAAAAGTGCGATTTCTTCCGCCGGTCATGTGCGAGTTTTGGACCAACCGGAGTGCGATTTACAAGACTGTCTCCGCATGACTAAGAATCGTCTAACCTATTGGCCCACCTCTGTCCCCTCCATTATGCATCACACCCCCTATATAAAGGGGCACTGGCGCCATTTCACTCTTTGATAGGAAGTAAGGAGCATGGAGAGGAGCAGTGGCAGTGTGAGCAGAGGAAGAGGTGTTGGTGGCAGAGTGAGGAGTGGCAGAGGGAGCAGTGGCAGAGGGAGCAGTGGCAGCAGCCAGCCAAGAGGAGCCAGTGCGAGAGGCAGCAGAGTACTGCTGAGGTCGTCTTCCATTACAGGGAGTGGCAGCAGTGTGGCAGGCAGCATGGCCACAGCAAGGCCAGCCCTAGACCAGGCCCTGGCGGACCAACCCCAGCAGGAGGAGGTGGAGGATCCGCTGGCATCCCCATCCTATACCCAGGACCTATTCCATACCCCAGAGCAGCTGCAGGAGGGCCACATGTCAGAGGTGGAGGAAGATGGACGTGAGGAGGAGGAGGAGGAGGAGGAGGAAGACACTGGCATGGAGGAGGAGGGGTACATGGCTGGAGTAGAAATTGAGGAGGAGGAAGAGGAGTTTTAAGCTGGACGCACAAAAAGTGGCAGAAAGGTGAGATTCTCCTACGAGGAGAATGCTGCGCTTGTCCGGGCTATTATACCCCTGTTTGACTGGTTACTGGGGAAAAGTCACCACAAGACCACTGCACAGCGGAAAAGGGCTATGTGGAAGGACATCACCCAGCCGGTGAACGCTGTAAGTCACCACAAGCGCCTGGTCAGAAACGTCAAGAAGAGGTTCAACGACATAAAGAGACACCTCAAAAGTAAAATGGCCATGGAGTTGGAGGATGCCACCAAGACTGGTGGAGGAAGCCCCACCACTGTCTGCTACACGTCCTATGAGGTCAAGATAAAAAGAATCATACCCCCTGAGGTTCGGCCACTCCAACTCAGAACGTGGGAATCTGATGTATGTCCGCCACAACTTCTTTAAAGCAAGTAACACTTGAGCAAAATGCTTAGAGAAAGTGGGTTGTGATACCCCCAAGGACCATGAGGTCACAGACTGAGTGGAGCCTGTGGCCAAATAGTACAGGGTACACATTAATTTCTGCAGCCCAGACACTGCATAGTTGCCTCTCCCGAAAGGGTCCAAATCATCTCTCACCTGCTCATATAAGTCCAACAGGTTATTGCGGTTCAGCCTAAACATCCCCACAACCTGTTGGTCCGAGAGGGAGTCCAGGTACAGCCGAGCATGATATATACGTGGGGTTTCGCAGTAGTCGGGGGGCTACCTGGATCTGGTGCGCAGCTTCCTCCCTCCTGCGCAGCTCCTCCAAATGGGCCACATCACAAATCAGCAACTCCTAACCACTCTGCAAAATCTCCATGTCTCAAACCCTCACAGGGGTATATGTAGGGGTGTTTCTGAGTGAAATTGAGGGCACCTGTGTTGAAATTAACCATTTGTGCACTTGACCAAAGTGAGTTCTGGGCCAAATCGCCCAACAGAACCTGGTCTGAAAAAAGTGCGATTATTAGACACCTTAAAAGTGCGATTTACGAAAACGCTTCCCATTAAATAAGCGATTTATATACTTTTCTGTACGAAAACATCTGGATGCGATAAAAATGCGATTTTTTTCACACACTTTCAGTCCGCATGAGTTATCGCACATAATATGCGATATCCGTCCCTTAGCGCATCCTATTAAATATGCGATTTCAAGGAAAAATGCGATGTTGCCATTTTTTGTACTAATATTCGCCAAAAAACACACATCTCATCCCATAGAATGTCTCTTCCTACATATATACAAATATACTGTGTGTGTGTGTGTATATATATATATATATATATATATAAATATATATATATATATATATATATACATGCATACAGTAAACATCTCAGCTAGATCTTGAATACAATGTTCAGGTATTGTGTGAGTGTGTTCCAACACATTATAGCCTATTTGTTCTCTGTTAGCCTTCAGTATGTTTTTCTTGTTCAGAGGATGGAAGCTATTTATCTGCATTCTTATTATTCTTTCATTTCAAAAGTTATTATTTTTTGGTCTTGAATTATTGTACAAAGTTTGCTTTTAATGTCATTTCGGATTACATTTTTCATCATTTTATTAAACAATAGCAGCGATAGTACAAATAAGGTGTAAAGAATTGCCAACGTATATTGTGTTTTGATGCACATAGGACATGGAATATAAACCTGTACTAACCTTGACCACTTTATTGTAGGAGAATGGTTGGATGGGATCATTGTCTATGAGTCTAGTGGTGCCTAAGCCAGTCCGCTGTTAATTTGAAAAGATCGTGCTGCCTGCATGTGCTGCTGTGTAGTATGCTTTTTTGTGTAGTTTAATAATATTACTAAACATTAGTATCTTGGAGCCCAGTACAGAGGATGTATGCTGCAGAGGCAGACCTACCATTGCTGCAGCAGGTGCATTGCACTGGGGCTCCGGAGGACCGAGGGGGCTACTGCTGCCATCCACTGCTGTGTGTCGTATTGTGAACTTGGGTTTGAGTGGAGGAGTGGGCTTAAATTATATTTTTGCACCTGAGCTCACGTTCTGCCATTGGTACGCTGTATTGTCACAGCTGCAACTGCAAAAATATGCTAATGCTATAGGTGGAGTCATGTGTAAATAGAGGCCTAATGCCGGTTTCTGTGATATGCTGCTGTGTTCTGGGATGCAGCACTGGACCATTCACATACCTCCCAACTTCTTGAAGGATGGAAGCGGGACCCCCGCACAGCGTAGCCGCGCCCCACGCCAAAAAGGGGGCATGGCCTATGCGGGAAATGGACGTGTCATATGCAAATAATTGCCGCTTTAAAAATATGGGCAACAGCCACCAAAAAAAACAGACCTCTTTCACCTCGGAACCTATAAGATCTCTAAATAAGATTTCCTAATGTTTCTATTTAGCCACAGCATTTTTTTGTTTGTTTTTTTGTTATAAAATATTCATATTAAATGGTAAATATACTTTAGTAAGTTCAATGAAAAATTTACTTTTTGTTGTGCTCTTTAGTATTTTCTGAATTTCTTTCTCAACTTAATTTTTTTTCATTCACCCAGCATCGCATATAAAATAATGCAAACAATATAAATAACTCTCAAAGTACGCATAAATGGGTCATATAAATAAAATAGTTTTGAAAGCGGGTTACTCGTGGGATACAAGAGACAAAAAGACACCTTGAAGATGGATTACTCGCCGAATCCCCTAATGCGTACATCTCAGCCTCACATCCCAGTGGAAAATACAATGATCTAATTTTAACTCATGGTACAGAAAGGAAGCACTAGAATGTAACATTCCTAAGCGATAATGAAATACAGTACTGCACACGCAGTCAAATGGAAACTGTCAGTGCTTTCTAAAAGTACAAACTGGTAAAGAGTGGGTCCCTGGAAATTAGTGATTCTTCCCAAATATCATTAGGGGCTGAGTTTGATGTCTAATACATGGGTCTAGATTGTTGCTAATTGGTCTCACCAGTTTAAATGTTGGCTTATTAGGTTTACCCATTGGAGCTTCGACGATACGCAGTAATATGATTAATGATCACTCACTGGTCTACTGGTTTGCACAGAGGCTGAGATTCAGATTTTATTACATTGTGTTTTTGTGATGCTCCGGTAAACACAAATACATTTAGCTAAGTATTTAGAGCTGCAGCCACTAATGTATCACAGTTACAACTTGGTGACCTAAAGTATCATTGTGCCAAGTCTAATAATGAGGGTTTTAGGGAATGTACAGTAAAACTATGATAACTAACAATGGCAGCTTACAGGTGCACAACAGGGAGGAACTCAATTTTCAAAATTGTTGCAGACTTTTTTTTTTTAATACAAGTTTATTTATAGTTTTATAAAAAAAACACAAACAAACATTTATGTAAATGATCCACAAAAAGAAATAGGGAGAAAAAGAAATACTCGGAAATTAAAGGGCTGATATAACAAGAGTGCAATAGATCTACTATACATCTAAAATAAAAAAAATTATAAAAATGTATGTCATACTAAAAACACAGGGTGGAAATATAAGCTACATGGAAAAACATAAAGGAATTTGAAGTGAAATTAAATTGGTTGAGAGATTCAGAAAGTGAGAGATTTGGTAAGAAATCTCAATTTTTTTTTAAACGGCAATCATTTACACTGCGAAACCAGTTTGATTTTTGGGAGGTATTGTAAAGATAAGCCAATATTTTTTCGATGGCTGCCACATGCCATATTCTGTTTAGAAGTTGCTGGCAAGAGGGGGGTCAATACATTTACATTGTTTGGCAATTAAAGAATGGACCCCATTCAGGAGTTGTTGCAGACTTTTAATTTGACACAACCAGGAGGATTCACCTGAATTCGAAGGGCATCATTGTCCAATATGTGTGTGGGGGGAGGAACACTATATTGGCCCTACATTGTGCATTTTACCTTATCCTTAGGAAAGTAAACAATGTTTTGCTACCATATGTATGTGTTGTGTGCACACTGCTGGAACATGATATTGTATAGTGAATTGCATTTGATTGAGTTCATTGTATCCAATATGTGTTTAGTGAGCTAGGCAGCACCCAGATCACATACAGCAGTGATTGTGTGCCTATCCTGAGCACCTACACTGAACTACATCTATAGTGTTAGATTGCTATGAGGCACCAGCACTTCAGAAATGGTGATCTGTAAGCTCTGGTCATCTGATATTTTATTGTCATGCTGTGAGCTAATTTTGCTCACTAGATGACCGGAACAGATGACCGCATATCACCAATCCCCGATCCCTGAGTGTTTACATTTTATTAGTTTTCATTTAAGTTTAAACAGTGAACAGACACGCAAGGCTCATCAGAGAAGAGTAGGCTAAGGACACCAGAGGGAAGCCCAAATAATGCCACTTTAGTAAATCATAAGCAGATCACATTTTCCCATAACAAGGTTGGAAAATGTGATCTGCTTACTGGAAAAAAATGTAGGTAAATAAATATTAATATGAATACTTCTCCAATTGCCCTTTAGTATGTCATACTAAAAAGAAATGAAAAGATTGTGAAAACACCAAGTTTTTCATTATTTTAGAAAAAAAATATAAATATGCCCACTAAAATATACAGTGTTCCCCAGATCTTAAAAATTTGATAAAGGAATAATCAACATAAAGACTTCATAAAGATTTGGCATAAGGTAAAATCGAATGCGCATATTTAAAATGAAAAAAATATTATTGCTGGAGAAACAGCAAACTGGGGTGCGCCAACTACACAACTGCTTTGCTAATACTGTGAGAAAATAAAGGGGAATTAAAAGAACGCTATGTGAAGTGATAAAGGGCTTTTGTGTGCTTTATACAATATAAATAGTTTCTTTCACTTATTACACTGACACTTGTTGGACACTTAGACTGCCCCTATGGTTTGCTAAATTACTCTACTTATGTGAAAAAAAAAAACAGGACCTCCCGGGAAAACAAGGAGTTTAAGGAGTTTCTCACCAATTTTGTGTTCTAAGTGTATTGCAACATAATAAAATGAAACAAAAACATAGGGGGTCATGCTTTATAAACTCCCACAGAGCCTTTAAAATTGCTATTCACAGTTGTTTGGTGCGTGTCTTGCATTGAAAACAAAACACTATCTTTACCACTGTGGCCTTATCAGACACCTTAGCCCTAGATGTCACGGAACCATATGCGGTTTAGTTCATTACACGGAAATCTAATGCGGCTATGACAAGATTTGACCAAGATCTAAAAGTATTCATCAAAACTACACACAAAATATTCTTCAGGCACTGGTAAATCAGTAATTATTAGCCTGGTACTTGGCAGATTTAGATGAAGACGGAACCTTAAAAATAAAAGCACGATCTGAAAAATTGTTAAATATTTTTTTCATTGGAGGATCATCTGTAGAAGGTGAAAATTGAAGAGGCCGAGGGATTTACAGGGTCATTAGTTATTGTAGAGATGGTTTCAGTGGATAAGCAAGGTGAAAGCCTGGCGGGAGGGGTCTTTAGTATTTCTGGAATCTATATAGTAGAGGCAATAAAGGTTTAAAGCTGCTGAATTGAGCAATTACTGCACAAAGACAGGTTTCCAATTCCTTCATGACTGTATGCCATGAAAACATTGCGGACAGTCACCTAATATTACTCCATCTCCAAAGCAAACAGACCTTTAATGCATTCTACATTGCATCTCACAGATCCTTGAGAAGCCTTCTTTTTATAGAATGGGAAACATGCATTTAATCTAACTATCTATTGTATCTCATCCATTTATCTCATATCTATATATCATATCTTAATATCTCATATCTATCTTATACACGGGGGCGGGCATGGGATGAGAGGGATGTGGCATGGGTCTGTGATGCCGAATAGAGTTGGGACAGAGGGCGTGACATCGTGATCACGTTATAGCGGCCCCACTACATAATGCCGAGATTACCAGCATTTGTCAGTATGATGAAGCAATTCAGACTTGCCCACACTGCCGGGAGGCAGAGAGGGCCATCTGATTTTGGCCATTCTGGCCATTCCAGGAGAGTTGGAAAGAATGATCAATTTATTCAGTATTTGTGGTGTTCCCTCCATCTCCAACTACAAGGTAGCCTCCAAAGGTTTCCATGGGGGCTGCTATGCTTTTGGAATTACAGTACCAAGCTCCTGACTGCAAATCTGAAAATGGCTTTAGAAAATAATAGCCTATGGACTACTTTTAATGTTACCAATAAAGGTATACATGGTAGATGCAAACCCCAAAGAAGAGTGTAGTGTTGTTCTTTCCCGGGATGGCATTTTATCCGACCCATGTCCTGGTAAGGGCACAAGGCTAATTTTTGTATTGCGAAATTAGGCAAAGATATCTTTTCACATCCACATTTTTAAAACAGACTATGACAAATTTTAAATAATCAATTTAATATTAAATAATCAGTGAATGCATTCCTGCACAACATAACCACCGATATATAACCACCCCGACTAAGTTCAGTGGACCACAATATAACGAGAATGTTGCCAATGCCGAATCTGCTTATTTTCAATGCTACCAGCCAATGAATTTCAATAGACTGAAAGGGCTACATTTACTACGGTGGTTGTTCTATTGAAGATGAGAAGTTGCTCATAGCAACCAATCAGATTCTTCTTATTATTTATTTCTAGAAGATAATAGATATAATATGATTGGTTGCTATGAACAACACCCCATCTTCAATAAAACTCCCATCCCAGTAAATTTGGTACTTGTGTTTTATCACACTGCCTGTTATGTAGTTAGAGTAGCGTCCCTGTCAGAATCAGCGTCGTGTTCCCGCGGCCAGCGTAGGCAGCATAGTCAGCGTCCCTGTCAGTATCAGCGTAGTGTTCCCACCCGTTCACAGCTAGCCGGAGCTTACATAGTTAGCGTAGTCAGTCAGGCGTCCCTGTTAGTATCAGCGTCATGTTCCCGCCCATTCGAGCGTAGTCAGTCAGCGTTATGCAGTTAGCATAGTCAGTCAGCTCTTATTACATTGTGTGGAAACCATTGACCATTTTAACCTGCCTGACATGACATGTGTGAATGTGTTCCTGAAACACCCCCACTATCCACGCCAGCCCGAAGCGCGGTGAGGGTATGTGGTACGCGTCCTCCCGATCTTTTCATACCCCCACTATCCACGTTGGCATGGAGTTGATTTCATGAAGTGTGGCAAGTGCAGCGAGCCACCGAGCCTGAAGCGTGGCGAGCGGACGCAGAATACATGTCAAGTAAGCCGCGTCCCCTCGCGGGGCTCGCTGCGCTCACCATGCTTCAGGCTCGGTGTCTCATTCCGCTCGCTGCACTTTAGAAATTCAACTCCATGCAGACGTGGATAGTGGGGTATGAAAAGGTCGAAAGGACACGTACCGCGTCCCCTCCAGGGCTTGCTATGCTCACCACGCTTTGGGCTGGCGGGGACAGTGGGGGTTTGAAATGTACACTGCTGACATCACCGGTGCACTCGCGCAATGCACCCCTGGGACCGGAGATGCAGCTGAAGAGGATCCTGAAGGCAGCCATGGACGCTGGGGGACACCGTAGAAGCCGGGGGACCATCGGGGCACCACCAGAGGACCAAGTATGAAAAAAAAAATCCAAAATCCGAAAAAATCCCTTATCCAAAATGCTCGTGGTCATTTCGGATAAGGGATACTCAACCTGTAATACATATCTGAAAAGTGCTAAATACTGTAAACTTTTTAAAATTCTTTTTACTTTATTCTTCAAACATTTTTATTTTGCCAAATAAGGTATATTTAAAAATCCATCTTAAGCGTAGTAATGCACATCAACACATCCTGTTTACGTTTTAATATTGTACATTTTAAAACTTTTATTTTACCATTCAACTTTATGTGTATCTCAACAAATAACTTGTAATTATACTGCATCCTATCGGCATAAAGCTATGACACTTACTATTCTCTCCATTAAGTTTTTCAATAGGCTTCAGTTAAATGCCCGTAAATAAGCCATTTACAACAGGTATTTTGCATTGTAGTCGTTCGGAAAATAAATATCGAAAATGGAGAAAACATGCTTTTTACCCACATTATTTCTAAGTGCGGAATCATTAAGCTATCTTGTCAAACGTATATAGACCCTTTAGGAGAGAAAATTCAATTCATTAGGAAGTTATACCCCATTAGGCAGCTGTTTACTGCCAGTTCTCTAAAACAAAATAAAATGTACTTAATCTAAAGTGCGTTTTATGAGTCTTCTAATCACAAAAGATTCTATACTTTGAGATCGTGTTTTTGTTTTTCGGGGGTTTTTGTGTTGATTTTTTTCCCTGCAAATGGCCCGTTTCAACATATCGGTGGATGGATACAGAAATAATTCTTCACACATATGTTTTATTCCGTACAAAAATCAAAGCAATGTCTGCCTGACAGAAGCTCATTCTTGTGTTATTCTTTGTTTTTGAGTCAGTAAAGAAAAGTAATTAATCCCCCGACATCGGGAATCAGGATTTTGCAACACTAGGCACTAATGAGAGAAATCTGGGCTTCTGGCCCTCAGAGTTTAAAAAAAAAAAGACGACAATCTATGAAACTTTATACAATCCCATTTTATCTAACCCAGAAAATACTCAACAGTATGTTAAAATTCTCCTACGGTCCCCAGTGACATTACATACTTAATGAATAATACAATACAGAGCATACAAATTATTATTTTTAATTATCCTGAATTTACATAAAAATCTCATAAACTGCAGCAAGATAGTTCGGAAACATTCTAAAAAGTATGGGATATAAAATACAACTTTTACAAATTTGTTTTTCAGGCTGCTGGAGCCAGTTCTGTAGTCATAGAGCAGAATACTATGGAATCTGTGGGCTATGTAGTGCACTGCATTGCCATTGACAAAAACGAGCATGATTTTGCATAAGTCTGCTTGGGATACAGTCATTAGGTCTACAGCAACTAGGTCGACAAGCATTGGGTCGCCACTGCTAGGTCGACATGAGTCTAGATTGACATGGGTCAAGGTCGTCATGGGTCTAGTTCGACGTGGGTTTAGGTTGACAGTTTATAAGGTCGACAGTCAAAAGGTGGGTTTTTCACTGATTTTTGAGCCGACATGTGCCGACAGGAGGTATTTCATGCCCTACCATCCACTAGGGCATGGTGGGAGAATAAAATAGTGTGCCCAGTGTAGCGAGGCACCGTGCCTGAAGCATTGCGAGCGAAGCGAGCAATGCAAGGGGATGTGGTGCACTTCAAACCATGTCCATGTCGACAGTGTTGACATTCGGTTCAAAAGACAGTGAACCCCATGTCGACCTGTTGACTGTTTGCCTTGCAAATGTCGACCTAATGTTTGTGTCGACCTAATGTCCTGTCGACCTAAACCCATGTCAACCTTGACCCCTGTCAACCTAGATCCTTGTCGACCTTGCTGCTTGTCGACCTAGTGGTGACAACCCAATGCTTGTTGACCTAGTTGCTGTAGACCAAACAATCCCAACCCATCAGCTTATGGGGGGAATCCAAGTAGTAGTAAGTTGTTTGCATCCGTGAGTAGGTGTGGTAGTATGCCACACTTATGGTACTGTCGGCTTCACAGGTCTTTGTTCGCAGCCCCATACTGTAGCTCTGTGATAAAAAAAAGTGTTCAAGTCCAGCACCAGAAGGCGTGGGTTCTAGTGCCATTGCCTTTGCCTTGTTTATTTGCCGTTGCAATGCATTCAGTATAAATAAAATAAATTCTAAACCACAGTTCCAAATTACGTTTTAGACCTGTAGGGACCTAGTCATCACCACTTAAATGGGCCATTTCCCTTCTGCTCCACAGGGGTTTTTATTGTCATCCTTAAGTTTGTCTTATGGTTTGACAGGTGTACCGACCCAATCAAACGCCCAACCTGGGGCATTATTTATTTTATGTAACGGGACATTCATTCATTGGGGTCAGATAAGACCACTTAATATACAGTGGGTGTCATTCAATAGATCTATAGTGAATACACAATAGGTGGACCCCATATGGTTAACATCCAGATCTTCGAAAGGGTTCAAATGTTGATTTGGAAACAGTAGACAGTAGAAAACGTTGACAGGCACAAAGGTCGGCATGGAAATGGTCAGCATAAAAAAAAAATATTTTTTTGTATGTTTCACCATATCTGAGCCAAATTAGTGGAAACATGGAACCTTTTGGGCTAGTTTAGCTCATCTGCTTTAGGCAAGGTTTTTATTTTGAACTTTTGAACCTGTCAACCTTTTGACCCTTTTGCTTTCTGCATGTCAACTGACTGACTGTCATCTTTTTACTGTAGATCTATCAATCAATTGCCATATTCAGCAGACCAAGAGTTTTCCTGCGAGAACAAACAAACATCTTCAGATATTTGACAGGTATACCAACCCAATCAAACTCTTCATCCTCATCTGCCTTCAGATGGTTCTTGTTCTAAGAGACTCCTTTGGGTAGGAGTTCTGGGTATGCCAAAAGGGATCTGGGTAGATCCCTCCACCGCCTCATCACTGACCAGTGCCTCTATGCATACGTGACCTCAAGTCACACATGTGCAGAAGTTCACAAACAGGGGAGGCAATCACTGCTACTACTAAAGTAGCAGTATTACTGATCGCGGTGACAGCTGATTTTTGAATTTACCCTCCCGGACATTCTCCCCAGGCCTAAAAATAGTATTAAAATGTTGGGCATCCAATTTGATCATGGAGATTACTCCTTACTAATTGGGGACAGGTAGCTGTAGGATGCCACCAAAAAAGTAAACTCCTGGAAAGGGTGTAAGTTCTCCATAAGAGAAAGGGTTGACATATGCAAAACCTACTTGGTACCAATATTTTTGTACGTCAGCTCTGTCTGTTTTTTTTGCCTCAATCGTTGTGGTCTAAATTGTGTTCCGTGTTCTTCCAGATGAACATAGTCAAGAGAGGAATCACGTACAGATCGAGGGAGGCAGGGGGCCAGGAGATGGTCAACCCTATAGTTTTCATTGTAACAACTTTTCTGAAGTTGAATATGGGTAGTCTGTTTTTGGACGACCCCCTTCGATGGGTACATGGTTTCATGAAGGAGATATCTCCCTATATTAGAGCATGGATAGATGGAGGTCGGATGAAAAAGCCCTGGACCAGGCGAGGTTACCTCCCGATCTAAGTGATTCAGTCCATAAAGATGATTTCCAAGTGGGGTCTGAAGAAGGTGGGTAATGTGAGAGAATTTTCAAGGAAGGAGTTGGGGAAGGTGATCTTGCAGACCTATTTTCATGCTCCATTGGCTCTAAGGGACTGTTCAGGGACTGTCTGTTCAGATGGGCTGAAACTGCTTAATGAGCAGAGGATCCCGCTGCAGTTTAGAGATATTGCCTGGCTCTCTTTCCAAGGAAGACTTTACGTTAGAGGGGATGAAAAGTGCCAATGATCGTGTTTACCCACAGGAGGAATGTCCTGTGGAGGTGGAGAAAATGGACCATTTCTTTCTTGAGTGTCCCTTTAATGTAGCAGTTTATAAGGACATTTTGGTGACTCTGGGGATCCCTTGTCTTTCGGGGAGGAGTTACCCAAAAAACCCACAGGGCATTCAAAGGTTATGGGAATTTTAATTTATGCACAATTTTCATGGTTAGTTTAGCGGTTAGGTACCACACGTGGAATGCACGATGTCTGATTACATTAAGATGAAAAATCCTCCCATTTAGGATGGTGGTGGGTCTTATCTAACATGAGGTGAAAGTGATGATGGAGATGGAAAAGGAGAAACTGGATGCCAGGGGAGGAAGTCACTGCTACTACTAAAGAAGCAGTACTGTATTACTGATTGCGGTGGCAGCTGATTTTCGAAGCAGCAGTCCCTGCATTGGAGCATTGCTGAATTGCTTTGGTGAAAAGTATCACCCAACTTACAGCAAGTTTTATAATTACTCGTCAGTGGTCATCTGGCCCCTTACAGCATATATTATTTAAGAAAGTGAAAGACAACAAGCAGCCCTCTGAGTTTTCATTTGTGCCCCCCTCCTTCCTGCTATGTTGTCAGACTTGTTTGGTAGAAGGTGATATAATATCTATGTTATCACCCTGCTTAGTTTGCAGTGCTTAAATCATTTTTTATGATTATATTTACAGTAAATTCTGTTTTAAACTTAATTTATAGATTTCAGTGCATTGAGGAGCAGTGGGTGGGCAGCGTGTGCAGTGGCGGTGAGGAGCAGTGGGGCAGGCAGCGTGTGCAGTGGTGGAGAGGAGCAGTGGGGCGTGCAGTGGGTGCAGTGGCAGTGAGGAGCAGTGGTGCGGAGGTGGTGATCAGTACAGAGGCAGGCAGCAGTGGCGTAACTATAGAGGGTGCAGGGGATGCAATTGCTATGGGGCCCGGGGCTTGGGGGGCCCGAAGGCCCAGCTAGCATCCCCTGCACCCTCAATAGTTTATAAAGAAATGTAAAATATTACCGCCCGCCCATCGCCCCCCTTCAGCGGCAGTGTTAAGCTCACAGCAGGAGACCCGGCGCTACTAACGCTGATGAGGATCCACCACTGTTGGTGGACAGGAGACCGGACTGCCTGCTCCGTGCAGGTAAAAGAAGGCAGGCTGACCTGACTGCCGTTCTCGGTGAAAGGAGGTAGGCGCTGCTAAGAAGACCCAACGGCAGCTGTCAGGAGCACTGAGTAGGATACCCATGGCAACAAGAGACGCAGCTGCCATTTCCAGCAACAGGAGCCAGGCGGCAGATCAGGTGACCCAGCGGCAAGGGCGCTGAGCAGGAGATCTGGTGCCTGGGACCACTCAGCAGATATCCCGGCACTTGTAAAAAGAAGCTGGCCTTGGTGAGTGCAATAGAGGGGAGGTGGGGGTTGTTCCTATCAGAAACCTTTAAAACCTTTGCTGTCCAACCCCTCACCCCCCTTACACAGGGCTGCTTGCACTAGAGTGGTGGTGGTGGGGATTAGGGGATACAGAGCAAGGTACACAGTGCCATCTCTCTTGGGGAGGTGGAGGCACGGGGTCGGAAGGTCAAAGTGGTTACTATCAGAACCCTTTCAAACCGTGCTCTCCCTCCTCTCCCCCACCCACACACTATCACCCCATCCTTCTCCCCCCACCCACTCTTCTTCTCTCCCTCCCCTATTAATCTCTTTCTCCATCCCCTTCTCTCTCTCCGAGTCCTTTTTCTCACTCTGTGTTCTCCCCCACCACCACCCCTCTCACCTGATATCTCTCCTCTTTTTCTCCTCTATCCCCCACTCTCTCACCCCCTGCCCCATCACACTCTCTTGCCTGCTATCTCTCCTCTTTATCTCTCTCTCCTGCCCCCTTTCTCTTTGACCACTCTCTTTTTCTCAACACTCACTCATACTCCCTCAGTCTCACCCCACTCTCTCTCTGCCCTAATATCTCTTTCTGCTCCATCTCTTCTTACAGTCTAACCCCCTCTCTACCTAGCACTCTCTTGCTTCTGCTCACACCCCTCCATTTCTCTCTGTCATTCTATTTCCCTATTTATCCATGAAGCCCTCTTTCTCACCTTGACCACTCTTCTCTATTGACAAAGGTGTGGGGGGGCCCTTGCAAGATTTTGCTATGGGGCCCCCAATGTTGTAGTTCCGCCCCTGGCAGGCAGGGCGGATATTAAAATTTATTGGCCCTTTAATTCTGCATGCCGTTACAATGGCTGGAACACGGCAGGCCTTTGAATGATCAAACGTTTATTTTATTTATTGCTGTAAGATCAAATAAATTGCATATATTTTCGAGCCATCGTGTATTTGTAAAGGACATTTTTTTTAATTGTTTGTTTAACAACAGGAGAGCAGAAAAGGCAAACAAATGGGTTGTTTATAGCCAGACAGAGCGCTTTCTGATCCCACATATATGAAAGCTAGCCATTTCTCTAGCAAACAATATTTTGTTTATCGGCCAGGCTGATGAGAAGTCTGTGATATCGCAGTTTGGCAGCAGAACCATTACATTTCCCAAGCCTTGTTTACTGGGGACTGGAATTGGCAGTTGATTAACTGCCCTGATATAGCTGCTTACAAACATGTAGACAAAATAAAGGCATGTATGTTTTGAAACCGACTGATAAGAAAACTTCAATGATTTTTGGACATCTTTTCACCTTGAACAATTGATGCAATCTATTCTATTACTGCAGATGATTAGAGCACTCAAACGTTTTTTCGAGATCCGATGAAATTCAATGTGGAATTAAAAGAAATCTAATCTGAGTTTGCGGAGTGGAACATGCAGTACCTATCTGATTTAATGCGCGAGAGTGCCTGGGATCAACATTTCCACAGTAAGCAAAAGTGACAAAAAAAAATGCCCAGGAAATGGTCATATACTGTACAGAGTACGTCCCTAATAAGATGTACACTTAGTAAACCAGCTGTATGTACACACGTGTCCTCATACACCATACAGCCCCACTCTATGTGCTGATGGGGTGATTCAGACCAGCTTGTAATGGGCCGAATTTGGTCCCCTGGCTGATGGTGGTTGTCTGCACTTGCGCAAATATGCACATGTGTAAACCCCCTGAGGGAACGCTGACGGCGAATTTCTTGGTCACCGAGGTGTTCCCTCCAATTCTGGAGTGAACACCTCGGTGACCAAGAAAGCCCCTCCTTCCTCCCCCTTCCCTCCAATACTGGAGCGAACATCCAGCGTTTTATGGGCGTTCCCACAAAAACGCTGTACGTACCCCTGCAGGTGCAGGTGAGTCGGGCGGCTGACGTCACATGATGCCAACACCCACCACAAATTCAGCCATTCAGACAATCAGTTTACACTGACTTTTATCTGTGAAGGGGAAAAATTATTCGATGGTGAACGACCATTTTTCACCCTTGTGGCCACATGCGAGTGGATGTGTAAGTTCACACACCCACTCGCATTGAAATGCAGGGATGTGCTTGGCAGTGAGGGGGGGGGTGCTCCTAGTAGGCAGCGCATATACGCTGACTATAGAGCGGATCTGAATGAGACCCTAAGTACAGGGGAGGCTTGTCCGTGCCGAGTGTCTTTCTCACTCAAAATACACATCTTATTCACACAAATAAAACAATTGGAAGTGATAAAACTACTTTGTGATCATTCTCATGCAGCACTCTGCATCTTCTAAAAGCCATGCAGTTCCTCTTCCCTGCCTGCGGTGCCGCTCTCTGCTGTGGAACTTCTAGCACGTGTGGTCCGTATTCCAGCACTGATATGCAGACCAGACCTGTGCTAGATACACCACAGCAGAGAGCGAAACCTCAAGCATGGCAGAGCAACTGCCCAGGTTTTGAAATATGCAGGGTGTTAGAATGAACACTATTACTAGATTGCACTGATCAATTTGATATATGACATTTGTACATCTGTGGGTGAATGGGTCTGAGACTGTATACAAAGTGTATGCAGCAGCTGCAGTTTCTTATCACACTAAGGGCCTGATTCAGACCTATTTGGTAGGCCTACCAAACAGGTTCACGCCGCCCTATGTAACAACTGCATCCTAGCACAGTGTCATGCTGCTTTTCCCCAGGCAGGGCGAGACCAGTCTGCGCGCGAGTCGTAGTGGTCTGCACTATGGGGGTTATTCTAGTTCACTCTTTCTGACAAAATCCTACTTAGATGGACAAATCCATGTGCACTGCAGGTGGTGCAGATGTTACTTGTGCAGAGAGAATTAGATTTGGGTGGGGTTTTACTTCAAAGTGAGATCTATATTGCAGTGTAAAAATAAAGCAGCCAGTATTTACCCTGCACAGAAACAAAATAAATCACCCAAATCTAATTCTCTCTGCACATTTGACATCTGCCCCCCTGCAGTGCACATGGTTTTGTCCATCTAAGAAGAATTTTGTCAGTAAGAGTGAACTAGAATAAGGCCCTTTGTTCTGTGCATAAAGTGAAGTCTTACTCTCTCACACAAGTCCCAAGGAGAAAGTTTCTGAATTGGGGTAGCAGGTGTACATCATCTCCTCATGCAGCTCAGGAAGGGCCTGATGCCTCTCTGCCTACTGGTGCACATGCCTCCCCCCCCCCCCCCCCTGCAGACAGCAATGTGGTAGGGTATAGCCTCAACCTCATCTGCACATTGCTATCTGCATCATCACCCTGTATTGATAAATAAAAAAAAGATGCTCTGGGCAACTTGCCTCCCCCAACAAGTGGCACCTGTAGAATTTGTAATACCAACAACAAATGACAAATCTTCTAAACTGGTAGGTAGTTGTACTTTGAAGCAATGCACAGTGCACTTTGTGAGATTTTTCAGTCTCAGAATGATCTGCTCCCAGGTTGCCCTCTGCACTAACCTGTCTACTTTGTACTTTTTGTCTTGTGATGGCAGCTATTCAATTGAACAAACCTCCTTTAGAAACAAGGTCTTGGCTCTAGTGGGTCATTTACAGTATACATTGTACACGATACATTTGCAACATTTTAAAGCTCTTCTTATGCCCACTTTTACGGAACATTTTAAAGATCAAAAAGACAAAAAACAAAATGTTCTGTGGACTTTTAGCATTCATTTACGCTCTTCCGAGAGACAAAAGACAATGAAAAATCCTGCTATGTTAATCTACATGTTGCCTTTCAAAAAAAGAGAAAAAAAAAATGGTTCCAATTAAATTGTTGCTTAAATTTGACACTTCCCTTTATGTTACTGGCACGTAAAGGTGCTGTTGCTGTCTTCTACTTCGGTGTAGGATCTGCTTCTTCATTTCCGCCAGCTGATGCAGCCACATATAAGGTGTGTTTGGCAGTTATCAAACCAACATGATGCCAAATTCTAGATGCATTTCCTAACAGCATCTGGGTATATGGCTTGTTCCTTGGCATCTCCTACATTGACTGGCCTTTGATCAACATCGGTCAACCCTCCTATTATAAACTCCTTGATATAAAAGCCTTTTGTAGAGAGTCGTCCAGTTTACGGCAGAAGTGCACCTGGTTTTATGTGACATTAAATATTGGTTTGCTGCCCTGCCCTCCTGAATGGAATATTTATGAGAAATACTCTGGTTCAGTTTATAACCCTTTTTACTCAATTCTGATCAAATGATCACAGTGCCGAGGCTAAATGCAGAATATCTTAGGTGCACTGATGAGAATACAACACGTAAAGGTTATGCAAAGCACCGCCATAACGTACAGACATTTCTAGACCCTTTTCAAGAAATTAATATAAAATCATAGGTTGCTATGGGTTACAACATATTTGTGCACAATGCATCATGTTATTGAATACACCCTACTGTCAATCATACTGTAGATCAGCATACCTAATAGCAGATTGATTACTAAAGGATACTGTCCTCGTATGGCAAGACGAGAGCAGCCTACATAACTAATAAATAGGTCATGCAGAAATGGGATATGTTCCTATGGAACCAGGTGCGTATAAAGAGATGGAGTCCAATTGATGCACACAATGTAATAACAGGTACCTTAATAATTATTTATGCTCTATATTCAGTATTGAAAGAGGAGAAGTTGCCACAATTAAGTTGCATGTCTATTCAGATTAGTTAGGTAGATACAAGTATCTTTACAGAGGAGAAAGTCCAAACAGAATTCTGTGTTTCCATCTTTGGGGTCAGATGGGATACATACAAGCATACTAACAGATCTTAAAGGGGTACTGGTAGGACCATTAACAAAATTATTTAACCTGTGGCTAGCTACACGTGCAATCCCAGAGTACTGGAAAAGAGTGAATGTAGCCCCACTGCACAAAAGTGGAAACAAAGAAGAAGCAAGTAACTGCAGACCAGTTAACCCTTAAATCTGTAGCAGTGAAAGAAATGGAAACTCTTACAAGAACGAGTTGTAGAATATTTAAAATCCAGAAACTTATGGTGTCCCAAACAGCAAGAATTTACTGTGGGAGATAATGTCAAACAAATCTTTTTGATTTATTTGACAATGTGACCAAATGAATAGATATGGGGGAGGGTGTCGAAGTAGCTTATCTAGACTTTTGTAAGTGTTCTGATACTACACCACATTGCAGACTTAAATAAACTTGAAAGCATGGGATTTGATTCAAAAATGGTTGAAAGATAAGATTTTGTTTGCAGAATAGAAAACAGAAAGTTGTAGTAAATGGAGTGCATTCACAGGAGGGAAAGGTTGCCAGTGGAGCACCCCAGGGATATATGTTTGGACCAGAGCTTAAATATTTTTATTGGTGACATTGTAAATGGTATTTAAGATAAAGTATGTCTTTTGCAGATGTCACAAATGTATGCAGCAGTTTAGACACCAAAGGAGGGGTTAAACCAATGACTGATGATCTAGATAAAGTAAAGGATTGACCAAGAGCAGTACAACTACAGTTTACTGCAAAATATAATGTAATCTCATGCACTTGGCTCTCAATAATTCTTGGCAAATATAGTATTAACATCACTATAATGGAAACTACTGAGGAGGGAAGGGATCTAGGAGTCACCATTTCAGGTAATTTGAAATTATATAAGTTACATTAATACAATGTTAAAAGGAAATTAGGAAGACAAGTCAGATGCTTGGTTGCATTGGGAGAGGAATCAGCAGCAGAAAAAAAGAAGCAGAGGCACTTTATTATCAAGGTCTTTATTTAGCATTAAATACTATGTAACTACGTAAGAGAGGAGGAGGCCTGAGTGCAGCCTCCTCTCTCCCGGCTGCCACTGCAGCACCGCACTAGTGTACAGCGCAGTTGAGTCTGAGCACTAGAGGGCTCACATTTGACTACGCATCTGCAGAATACTTAAAAATGCCACTGCCATTTTTTGGGCAATACTGGCAATGCTTCTGCCTTCATCGCGGGACTCCAGAGGGGTAAGTGTTAAAAAAACAGGTGCAGTGTGCATGGTGTGGGCCCCTCTGGGGCATACAGATGGAGCCACTGTCATCTATCCCTATAATAGAATTAAGTGAGTAATTGGATTACTCTGCTAATCCCCTACTCTATGTATTGTATTGCAGCTGAGAACGATAGGATAGCCATGGTGAGCCATGCTGAGCCATGGCCTAAGGAATATAGATGAGATGGGCTCCTACTGTAGGGGCCCATGTGCATTGCACACATTGCACCCATTATAAATACACCACAAGAAAGAAGTTACAATGCCACTGTATAGGTCAAAGGTATGACCTCATTTATAATACTGTGTCCAATTCCTAATCTCCAGAAGGATATAAATACACGAGACAGTACAAAGTAGAACAACTAAACTGGTGCATGGCCTACACTACAAAACTTACCTGGAAAGACTAAAAAAATCGTAAAGTTTTTAGTTTGTAGCAGAGAAGGGAAACGGGGGACATGATATAAATTTTCACATATACCAAGTGTTTTAGCAGCTTACTGGAGGGAGACATTCTTTAAAGGAAAACAAGTGCTATAACACGAGGACATGCATTGACACTGGAGGGGGTTCAGGGGAAATTTGAGGGAAATTAATTCACAGAAAAGAGTAGTGGACAAGTGGAATAGCCTCCCATCAGAGGGGGTGTAAACTAATTCCATCACAATATATGGTTAAACAAATAGATGTATACATGAGCCAAGTGGTTCTTATCTATCCATCAACCCTCCTGATCTACCCGGCAGTGCGTTAAGTAGTGATCACATTCCTGGTGATTTGTGGAATGCGTCCAACACAGTGTTGTCTTCAGTGTCCTCTGCTGATCCAGCTATGTGTATGTACTCTGTACTTTTCCTCTATCGTATTTAACTGTAAGTCACGGTTTTGCTTATTGGTTTATGTTACTCTGTCATTGGGTGCAGCAGATCCCATGTGGCGCCATCTAAATAAAGGGAAATAATTCTAATAATAACAACACAGGGGTTGTTATTATTTCATATATATATATATATATATATATATATATATATATATATATATATATATATATATATATATATATATATATATGAAATGAATGGATCCATTTCATATATATATATATATGAAATGGATGCTTCTATTTTTTTTTTGAAGCCTCCCTATTTATGCCCCCAAATGCTAGCATGCCAATTATGCTGTGACCTTTGGGACCCTGTGGGGTAAATTTACTAAGATTGGAGTTCTGTTGAAGTTGGGCTGTTGCTATGGGCAACCAATCAGATTTGATATATTATCTTAAAGAAGGTGAAAAATAAATAAGAAGTAAATTCTGATTGGGTGCAATGGGGAAACACCCCATCTTCAATAGAATGCCCATCTTTGTAAATAAACCCCTTTGACTGTCAACATGGACCATATTTGCATATGCAAATGTGGAGATCATTAAACATCAGAGATTTACGTGAGTACTCTAAATCAGGCCCTGTAACTTAACGTACTGTAACTGTAATAGTTGTTACCACTCAGTATACCTTTAATAAATAAGATAAGCGTGTAATGTGTACATGATATATTATACTAGTAGATGCATAAAAATATATGACCAGTTAAATATAAATATACCTACGATAACCACAGGCATAGATTTCCAGTTTGGACTTCAAAGCCGCACTTATTTATAGCCTCACCACTTCCACAATAATATCTTGCTGCAAGTGAAATTCATAAGCACGTTTCGGAAGTGTATAATCCAGCGCTGGAGAAGTGAATAGAAATGTAGGAAAAGCATTTTTCTGTCTCAATGTCCTGACCATGATAAGCAGCGTATTTCATGTCTAGATTTCATATCGTGTCTGCTGGATTGTATACTGGTCCCCTCACTTATATTGTAGGACTGGATTATTTATCGTAGAATGGAGAACTAAATACAAAATTTTATAATAAAAAACATTTAACTCTAAAGTTTTAGGGGTATATTTACTAAAGGTTGTAAAACCAATCAGATTATGTCTATTATTTTGTTAGATTCAATAGAGAAATGAAAGACAGAAGCTCATTGGTTGCTATAGGCAGCATCACCTTTTTTATTTTTAAAAACTTCTGCCTCTATGAATAGATACTGTGCACATGTGCACAGCATATATTCCCCGTTCTGCAGCGCCGGGCAGGGGTGACTCCCAACTGCACCTCCTCCCCGGAACACTGCCAGCGCCGAGTAGGAGGCGGGACCGTCCCAAAAACATGGGATGGTCTCGCGAAAAGCAATAGCGCCTATACAGAGGGAGCGCCTCTCAGCCAGCGCTGGGAATCACCAGGTTCCCTTAGCTGGCGATCGCCAGTGGAGAGGTGCTCCATCTGACAGTTAGTCAGACAGCGGAATCCCTGCTTGTGTCTGCTTCAGGGAAATGGGCAAGGTTAGGGGGGAGTGCGGGGGTTACAAGCGAGATGGGGGGAGTGGCAGGGAGGCAGCATAGGGCAGTGGAGAGCTCCGTCGGAATGGGGCAGGTGAGCATCTCGTGTGTGTGCGCCCCCTTCCGGCGGTTGGCGATTCGATCAGCAGGAGCAGCTCTAATGAGTGCTGCTCCATCCGTAAGCATATCCGTTTCCGGGCTACTCTGCTGCACCAACTACCTTACTCGCTTAGAATGTGTGTTTTATTATGTATAAATTAATCTGGGAGGAACAAAACTATATTGCTAATTTGCACTGATTAAAGTGTCATTTGTGTATCTGTGTGCGAATAAGTCTGAAAATGTGTACAATGTGCTGTGGTGCGGTATGATTCCAAATTCCGAAGTGCTTCATCTGCAACTGTGTACGTTGCCAGCCAATTAGCTCCCACCTCCCACTTGTCAAACCCAGCCTGTAACTTGGCAGGTAGGAGCTGATTGGCTGGCTGTTTATCACTCTCCATTTTATAACTTTTTCAAAGCTTGATACATCTGGCCCTAAGGGTCTGACTGGCACCCCTGTAAGCCTCTTCCTGTCAGCAACTGTTTTTTCCCTGTCACGCTCTGCCTCCCCCTGCCTCTCCCTGTCACCCTTGCCTCTCCCTGCCACACACTACCGTGTTGAATATTGTGAACTTGGGTTGGGGTGGAGGAGGGGGGGGGGGCTCAAATTATATTTTACACCTAGGCCCACCACCCACAAGTTCAACCACTGAATACATTAAACTTTCCACTGGTGCTGCAGAATTAACGAGGGATGCGGGTGGGTCCAGCGATATGTTTTCAGAGATCTATATGTGCTGTATGCAGTAAAGAAATCACTCGAAAAATGGCACCAATGCCATTTTCCAGGAGATTTGTATATGCACAGAAAAGTGGCACAGGTGAGGGAAGAGGACCACATGGAGAGTACACACCGCTGATGAGACAAACCATGCAGTCATGAAAACAGATATGGTGAGGTATTATATTTTCTAACGCTATCTTTCCTGGATACAAAATGCTAAGATTTGTTTCAGTATAATATTAACATTAACGGATAGGTTTAGAGTTGGATGTAACTCCTCTTGCGTCATATAATACAATGGGGCAGATGTATTAAGCCTTAACAAGAGATAAATGCAAGGGTGATAAGGAGAGATAAACGTCCAGCCAATCACATCCCAACTGCCATGTTACAGGCTGTGTTTGAAAAAAGTCAGTAAGGAGCTGATTGGCTGGAAATTTATCTCTCTTTATCAACCTTGCATTTATCTCTTGTGAAGGCTTAATACATCTGCCTTAATGTCTGTAAAATTCTAGGCACCACACAAGAGCACAGCTTCTGTCCTTTGGGCTTGTAAAGGGGAATGTAAAATAAGCAGAGATGCATTTGATTTTGAGGATCATCTTTTTTTTCTTTTTTTTTGTGGGGCAACTTGACTGCATCCCAGTCAAGAAGCAATGAGTTTGCAAAGTTCTTTGCAGATAAAGTTTCCACTATCTGTGCAGGAATCCAAACTGTGCCACTAAATGACGGGCAATCTCCCAAGAATGTTAATGTAAGCTACCTGGTTCAAAGAACAGCTTTGACCAAGTGAATGAAAAAGACATACTGTAGCTGAAACTAAGGTGTAATCTACCTGTGATCTGGACCCTGTCTCAACCAAGCTTCTAATAGGGTGTATGGACATTATTGGACCTGTGTATAAAAAGCTAGTTAATTGCTCTTTGTAGAAAAGACTTTTTCCTGAGCCACTAAACTAAGCAATCAATAGACCACTTCTCAAAAGTCTAATTTACACCCAATTTGCATGACAAACTACACACAACAGACTATTCTGTCGTGTGAACTACACACGACATAATTCTCTTCCCCGCACAGTGTGAGAGGCACCCACTCTGGCTACCTTCAAATATAGACTCAAGACTTTCCTGCTCTCTCAAGCATTTCACTAATATCCACTGTTAAGCTTGTATTGTTTTTTTGTTCCGTGAAGGCAAATGTAAAGCACTTTGAGTCCTACTGGGAAAAAAGAGCTATATAAATATTAATACTATTATTATTATTATTGTTGTTATTATTATTACAGGGTTGCCGACCCTCCCGGAATTACCGGGAGTCTCCCAAAAATCGGGTCCCCCTCCCGGCCCCACAATCTGCGGGTCTCAGAGGAGGGGGCGGAGCTAAAATGCCACACTCGTGTCATTTAGCCACGCCCCCTCCATGGAGATCAGTGATTTTGACTATTTCCTGTAATGGGGGTGGGGCTTAATGACGTCACAGTCAAGGCCCCCCCCTCCCCCCCCAGAGAGGAGCACTTGAAAGTCGGCAACCCTGTATTATTATTATTATTATTATTATTATTATTATTATTATTATTATATGTCAAGTTACAGTCTGGTTTTAAAAAATGACAGCTAGGAGCTGATTGGCTGCTGCATTATCACTGGCCACTTTATGACTTCATCAGGCTTAACAAATTTGCCCCTGAGTTGAGCATGCCTTAAAGTTACGCTATGTAGGAGGCGTATCTTTGTGAAGCACCCAGGCCTGAGAAGAAAATTAACAAGTTGATGATGATGGTAATGGACACCTTTTTACATTAGATGGCTACATGCTGGATTTGTTCATAACTCCAAATAGAAAATATTTTTACAGAAAAAAAAAAAAAAAAAATATATATATATATATATATATATATATATATATATATATATATATATATATATATATATATATATAAGAGGCACATTTTCACATTCAACCGAGGCTCTGAATGGTCAACAACTGCATTACATACAATTTATAGATTTAGATATCAGCAATTCAATAATTGTCATTTTATTTTACAGCATTCTGCATTGCTAAAATCCCCCAGGATTTAAAGTTAATATTAATTAATTAATGCTCCCCACATAACCCCATTTGAACGCAGGTGATATATGAAGTTAGAACTATGATTTTTTTTCTTCTTTATTTCATTTCTTTTCAGCCTGTTCCGCTTTTCTTCAAATTCTATTTATTACACTGCCTGTGTCTTTCCAGGATTGTCTAATGAAATGGTATAAGATCCTAAACTAGTTATCTGAGGAAAGTAGTTTCTTAATATATTGCAGCATCGCAGGGTGCATTTGTAAGAAAAAGGAATTTAAGCCCAATATAAACCTTTTGAAATGTTCTGAGTGTTACAGTGATTTTATAATTTGTTCTCTTTCAAGTTCCCATGCTTTAAATTTTCTCTGTAGACTTCTATGGTTGAAGTTTTGTCTATTCATTGCTTTCATCAATTATAAGACCAGGCTAGAGATAATGCTAGTTTTATAAACTGGTAATGTAAGAAAATTGCATTTCACACTCAAGTTTCCGATAGCACAACTCCTTCTAGCTATCAGAGGATTATGGATGATACTCAAATGTTATTCTTTTGTGTATTGCAGAATGGTCTAAGACTTTTTGAAATGCATTTTTTATATGCGCTGCAGCCAACATCCTCAAAGCGAAGAAGTACGTACTGATTGAAGAATAAATGTATAATCCATTTGGCTTGGTCTTTTGTTATCGATGGTCACACACTTTCTATGCAAACAGGGGATGTTCACTGGCTGCATATATAACTATGCATTATCTTAGCACGGACATTTGCAACAGTTAATGATTTGTCACAAACCAGTAATCTTCAAAAGTACTGAGAAGTTCTGTACAGTGTGTGTTACTACCTTTAACGTAAGAAGGGAGAATGCTATCGTCCCATGTTACTGATGCAATGTGAAGAGAAAGAGAAAGAGAAAGAGAGAGAGAGAGAGAGAGAGAGAGAAGAGCTGATAAATTTGCAGTAGACAGAAAGAGAGAGAGATTGAAGAGCTGTGACAAGTTGGCAGTAGAGCGAGAGGGAGAGAGAGAGAATAGCTTATTACAAATTGTCAGTAGAGAGAGCAAAGAGCTGGGACAAGTTGGCAGTAGAAAGAGAGAGAGAGAGAGGGAGGAGCTGGGACAAGTTGGCAGTAGAAAGAGAGAGAGAGAGGAGCTGGGACAAGTTGGCAGTAGAAAGAGAGAGAGAGAGAGGAGCTGGGACAAGTTGGCAGTAGAAAGAGAGAGAGAGAGAGGAGCTGGGACAAGTTGGCAGTAGAAATAGAGAGAGAGAGGAGCTGGGACAAGTTGGCAGTAGAAATAGAGAGAGAGAGGAGCTGGGACAAGTTGGCAGTAGAAAGAGAGAGAGAGAGGAGCTGGGACAAGTTGGCAGTAGAAAGAGAGAGAGAGGAGCTGGGACAAGTTGGCAGTAGAAATAGAGAGAGAGAGGAGCTGGGACAAGTTGGCAGTAGAAAGAGAGAGAGAGAGGAGCTGGGACAAGTTGGCAGTAGAGAGAGAGAGAGAAGAGCTGGGACAAGTTGGCAGTAGAGAGAGAGAGAGAGGAGCTGGGACAAGTTGGCAGTAGAGAGAGAGAGAGGAGCTGGGACAAGTTGGCAGCAGATATGGAGAGAGAGAGAGAGATAGTGAGAAAAGAGCTGGGACACATTGTCAGTAAAGAGAGAGAGAAGAGCTGGGACAAGTTGGCAGTAGAGATAGCGGGAGAGAGAAAAGCTGGGACAAGTTGACAGCTGGCAGTAGCGGGAGAAAGAGAGAGAGGGGTTGAGAGTTAGCTTGGGCAAGTTGGCTGCAGAGAGAGAGAGAGAGAGGGAGAGAGAGAAGAGCTGGGAAAAGCTGGCAGTAGAGAGAGAAAAAGAGAGAAGAAGGTGCCATAGCAGGGACGAGGTTGCAATATGTTTTGAGCCTATTAAAAAAATGAAATTAAATTGAAGATTTACATTAAATCATACAGGGTTACATTTACAGATATAGCGCCGCTCATCTAGCACCGGGGCTCGCCAGAACGCCCCCGCTGGCGAGCGGATGCTACATCTGACTGGGACGTGTGAGTGTCCCACACGCACGCCCGTCCCAGTTTCCCGTCGGCGGGGGATGGGAACCCTGTCCGTCTCTGCTTCAGGGAGATGGGCAGGGTTAGTGGGGGGTGGGGGAACGTGGTGGGGACCGGCGGCGAGGCGCGCACGTCCCCTTATGAAGTCTGGTGCATGGCGAATCCATCGCCTGCCCCTGCAATGATGGAGCCGGCTCCTTCTGTACTAAAGCTTTTATAAATGAAAAGGGGTAATATTGCCCATAGCAACCAGATTCTATCATTTTCTAGGATTCAATTGAGAAATTTATGTTGGTTTTCATGGTTAACAATACAACTATAACTCCTCTTCCTTCTACTATTACTAATAAAAGTAATTATAGTAATTTGTCCAATTATTTACAGAATAAATCACATATCTCACATGCAAAGAAGTTTGGGCTTTCGAACTGTAGGTGTGGTCACAGCTAAATAACATAATATTTTGAAATGTAATATTAATAATAATAATAATAATATAAGGCCATAATTGTAACAAAATATTAAGAATATATCAATATTGTATATCTACACCTTTATTTTTTATATTATTTATCATCTGTCTTTTAGATATTGCTTTACTATTACTGCAAATAGATGTACTGTAATATAAAGCATATTACGAACCCTAATCCTCGCCAGACCTTCTCTCGAAAAGTTACATTTTGTTGCTTTCAAAAAGTCCATTAACCAGTTTCTCTTATCAGAGATTTTAGTTCCGAAACTGTTCCTTGCGCGCCTTGGGCATTATCCATTTTGATGAATTATGGTCTTCATCTATTAAAGTCTGTTACAATCTCCGAATTTTCAGGACTTTTGTTCTAAAGTAGATCGATGCAGAGCATGAGTCAGGACTGATGTGCTTGTATTGTTTATTATATTGCTTAATCTCAGTCAATTCCAAATATAATGGAACACAAGGGTACGCTGTTAGTAAAGTATGGATGGACGAGAGGCATCTGTCTATAAATTGCATGCAAACCCAATATAAAAGCAAAGACCAACAAAGGATATCTGGAATGAGAAAATGTAGGTTTTGAATATAGTATCTAAAACAAAGCCAAGGAAGCCACCACACAGTGTACGCACAGCATTGTGCACCTATATATTCACTGGAGCGGATATGGAGGTTACTGCAGAGGAGAAGACAATTGAACAGGTAGAGGGAGAGAGAAGAAGTTGTGCAGAATGCAGGTGACTCTATAGTCTATAAGAACAGATTAGGGCGCCTCTTTATGGATTATTATGTGGAGCATTTCAAAAGCGAGTCTTCAATGTGCACAGCAAGTTCATTAACATTAAGCTATGCAGACACCAGAAGAGGAATGATCTAGGTTTTCTTTCTGTCAGAAATAAATGATCCAGAGAATATCCAACTTGCTATATACACACTACACAATCATTCCATAGATGTTTAACAGGGCTGCAAAGTGCCCTGTTCCAACCAGTTTCGATCAGGGGGTGGACGGGCTGATGACATCACAAAGGGGAATCAGCTCAATGGGAACTAGGAATGTGGTATAGCACTCCTACTGTGAGGAGCTGACCTGTCAAGTTTCTGAACAACAGTCAACTCCCAGGTGCAGTGTATAGAATGTTCTAGTCAACCAGATGAGAATTGTGTGATAGTGCCGATGATTGTACTATGTGTACCTAGAGTTACTCTTTAGTTATAGTTATTATGGTCCCCAACTTTTCGATTTATCTGGAACATACATGTGCTCAATAGCTACTTCCCAGTACAATATATTACTTCGGGGACTATTTAGCAATTATTATTTGTGGGATATCTCCCAAAAACAGGTGTACCTGAAAATAATAAGTAACCCTCTAAATATTTCTATAGGGGAGTTTGCAGCTGATATCGCATCAGTTTCTATGGGGGCTATTTATGCAGAACGTTCCAAAGGATCCCTCCCTGCCACTCATCACTCGTGCGTGGCCCACAGCCGGTACATGCATCCTGGAGTGGAGGCTTCTGGGAAATGAAAATAAAGTGGTTACTAAGCCTCTGTCGCTGGATGTGATGAATGATGAGTAGGTGCAGTACTTAATTGATGCAAATCATATCAACATACCTCCCAACATGACCCATTCCAGGAGGGACAAGGTGCTCTTTCACGACTTTCATGCCAGTGGCAGTTGCAGAGCTGCAGGGCGGCAGCACAGTTCAAAATTCAGATATGGGAGTCCCACCAACTTCCACCCCAAACACCACAGTCTGGGACTTACTGGCAGGTGTACAGTAGATCCCCAATATGAATTTTGGAAAGTGGTGCAGTCCCACCTCTGCAACTGCCACTGGCAAGGAAGCCCAGGAGCAGAGCATTTTGTCCCTCCCCGAATGGGTCATGTTGGGATGAAATAATAATTATCGGATCAAAAACCTGAAAATAAATAGGTACTTTGTACTAACCTATGATCCTCTGAATGTCAAATTATTCTATTCTAATATTAAACATATACAAATATGTAACAGGTGTCATCTATCCTGTTTTGCTTACAAAATTGCTATGTGTTTTCTTTTTTTAAATGACTTAAATGAATAGACTTGCATGAGTCAAACTCACAGTCGGCTTTTCTGCCTTACGTAGAACAAGAGGAAGAAGATTGCTGCAGATTGGCCTTGCCCTTTCCATAGCAGTCCTGTGCAGTTAAAATTCTTTGGACGTTGTATTGTCAGGAGGAAGAGCTGTTATTTTAATTCCATCTGTTTTCTGTGCCACAAACCTATCACCATTTGCAGCAGTGTTCTGCAATGAGTCACCGCGAACCCAGGGCAGAGTTTAATTTCAATGCATGGGCAATGTAAGAAATGCCATGTGCTCACATCCTACCTGCATGGAAGGCTAACAAAGGCATTATTTGAAAACATTGTGTTAATCTCCATAAGAAAATGTTAAATGCTCCATAGACACAGCTCTGCAAGATGAAGATAAGCTGTTTTGATAGTCTGAACAAGGAAGTAGATATGTAACTTGCACAAACAAAGTCCGGTTTTAAGTGAATAAGCATTTGATGTTTGTTAATCCAGAGATCATAGAGCCACAACAGCATTTAAACTTTAGAAGAACGGAAGATGGGATTGGCCAATCTGCTGGTGCAGCCTGATAAAAAACACAAACCCTTAAACATGGATTTTCTTTTAAGCTCTAATGTCACAACCGCAGTTTGGTAACAGCTATAAAATATAACGATGACCTAAACTATCTAAGTGAGTAATGTGACTAGGAAAATTATTCTTTCCCACCTCAAAGAAAAATCAACATAAGTATAGAAATGTACAGTACACACAAGAAAAAAACATACAATCCAATTAGTAATTACCTTTTATCTGTCTGCTATTTTATACGTAGTTTCAGTATAAATTTTCACCTTCCGTCAATGTTAATAAATATGGACTCATTGGCGAATTTTAGCGGGGGGGGGGGGGGGGCAGCCATGGACTGGCCCAACGGGGAACCAGGGGATTTACCGGTAGGCCTTGGTGATTGATGACCCCGCCCACCTTTTTAGGTAGGGGGGCGATCGCAAAACCTTTAATGCTACCAGCAATCAGTCGCAATTGACTGACCCGGTGGCTGCAAGATGGTCTTGTTATAGCCGCCCGGCAGTGATCAGCTATTGACTCACCCAACGGCGGTGGCTGCAGGCTGGGAGCAAGAAGATGGGCCATTACAGGAAGGCCTGCCCGCCTTTCCGTAAGGGCCCCTCTTCTTGCTCCCAGCCTGCACAATGGTGACACACATCATTTTTGGAAAAGGAGGCCTTGTGCCACCTCCAGGCCCTCAAAGGCAGCAGACTTATAATCAGATAGTCTCCTGCCAATCTGCCCGGTGTACAAAATCTAAGTGTATATACCATATTCGCCTGCATGTCATGCTGCACAAGTCTGGGCCTGATTCAGAGCTGCATGGGTGGGTTATTCTGGTTCACTCGCAAAGACACAATCACTCTTGAATGGACAAAGCCATGTGTACTGCAGGGGGAGCAGATATTACATGTGCAGAGTTAGATTGGTGTGTTTTATTGTTTCTGTTTTCTGTGCAGGGTAATTAGTGGCTGCTTTATTTTTACACTGCAATATAGAGGTAGAGGTTCTCACACTGATGGCCATACTGGTATGGAAAATCGGCCCCTAGTCTGGTGTTAAAGATTGTAGCCAAAGAAATACACAGTTAGATGGTTGTTCAAAGTGGCCGACCCAGCCCTGGCGCATTTACTCTAAATATCCTGTAGCTAGTGGTGGTTCCAGAGGTTGGGCTGCAGCACAGTCTAAAATTCAAATAGGGGCATGACACCAACTGCCAATGAGTATCCACCAGTGATGTTTGGCAGTGGATTGATTCGCAGTTGGTGTGGCTCCACTATTTAAATATTGGAATTCGCTGCAGCACCGACAACAGGATCACAATTAAAGATGTTAATTGGAAATATTCACAGTTTAAGCCATGTCCAGTCCCCCGGGGAAACACATCCAGTATGTCTACTGTAAAGAATGCAATCTTAAAAGTTAATAATTATTAAAACACTTTTGGTTCTTAAGAGCAATGTCACATCTGTAGAGATCAGAAACAGATTTGCCAAAGTCAGTGGAAGGCAATTGTTCTGCAATGCAAAATTATAATAAACTTTTCAATTGAGTTATAATTAGGCAGAAAATTAGAAATAAACCCACTGGTTTAATTATTTTAATATTTCACCTTACACTTTCCTGGGTTAATTACTGCAATTCATGATTCAAACAATCAAAAAAAGCAGCTGGAGTTTGAAAAATATATATATAAAATAACAACTTCATTTTCTGATATCATTTGCGCCCAGTGCCATACAAATATTTAACAAGAAATATATAGCGGTGTGTCCGGAATGTAATGGCAGCTATTAAATAAATGGGAAGATGGTACAGATACTTCTGGCTAATGACGTTATGTGTCTTAGATTATTTCTTGACATCAGGATAGCCTGTTAGATTATAGATAGAGGTATATGTATATGGACATATCCCCGGCACTCCAAAAAGTTTTTAGTGACCAAAAAAGTGCATCATCAACATTTCGGGGTTAAAACCCCATCATCAGGAGTGCTGCTTCGTTCTTGACCTTAGAGGTAAATGTACATATAAATCTGCTGAGTTTACAGTAGAACGAATTGATATAATTATTTGACCTGACGTGACCTGATGTGGTGTAGGGATAGATAGATAGATAGATAGATAGATGTTTTTTTTTTTTTTTTTTAAATCAGGCATGTGCAACCTGCGGCCATCCAGCTGCTGTGAAACTACAAGTCCCATCATGCCTTGCCACAGTGCCTTTTGCTATTAGGGAATGCTAAAACTATGGCAAGGTATGCTGGGATATGTAGTTTCAGAACAGCTGGAGGGCCATAGTTTGGACATGGTTGATTTAAATCAATGAAATGAAAACACTACTTCCAGAAGGTAAAAGGTAGACAATGCCACATATGACTTACTAGTAAGCCCGCTTGAAGCAAATGCTTCGATAACTAGTCTTCTACCTTGTGATTGCCTCTGTGTTTGTGCAAGTGTGAGAGAGAAAGAGGTGTAGTTTCACTCGCTGCCAACAGATGGCAGTGTTTTGGAGACACACAAATGGACATTAGACATATATAGAGATGATTACCTCCATGAAAGAAGCCACATCATAACATTGATTCTTGGGAATGAGGGCACAGTGGGGCATATCTGGGCTGGTAACTGTCAAGGTATCCTCCAATAATAAATGTATTTATGTATAAGGCAAGATCGTTTATACAGCAGTATGTATGTTAAAGTATGTTCATTTTAAAGCTGTGTGAAAATGATCAGAGACCAGATGACTCTACTACTAAGCTACTATGGAAAACAATTTAACTAGATTTACTCTCATTACAGTACTATTGTATAAAACTGCTGTCAGTGTCATTGGTGGAAACTTACTAAGATGGGAGTTCTATTTCACATGGGATGTTGGGATTGAGCAACCAATCAGAACCTACTTCTTATTTTATAAGCACCTTCTAGAAGATAATAGATAGAATATGATTGGTTGCCCATAGCAACATCCCAAATGAACTCCCATCTTAGTAAATCTCCCCCATTGTCTTATTTCTTGGACTGAGTTTTTCGTTGACTATTGGAGATTGTTGCAGAGCTTGTTTTGGCCCTACAGAGACAGCTGTGTGGAAGAGAAGACAGAAAGCCATAGCCTGTCCCTCAATATGGCAAATGACATGCCTTGATACTGTACAGTTTACAACATAATACTTAGCCAATCAGCAGAGCGGTCTCTCTTTCGCATGCCGACCAAGTTAGTGCTGCTGAAGGAGCATTGTGATTGGCTGTTCCCAGTAGAGCTCACTCCTCTTGCTATACCCAGCCCTGTCTATTGATAACCCTGCCAGTTTATTCAGGATGTTAGAGAGTTTGATGAGATGCAGAGATGAGCTGTCTGGGTTCCTGCATACAATGGGGTGTACATGATCAGATTACCTGTAGCTCCAAACATACACTGGTTACTACTTATGTTAATCACACTGTTAGTTGGAAAATAAGCCACATCTTATGCACTGGCATGATATCCACTTTTTAATATTAGTGATTTTGAATATGATTCATGTGAAGATATGGATTCTCTGATCACTTAGGTAAACAGTTTAGGAACATGGCAAAAGCTCTTTATTGTAAGTATATACACACAGTGCACTATCACAGTAACAATTACCAGCCAGGAAGGTATCTTAAGGCCCCCATACACTAGGGCGACTTGTCCTTAGGACAAGTCGCCCCCGACTTCCCCCTGAGCTTCCCCGGCTGCTCCCCGGGGGAGCTTGATTAGATTGGCACTTGATGTGCCATTTTTTACATGTGATAAATCGTCTCGATTTATCACATGTAAAAAACCCGGGGAGCAGGGGGGGGGGGGGGGCTAAGAGGTGAGAGCTGGTGGGAGCAGGGGGACTGGGGACGCTGCAGGGGACACATCTGTGTCCCCCGCTGCTGGGGACGCTGCGGGGGACAGCGTCTGTGCGGCGAGAAGGTAGAGGGAGCAGGGGGGGCTGGAGACGCTGCGGGGGACACGTCTGTGTCCCCCGCTGCTGGGGACAGCGTCTGTGCGGCGAGAAGGTAGAGGGAGCAGGGGGGGCTGGAGACGCTGCGGGGGACACAGGCTGCATAGAGCCGGGCAGGGGGAGCCGGCCGGGAGCTGTCAGTAATGAATAAAAAAAAAAGCCCATACAATGAATGGGCAGCCTGTGATTGGCTGCTGAGCGCTCTCTCAGCCAATTGCTGACTGGCTGAGAGAGCGCTCAGCCAATCACAGGCCGCCCATTCATTGTATGGGCTTTTTTTTTTATTCATTACTGACAGCTCCCGGCCGGCTCCCCCTGCCCGGCTCTATGCAGCCTGTGTCCCCCGCAGCGTCTCCAGCCCCCCCTGCTCCCTCTACCTTCTCGCCGCACAGACGCTGTCCCCAGCAGCGGGGGACACAGACGTGTCCCCCGCAGCGTCCCCAGCCCCCCCTGCTCCCTCCACCGCCCCACTAGGTCCCAAGTCGGGTGGTCGGACGTGCAGCAGGTCCGACCACCCGACGCAGATCCGATGCGCACGGGACCGCGCATCGGATCTGAGGGGACATCAAAACTAGCCGATTTTGGTCCGATTTCGGCCAGATCCGACTGATCTGGCTGAAATCTGACCAAAATCGGCTAGTGTATGGGGGCCTTTACTTACTAAGTCCCCACAGTAGTATATGATTACCGATGCTTGCATTCCTTAGCTACACAAGCTGGCAGTAATTCTGTGTCCCCTGGCTTGGGATACCAGCTCACACATCGCCCTTCGCCATGAATTCTCCACACTGACGGCACCGCAATGCCTTGTCCACTTCTGTACGTCAGAAGTCCAACTCCTCTCTCTGCACCTCCTGTGCTGATCTCCCCCAGTAGAGCTCACCCCCCTTGTTATACCCAGCCCTGTCTATTCATAACCCTGCCAGTTTATTCAGGATGTTAGAGAGTTTGATGAGATGCAGAGACGAGCTGTCTGGGTTCCTGCATACAATGGGGTGTACATGATCAGATTACCTGTAGCTCCAAACATACACTGGTTACTACTTATGTTAATCACCTTTGATAGTCAGGGGGATTTAGAACAATGGGCAATTTAACCTATAGTAAATAACACTCTGGCCAAGACTTATTCATATTAACACTTACATTAAACACAGTATAACCAAATAAAGTACATATTCCAAATATAACAGGTAAAATATAGCTATACAATATAATATTATCCAGAATATAACTAATAACGTATTATAATTAAGTGGAGTTCATGAGCAGGACCAGGGCTTTGAAAGTAACCGCAGTCATCTAACACTGTGCGACACGAGGTGCCGGCTGTGTCGTCACAATTCACAAATATTGTACAGGGGTGGGTATAGCGCTCAAGTACTAATGTGCGAAGGGGCTGCAGACCCAGAGTGGTCCAAACTCTAGATATGGGATATGCAAAAACAAGAGGGTGCTGCGCTCACCTTCTGAGGTGCTCACACAGCCGCTGCTGACTGGGAGCACTTCTATATGTGCCCTTAAATGCTCAGTGTGGTACGAACTGAAAGGAGGACAAAGTGTATAGGTGAATAAATATGTTTATTTATAACCTTGTGGGTGGAAGGATGGGGGATGGGGTGATGAGCTGCACGGCTCATCACCCCATCCCCCATCCTTCCACCCACAAGGTTATAAATAAACATATTTATTCACCTATACACTTTGTCCTCCTTTCAGTTCGTACCACACTGAGCATTTAAGGGCACATATAGAAGTGCTCCCAGTCAGCAGCGGCTGTGTGAGCACCTCAGAAGGTGAGCGCAGCACCCTCTTGTTTTTACAATTCACAAATAGAATTCATTTGACCCTCCCCCTCTTCACAGCTTCATCACAGTGGTCCCTCCCACTTCCTGCACCTAACTTTCTGTCAAGGGACTTTTCCATATATCCTAACCATAATTGCAGCCTAACCCTAGCTGCAGCCTTACTCTAAGGCTAACCCTTATTGCAGTCCAACACTAATTGCAACCCAAATCTAGCTGTACAGTATTTGTAGCTTAACACTAATTGCAGCCTAACCGTCATTGTAGACCAACCCTAACCCAAAATATAGCCTTACCCTAATTGGAATGTAACACTTATTGCAACCCAACCCTAACCCTAATTGTAGCCTAACCCTAATTGAAGCTTAATTCTAACTTCATCTCAACGCTAAGCCGAACCCCAATTGCAGCCTATTACTAACTGCATCCTAATTTTAAGTCTAACCCTCATTGCAGTCTCTCCTCAACTGCCACATCATGTGTTGACTATATCATTAGTAATTTGTTTATGTGTTTAAGACATACAGTACATACCTACACTCCATTAATGGCTTGGTAAATCCCGAAAATCGGGTCCCCCTCCTGGCCCCTCAGAAGGGTAGGGAAGCCTCTCACATTTAGTGGGCACGTTGCCTCATTTAGTACCATCCCCCAAGAGCCGCAAGGGAAGAGGGTGGGGCTTAATGATGGCACGCCTCCCCAGAAAAGCTGCAGGAGAACTTTAATGTAGAGAAGTATGGATTAAGGTGCCAAAATTAAATATTTCATTATTTTGCTGAAACATTCACTCACATACTATAGGTAAAGAATTTAAATAAATTTTGATGTTTAGTTCCATTTCATTACTGTATATTTAAGATACTTCACCTCTCCTTGAACTGTAGTCTCTGCTCTGCCCTTCAGAACTCTTTTAGTTCCTGCTTGTTTTCAATCTTCTCAGGTATACAGTGAGTTGCATGTACAACACACAGACCCCTGGGGACGGAGCTTAGTCAAAGCAGTCATCTTCTGTTAGCATCGTGTGTATTTTTAGGTCATCTCTTTCTTTCTAATTTTTAAAGCACTTGATTTGATTCCACTGTTTTTTACATTAGTTTTTGCACAGATGGAGCAGACATTGCAGAGGTGATGTGTGCTTTTTTCACTGCTTTGTAATGTATTGGAAACATCATACTTTAGCACAAATGATAAAGTATTAAAAATATAAGGATCTGAATGTTACAAAAAGTATATCTTCTTGTCAAAATGAATTCCCCGCATTCTGTAATGTAAATAACACATGATAGTTCCGGCATCATCAATTACCATGTTGTGCTTAAAGGATGAAGCTCTTTGACCATCTGTTACAGACAGGTGGCATAATCCAGATGTGTGAAAAGATCAAGAGAGTAATATATATATATATATATATCTCCATATTGTAAAGATAGCACTCTCGTAAATAGGGTACTTTTGCGGGGGTGCCAAAAGCCAGAAAAGTCCCAGAACTCCAGGTCCTTCCAAATCACCAGACTTAGGGCCTTATTTTGGTTCACTCTTTCTGACAAAATCCTTCTTAGATGGACAAAACCATGTGCACTGCAGGGGGGCAGATGTAAAATGTGCAGAGAGAATTAGATTTGGGTGAGTTATTTTGTTTCTGTGAAGGGAAAATACTGGCTGCTTTATTTTTACACTGCAATATAGATCTCACTTTGAAGTAAAACCCAACCCAAATCTAATTATATCTGCACAAGTTACATCTGCCCCACCTGCAGTGCACATGGTTTTGCCCATCTAAGAAGGATTTTGTCAGAAAGAGTGAACTAAAATAAGGCCCTTAATGTAGAAGCTTTTTAATTACATACCAGACAGTGTAAACATTTTGTGACAGTGGGCATAGGTCAACGTTTGGGTTCAGCAATGGACCTTTTTCAATACCCCCTTGTTTGCACACTGAGGAGGCAGGAAAGGGGATCTTTGTAAAAGGTCCGTTGCAGGACCGAAACGTTGACCTATGCCCACTGTCACAAAATGTTTACACTGTTTGGTATGTAATTAAAAAGCTTCTACAAGCAAGTCTGATGAGTGCCCCATGATTTATATACACACACATATATATAGATATATATATAACGAACAGTTTCCAGTGTGGCACTCCAAAACAATAAGACGGTAACTTCAGAAAGCTTCAACCATTTTATTTGTTAAGCTTCCCAAATAAAATGGTTGAAGCTTTCTGAAGTTACCGTCTTATTGTTTTGGAGTGCCACACTGGAAACTGTTCGTTGTATATTACTTATGTGAAGGCACCCAGCCAACTGCTCATTTAGGAGGTGTGCCGGGCCAGACAGTCTCTAGATATATATATATATATCTATATATATATCTATATATATAGATATATATATATATCTATATATATATATATATATCTATATATATATATATAGAGAGAGAGAGAGAGAGAGAGAGAGAGAGAGAGAGAGAGAGATAGACAATAGGTCAACAAGTTAAAAAAGTCAATAAATTGTCAACGTGTACTTAGGTCAACGGGGTCAAAAGGTGAACATGCAGTCAACACAGAAAAAGGTTGACACAGTTTTTGTTATTGTAACCCTAATTGTAACCCTGATCCTCCTTTTAGTGCCTAACCCTAACCTTCCACCTAGTGCCTAGCCATAACCATCCTTTTCCATAGCCCAACCCTAACCCACCATCTAGTGCCTAACACTAACCCATTGCCAAGTGTCCAACCTTAGTCATCCCCTTCGGCAGGCTAAACCTACTTCTTACAGAAGTGACTAAGCCTAATTTCAAGCCTAAAAATCATGAAAAACCTATGACCTTTTCTGTGCGACCATTTGCATGTCAACCTTTTGACCCTGTCAACCTAAGTTCATGTCAAGCATTTAACTGTTGACATATTCATCCTGTTGACCTTTTGATGCTGTCTATCTATTGGCTGTCACCCATCTGGTGAAAGACTATTGACTGTTTCTCTATAGCCTGTCTATCTTCTGACAATACAGCCTTTAAAAAATGAAGTGATATGTACACTGAAGAAAAAGGAAAAATTGGTGTTGCCCTTAACAACCAGACTTAAGCTTTAATTTTCAAAACACACTATAAAAATGGTTGCCCTGGTTAGACCATAATTCCCATCTTATTTACCTGGGGTGCATGGGTGGGCTAAGTAGGAAGTGTGGTATGGCAACCACAATATAACAGCTACAGTAAGGCTACAGTGACACATTTCTAGCTTTGTGCAGTGGGGGATTGGATACGATTCATGATTTTGGAGAAGTGGATGTATCCGGTAAGCTGTCCCAGTCCCTGTTGAGTTGGGAGTATCCAGACAATCCGTTATTGTAGTTGCTTTAAACACTACCTTTCTCTTGTGTGCCAGTTTTTATAAACATGGAGTGTACTGTATGGTAAACATTATAGTTGGTGAGTGTCACAATGCATTACAGTACATACACTTTATATTCCTGATACAATTCTTGATTTATTTTCCTTGGATCAACTTTTGCACACAACCTTCTTCTGTACCCCTGTGGTGCTTCAATAAAATACACCTCTCCCTCTCCAATGTATATTTTTTACCTTGTACTTTATTATTTACTACTCCAGTGATGTTCCTCAGGAATTTTAGCTAAACAGAGAAATGTTCACAAGCAAATGCTCTAAATGTGTTTAAGAAACATATGATTTAACTGCTCTTGAAACAATTTGTAGATGTGCCTTGCATATTATTTTGGTAGATATGTGTACTTACCAGAAGGTATTCTTCCTGCTCTCCAGAACATGACTATAGCAAAGTCCCCAGCAATACATACATAATGCAAATTATTTATTCATTGCTAATCCCACTTCTGGACACAAACCCGCACAACAATACTTTATATTTATAGCAAAACACATTTTTACTGCTTACCTACATCTCTGTATTATCTCAATATCTTTCATTTTATGGATTATACTTAAGGGATTTTGGAGGTCTGCATTATTTTCTCTTATTAAATTATACACTACCATAAATGATTTTAATAGGATGGAACATCACACAAAATAAGTTTAAATGTATACTGTAGCTAAACATTAACTTTGGTTGTACAGTCTAAACAAAGAAATAAATTCTGAAGTGAAAACTTAAAAAAGGCTTAAAAGAAACCAAGATAAAAAAACAAACATTTACACAATCCAAGCAAGGGCAATGCAGTATTTATTAAAGGGGGTTTACAGATATTTATTGTGGTGTAATGCAACCCCTGTTCTATAATTCATAATTCATAATAGAACTTTAAAGTCATCTCTGGACAGCAAAAACAAATGAAAAAAATGAAAAAAATACTTTTCTCTTTAAATAAAACATTTGTTTATGAATGCAGGTGGAGCAGGAGAGAAGGCGTGTTGGTGCGCGGTTTATAAAAAAAGTGGTATCATGCAGCATTCTCTAAGGTAGTAGAGCCTTGATGGCTATCCTTGACACTCCAGCTGTTCTTGAACTTCAGTTTTGCTATTTGAAAATGCTAAATCTGATGTAGAGCATGCTAGGCTGTGTAGTTCAACAACAGCTGGAGTGTCAAGGTTAGCCATCAAGGTAGTAGAGCATTCTCTCCCTCACACTGTGTATAGTCATCTCTGTGAACAAGGATCTATTTATAAAACATAGCGTTACATAGAAATGGGGGAACTGGGAATCCAAAATGGCTTTGTTTTATGGTAGATCTGCTATAGTGCACATGCTGGTAGTGTTAGACTCCTGGTGAAGAAGCTAACTCTTTAACAGAGGTGTGGGTATATTTCATCAGTGTGGCAGAACCAAAGCCCAAATCTTTTGAGCTAAATCCCTATCATAAGATATTGAGAGAGAAGAATTATCAGTTTCTATGGTAAGAATACTAACATGGATTGATTTTGGAATCCCAGCGGCCAAACGATAGATACAATGGACCTTATTAAGAGGTAGATGCCATGGCAGCATCAGATGCAAGCGGGTGATGTTTTCATTCTATACAGTGAATAAAGCTGGCCATACATCTACAGATTTATTGGGGCAGATGTACAGTATTAAGCTTATCGAAGAGATAAAGTGGAGAAAAATAAAATGAAAGGAGATAATGCACCAGCCAATAAACTGCATTTCAAAAATGACAGTTTGGTGTTGATTGGCTGGTGCGTTATCTCCTTTCATTTTATCCCCACATTTTTTCCACTTTATTTCTTCAACAAGCTTAATACTGTACATCTGCCCCAATAAATCTGTAGATGTATGGCCAGCTTTATTCCCACTGCTCATGTGTAATGATGGTTAACCACACAATAACACAGATCAAAATTCCGCACAGATATATGCAAGTTCAATGGGTGTTTTACGGTGGTAACTTGGAGGCTGGCTAGCCAGACATGGGCATATCATGGTCAAGCCCTGGGTCTACAGATGCAATTACTCTGACACCAGTGGCTATGCACAGGTGGGAATTCTGCACCTCCTTAGGGGTGGTGCATTCTCCAATGGTGTTTCTTAATATGCACAGTGACAGATAGGGCCACAGCCAGTGGGTGTCTGTAGGAAGATCACTGGCTGCAATATTAGCACCTCTGAATGAGGCCCTGTGTGTTTCCTGTAAATTATATACCGTAGCACAATGATAACTCATCACTAGTTTAGAAATCTTTGCCAGTTGAATGAACTAATGCCCAATGCTCTGCTCTGCAAGCTGCGTACACCAAAGACATGATGCTTTCATATTAAAAAAAATATCAATTTACACAGATGTAATATGTCAATATTTAAAAAAGCTAATTATTTCAGGAGCTCAATTCTCTCGGGGAAATTTACATCAGTTGGTCTACTATTAATGTCAATCACCATTTATTAAGATATTAAATATTCCCTTGCCCTTTATTCAAAGTTATTAAATATAAAAAGTACTTAAATATCTGATTATTACACATTTTTCACTTTTACGTTTATCCCATGAATATTTAAAATAATTGCAGGTCAACTAATATGAAATTCTGATATAGCGCCTGATCCTGCTTTCCCCGTTTAAAGGGTGTATTCAATCTGGCATTCCGACTGTCGGAACGTCTCAACAGTCGAATCCTGGGCCGTATTCGGTTGAATCGACAGTAATGTTCCAGCTATGGATCATCCTTATGTCCGGGGATTGTCGAAAAACGTCCGTGAGTTCGACAATCCGCGGCTGTTTCCAACAAAACAGATCTGACTTTTTAAAATGTCGGATTTGACACCCTCCAATGTGTTGTTAACGGCAGCATTGAATAGGTGAATGGCGATACATCGTCGCAGATTGAATACCCCCTAAGTGAGAAAATCGCTAATCGGGGAATCTGCTTGATGTTACATGGAGACGCTGCACCCCAAAACATGGTGGCCCAGCTAGGTTGCTAAGTAGGGGGCTATTCTGGTTATGCGAGCACTTTGCTTTTCATTAAACCATTCGCATATTTTCGATGCTATTGCAACATTTTCCAATCGCATTGTGGGGAGGGACCCAGCATGCATGGCGGCCTTATCCTGTACTGGGCGGCTGCCCACATGCTAGTAACAGCAGGTGTTGTTTTACTGAATTAGACCCATTGTGTGAAATCAGCATAATCACATTTGCATTATATACTACAGGTTGAGTATCCCTTATCCGAAATGCTCGGGACCACGAGCATTCCGGATAAGGGAATTTTCCGGATTTTGGAATAACATTTTTTTAGGCATACTTACCTGTCCCCTGGTGGTGCCCGGTGGTCCCTCCGCATCCACGTTGTCCCCCGAAGTCCACAGCAGGCCTTCAGCACCGTCTCTGGCATCTCCAGCGGTCCCAGGAGTGCTTTGCGCGAGTTCCCAGGACCGCCGGTGACGTCACCAGTGCGCGCACGCACTCGCGAAATGCAGTCCTGGGACCGCTGGAGACGCCGGAGAGGGTGCTGAAGGCCTGCCATGGACACCGGGGGACTTGGTAAGTATAAAAATAAGGGTTACCGGGGGGGGGGACAATTTTTTTTTTTCAAATTGTTCCAAAAAAACCACGGTATTTGGAATAATTCGGATACGGGATGCGTGGATATGGGATACTCAACCTGTATGGTTATAAGTACGGTGCAGTACAATGTCATATGTACAAACTGTTACATACTAAGGGCAGCACTTCTATGACTTACTGTATGTAGGCATTTAAAAATAATGCAAGACATTTACTCTTAAGTAATGCATGTTTGCTACTAGTCTCCCATAGCGAGATAACTACTTAGAAATTATAATGTACCCTTTTGGCCGGTGTACATATAATGCAATGTTAGGGATATAGTCCAGATAACTAAAAGCTGAACCATTTTCCAGACGTTTAAATGTACTTAATTATAACATGAAGATCATGATTAGTGGTAATTGTAGCACTATGGATTAATGCCACTTTATATATTAAAAGTATATTTATAGACATACTGTAGTTGCATAAAGTAGAATATTAAAAAAAAAATGAAAAAAAAATTGTTAATTTTATCAAATTATTTTAAATTTTTTTTGCAATGGCTGAATGAACTGAATTGTATGCAGAATATAGATATTTTTCTGCATAAAGAACATTTGCTAGGTTATGCCTTATGACAAGGGTTGATCTTCCCATGAGGTAAGAGAGAGACTTGTCTCATGTAGCATAATCTTAGGGAATTGAGGGACAATCTTTCTGTTTTGCAAAATATTCGCTTTATTCTGCATCTGGCCCATAGTCTTTTAGATTTTGTGTTGGTGTGATATAATCGTACTATATTCCCATTGCAATTTCACCCTACTGAAGAACAGATTGACCACTGACTACTGGCTATTGACCTTGGTCTATGCATGAACCATAAATTCTGGTTTGGGGGAGATGGTAAAGCTTTGTTCATCTCCACAAGATTCTAACCTCATCTTCTGGCCCTTCTATGGAGCTCCAGGCATGACCACCTTCATGTAAAATGATAAGCAGTACAAGCCATCTCAAAGTGAACTAAAACCCCGGTTCCATGTAAAGAACACATTTGTATGAATATCTATGAATAATGTTTATGGTGATTTGGTTAATTTTGACTTAAACTACAAAATTGCGGCAAAATTATATGTTTAAATCCCTCTTCCAAATGTAAATATACACTGATTTACTCAACTTCAAAATATATGTCCTGGGAACAGCTGGCAGCAGACATCTGTCTGTAAAAGTTAAAGAGGATGCTTAATAATTCAAAATGTTTTTTTTGTACCAGCATATAAAGCAAGTTTACCTTTCTTTGAAAAATAGTAGTTATTAATTGCCTTAATGGTGTTGATTTTAGAACCTTCAAAAATAAATGGGGAGACATTTCAAACTGGAGGCGTGGCCTATGCCAACCTATCCGATTCTAGTTATTATACCATTTCATAAAAAATAGATAGCTACGTAGAAACTGGTTGCTATGAGGAACTTCCCCACTTGTTCTTTTTAGAAAGTTTGATACATTAACCCCCACAACTTCTAAAACTACTAGTGTGCATTTAGGAAGAGTGTTCTAAGAGGAGTCCTGCTGTATTTTCAGCAGTGATGGTTGATGATAATAGCTGATAATAGTTTGGACCTATTGAAGAACGTAAGGTGCCTAGTCATCATCATTAGAATTTTCTGTTCAAGTATTCCCCACCACTGCATCTCGCAAGGGGTTGGATATTTAATCATTGGTGGCCATTCAGCTCCAATGTTGAATGGTTGTGAATTGAAAGTCAACTATGTCAACACAGTCAAAATGACCAATCATGACCAAAAGGTCAACACAAGCAAAAACTTTTTAATGGGTTTATGGTGTGAATTTTGACACCTGTCCACATGGACACCAAATTACTGTAGCGCATACCCTTGCATGGCTCGCTATGCTTCAGGCAACCTTTTAGTGCTAGTCACTAATTCATTAAGTCTCCGTACATTTCCTTGTGCAAGTACAGGTCAGATGTCCCTTATCTGTGTAATCCAAAAACCAAAATATTCCGAAAAACCGTGTTTTTTCAGAATATAAAAAAATTTTTCCAGGCCCTTTTCTCCATACTTACCTCGTCCCCTGGAGTCCACGGCGGCCTCCAGGATCCTCTTCAGCTGTATTTCCAGTCCCAGGGGTGCATTGCGCAAATGCACGGGTCCACGCACTCGTACAATGCACCCCTGGGACTGAAAATACAGCTGAAGAGGATCCTGGAGGCTGCGGTGGACACTGGGGGATTATCGGGGCACCACCAGGGGACCAGGTAAGTATGAAAACAAAAAGGGATACTCAACCTATATTAATGATTGCAAAGTGTCCTGGCTGGAGCATTGGATAGGAGCATGTTGTTGGCTGTGAAAACTATTACTGCAGATGAACAGGGATATGGAACCGAGATATGGTGAATGGATGATCAAATTGCATCAGATTGTCAAAAATAAAATGAACAAATGGCATTTTATAAATTACATCATTCAGTAAACAAGATGTATTAGACCATTTAACACATAATTTAAATAACATGTTTAGAATCAGTTATAAAAGATGTGTTCGTCAGTTCGCTGTTACTTAATAGCATTTTAAATGAAATATCTTTGTTATACAAATAATAAAATGGTCCTGATAAAATATCACTGTAGTAGTATACTCATAATTAGAAAATGTTGCCATATAACCTCCATATTCTTATTTTTTATCGGAACCATTGCAAATGCTAATAACTGTAACTTTTGTAAATATTTTCCTACACCTATTCCGCATAAATATGCATGTAATCCATCAGCAGGAGACAGGGAGATTGGTAGAATTGTTTATGGTATACTTTTCATCTGCTGAAATTTGACATACAGTTGGGATCATTTAGGGGGAAGATGTGGCTTTTATTTGCATATGTCATATTATAAACAGCTGAAAAATCTCAAAATTATATCATATTTATTCTAAAACAATTTTCATCTAGCTACTGGGGGGGGAAACATTCTATAAGGGTCAATTACAAAAATGCAAAACTACCTTGCACAGCAGAAATGTGTTAATGCCTGTTTTCATGTAATATGCATTAATATTATAGGTGAAGATGACATAGTCCTTACGAGTGCAAAGTCTAGTACCTTCCCATGGTGTACAATGTTAAATATGCTAATACTACCTAGTTTTAGTTTATATTTAATTATACAGGTGATGCGGCTTAACAGTGGCACTGGGAAGGGGCAGTTTCTAATTAGCCAGAGACAAATGAAACACATTGGTGGTTCTTATTCACCTTCTAAAGATCATCCTATTGCGGGAAGAACTTTTCCTTCTTTGGGTGTCTCATTTGTGATGATTAATCTGATTGTTTATTACTTTTACTGTATGTGATTTCAGTACATATTTATACATTCTTAAAATTTACTGCACTGTGAGTCATTTTCATTTTTTTGGTGCTGGGCTGTCTTTAAGATGTGAAGACCATTAAAGAGGATTAAAGAAAGTACCATAGAAGTGGACTTTATCATTATACCTCCAAGCGGTTTCATATTCTAACAGGTGTGGTATGGGGATCCGACAGTGGGGATCCCGACAGTCAGTATCCCGACGTATATTACTGACTGCCAATGCTCTGACAGGGGTGCGAGCGCTAGAGTTGGGTCGTTCACGAACGAAGCAGATCTTTTGGACGGATCCCATAAACGAGTGAGTGAGTCATCGATCCCAAGAGTCGTCATTCTTTTACTTTCAGTTTCGTTTTTTCATTACAATGCATTTGCCTGAGCTCAGTACTGCCATCTGTGGCAGCTGAGATGTACCGTGTAAAACATGACCGAGTAAAACTGATCGATGGATGGTTGCCATCGATGGCGATTCTGCACCCAGCCATCGATCAGTTTTACTCGGTCATGTATGTTCTTATTTGTTCAGCTCACTGTTTAAAAAAAGTTTTTAAAAAATGGCAATAAATGATTGTAAAACAAATTATGCTTCGTTATTATCAAATTACCCCTTTTTTCCAAGTGAGTCGAGAACCCGTCTAAAAGATCTGGATCTTTTCACAGATTGATCGCTTGATCTCAGCTCTTCTTAGTGACCCGTTTTGCCCATCTCTAGCGAGCGCAAAGAAGCCCCTTGCAGGCTCACTTCGCTCGCCTCGCTGCGGGCCCGGTGGCCCAGTGGTCGTGGACCCCCACAAGGGAGAATAGCCCCTCTGAATCGGGATCCCCCCTGTCGGAGCCCCAACAGTTGGGATCCCGATGTCAGCATACTGACAGTCGGGATCCCCACTGTCGGAGCGTCATCCGGCACCCATTCTATTATGAACATGTATCTTTCTAAAAAAACACCAGAAGGATATATATAGTTGGATCGATCGATTAATTGATATATAGATTACTGTATATATGCAGTATATACAAAATACATGTACACGTTTTCATCTGTAGATCGTCAAATGTTAATCTGGTGTGCAATCTGTATAAGACAAATGCTTGTACACTCCAAATGACCATTATCTAAATAAGGTCATATTATTCCTCTAACTACCAATGTCTGTGGATATCTTCCACAAAATCCAGGGAGACTATAATTAATCAGAAATGGAATTCCATAGTGTTACACAATTAAAAACAATTTATTCAAATTTATTCTTACATACAATTAGCAACTGCTCACATGAACAATAAGGTCTTACTTTATATCACTAGTCAGCTGGGAGTTTCTGGAGGTTGTTATGAAGTACAAGATGACTCCTGCTGTATTGGATGGTCCACATGGACCCCTGTTATACACAGTTATCAAGTGGAGCTTTCACATGGCCTCCTACCTCGTAACTGTCCATCAGAAGAGAACTGTGAATTGTATTATTTTAAAAAATATAGTGTGTTTGTTTATAAAGTATATACACAATATACTGTATATGCTTTATTCACAACATCTTCAGGGCATAACAGGAAGGGAAGACATGAATAAAACATAATTATGTTGATAATTTTGCCTACCTATTCAGCTTGTTATTACCCGAGTGTGGCCATTACTGATGTATGTTGGACTCTGCTGAGTACCTAAGGAGCAGAGCCAGATTAAGGAGGTGGTCCAGGGGGTATGTACCCCCAGGCCCCCCCATCTCTGAAGGCCCCCGTCCAAGAAGCACGATGCAGAGAGCTCTGGAGGCTCTGGAGTTTTCTGCAGTGAGTAAAGAACACAGGCAGAGCAGCAGGGGGAGCTACTGAGCATCTGCAGCCAATGCAGCAGCAGCTTTGGTCATATCAGGGCCAAAACTAGGGTTTCTAGTGCCCGGGGCAAGACATTCATTTAGTGCCCCCCCCCCCCCAAAATTTTTATATATATATATATATATATATATATATATATATATATATATATGTGCTTACAGACAGCAGAAGGGAGATATTAAACCAACAAATAACGAAGGCGCGCGGTAAAAATTTAGGGCATTTTTTTGGGGGGGGGGGGGGGGGTGGGAGAAGTGGTGTGGTCACATAGTAGTATCAGTTCACATTATAGCACACACCGTAATGCCCAGTACACATTACAGCACACACCGTTATGCCCAGTACACATTCCAGCACACACCGTAATGCCCAGAGCACATTACACCACAAACCGTAATGCCCAGTACACATTATAGCACACACCGTTATGCCCCCCAGTACACATTATAAGCAATGGTTAATTGCTGCTGCCACTGGATAGAACACTGTCCCTGAATGATACACAATATGCCACACACTGCAATGTCCAATACGTCACAAACATACATCCCAACACTGGAGGCAGAGGAGAGGGTTCACCTACTACCGTGGAACTCCTGCGAGGCTACATCCCCCATTTTTTCCGCTATGAGGGCATGGTCAGCTCTCTTAAGAGCTGTAGCCACATGGGGTGCGGCCATGGAAAATGGAGGTGTGATACACATATGCCCCCAATAGTGCAGTGCCAGATACACATGACCCCAAAAGTGCAGTCCATGATGCCCATTATACCTATGCCACATACTGTGATGCCCATTATAAATATGATCCGCACCGTGATGCTCCATTATACATATGCCCCACACCTGGATGCTCATTATACATATGCCACACACCTGGATGCTCATTATACATATGCCACACACCTGGATGCTCATTATACATATGCCACACAACGTGATGCCCATTATACCTATGACGCACACTGTGATGCCCATTATACATATGACACACACCGTGATGCTCCATTAAACTTATGACGCACACTGTGATGCCCATTATACATATGACACACACCGTGATGCTCCATTAAACTTATGCCACACACATGATGCCCATTATACATATGCCCCACCACCGTCTAGTGTACTCAGCCTTTTCAAACAAATATACACATATTCCCCCATCCCCAGGTAGCCACTGCGAGTAGCATCTTACCATTGGCGTGGGGGTTCACTGCTCCTCCCTGCTTCTACCACCGCCACTGGATCAGGATGCGACTGCTCCCTCTTGTATATGAATGCTCCTCAGCGGCGCTGGCATGCTGGTGCTAGTAAGGACAGGAGCTGGGGGTCCAGGTAGGCGGGCGGCCCACCCGATAACCACAGAAATGGGTTTCAGTTTAGAAGCTGCCGGGGCGGGAGAAGGAGGCTGGTGGGCGGGCTGCAGTGAAGAACACAATACGCGGCTGCAGCGTGCGGCGGAAGCACACGTCAGCAGCCAGCCCGACCAAGCCGCATCATCACTGCTACTGCTGCTGTCAAAAGGAGGTGCTGCCGGGGGTGCACCTCCTAATGACCAGCATCCCAATGCGCACACCTATGGCAGGGGGAGGAGGCATGGATGCGGCCACTTCCAACGGCTCTCTGGCTCATTATAGTTACGCCACTGCTCCCGGACGTGACAGCGCCCCCTCCAGCGCCCGGTGCGCGTGACCCCCCAGCCCCCCCCTAGTTACGGCCCTGGTCATATGACCTCCTGTCCTCCTCTCTTGGTAAGTGTTGTATGATGTGTGTGTGTGTGTGTGTGTGTGTTAGTATGTATGTATGTATGTATGTATGCATGCATGCATGCTATGTTTGTATGTATATATGTATGGGCCTTATTCTCGTTCACTCTTTCTGACAAAATCCTTCTTAGATGGACAAAACCATGTGCTCAGGACGATGTCTCCACACGGCCTCAATGAGCATCTGGGATTACATGCTTTTCTATAACATTTATATCGTTGTGTGCCCTTTCGTATTGGTGCATCCTGTGACCTTTGTGGGAATAACGTGTCTTTCTTTACCTGTAACCTTGAATTTGGTCACTTTGATCTTTTCTTGTGTATTGTTATTTTTGATGTATTTATATGATTTGCTTTAATACTCTTGTGACATATCATGTATTACGTGATGATTCAATTTGCATGTTTGTACACTGTTATCATGGTATCTGTATCCACCTTTATGCCCTTGTTTTTAAAGTTGCTTGTGTTTACGGTTTCTGCGCCATCTGATTCGCCGAGTATCGTGATGTCATGTTCATGCGGCGGTTGCCATGGTTGTCCAGGAGATGCTGCGTCCGTGGTTACCATGGTACCGGACGCTATCATGACGTACGTGCGTGACGGGATCTGATGGTCGCGGGAAACGTGAAGCAGGCGTTCACCTTGGATGGGGGATATAAGGTGAGTGTTTATGTTTGTAAGTTAAGCCTGACGACGATTTACAATAAATCGAAACGTTGCTTCATTACCTGCTGATTTGCGTTTATTCTTCATACCTTGAGTGCTGCTGACTCTGCTGGTTTCAGCAGAGGCCGGATATATATATATATATATATATATATATATATATAGTGAGCACGGGACCGGCACTTGGAACAATAAGATGCAGCTGTAGAGGTGCCTTCCACAATAGAGGTATATACGCGAATCTCCAGGTAGTTGTTTAGGCTAAATGAAGACAGGAGGCGGCACTCTCCAATATTATGTGAAAAACGCTGTATTTTTCAAAGTATCAAACAAGCATGTCAGCAAAAAAAGTGTCGACTAGTTTCAAGGCATAAAGCCCCTTCATCAGGACAACTGACGTGAAGACAATTCAAACAGTGATGTGCAGATCACTCCTGATGAAGGGGCTTTATGCCTTGAAACTAGTCGACACTTTTTTTGCTGACATGCTTGTTTGATACTTTGAAAATACAGCGTTTTTCACATAATATTGGAGAGTGCCGCCTCCTGTCTTCATTTAGCCTAAACAACTACCTGGAGATTCGCGTATATATATATATATATATATATATATATATATATATATATATATATACAGTATTATGCCGGCACTCCCAATCTTGTCTTCAGCAACGGCCCGGTGCACTCCACAACACATAATGCAGGATTCCAATAAAGGAGGCACACGGATGGATTTTGAAGCAACAAGTGTAATTAGGGCATAGCACGATACAAGCGCTTTCGGGGAAACATCCCCGTCATCAGGTTAGCAGCCCGTTACAGGAATGGTAAACAACCAAGGAGGAAAACTGAATTAAACTCAATAAATTGTATTGAAAGAAATGGGGAATGTTTCAGGGGTTAATCCCGTCCTCAGCCCCAACCTACAGCTGAGGATGGGATTAACCCCTTGAGGGATTTGGACTACTACAGATTGTTTTCTGGCACTGGGAGCAAGTTGTTTATGAGTGCCGGCTGCACATACATACATACATACATACATATATACATACATCAGGGTTGCCTACTTTTACATGCGGGCTATAAGAGAGGCTACTGACCAACGCCAGGCCAGCCCTCTGACGAAGTACATGATTACGAAACGCGTTGGGGCGTGGCCTGGCGTTGCAGTCTGTCCACCTTTCCTTCTGACGCGTCTGGGAGCTGGACTTCCATGAATGTGAGAGTGTAACCGTCCGACTGATTTTCACATGCTGTTATTCCTGCGGTGGCTAAGACCGCCCAGTGTGGTACGTGATTTTATCTATCTGTACGGAGAAAGTCCATTTTAAAAATAAATAAATACTTTGTTTTATTGCACTATGGAGCGCTCTTGTCTATTTTTCTAGAATATATATATATATATATATATAGATATTTATGATTACTGTGAAAATATTCCATCTACGCTCAAAAAGTGGCAAAATAGAAACAGAAATATCTGCCATTAAGTGAAGTTTTATCAACTTTTATGAACTTTTTATGAAAATGAATATACTCAAGGACTTTGGGACTTTTTATTATTATTGTTGAGTGCCAATCAAGGCTATATATTAATAAGACCTGCCCCCAGGGCGCCATCTCACCATTGTTGTATTATATATATTCATTAACCATGTGCATTAAGTCAAACTTTAATAATTAGCTGGGACACAAAAGATTTTTTTTTTCCCAACCCTTTGATTATTATCTTATTTAACAAATGTCTTATATGAACCAAGAATATTAAAATTTTACAAGAAGTGTCACAGCGAGTGGTAAGGAAAGCAGGAAGATAAATCAAATCCTATTCCTTTCCATGCTGTGAAAAGTCTGCTGGTTTTTAATCATCCTGATGTTCCAAATGTAAATTCCATCAAAGAGACAGTTTGGTAAATATTAGACTTACTGTGGCATCTATATAACCAATACCCATGACATCTACAGTACCTACCATTCTATCTATGATAGGGAAAGATCACTCACAGAAACTTTAAAAGAGAATATTCATAATTTGACATTTCCATTGTGCTAGATAGCGTATATTCAGATAATATATAAATTCTCTCTCCTGGACAGTTGGGGGAACCTTTGATCACTGCTGCTCTGTACAGCTTATGTGATCACTGAATATATGCCCTGCATATGTGCATGGCATCTAACAGTGCAGGGAAGTTAGCCGGGGGGGCTACCCAACTGCTAAGTGAACGCTGACATGCTCCCAAAATAATTTTGGAGGCTCCGAACCATCCCAACTAATGGACATTTAGGGAATATTCAGACCCGGATTACGACTGTCAATATGTCCCGACAATTGGAATATGGGACGTTTTTAGTTCCTACCAACAGGAACTTGACAGTTGGTATTCAATGTACTGATTGTCGAGTGTTAGAATGTCTGCAAATCGATAAAAACTGCCACAGATTGTTGAAAAACGTCCTTGAATTCGACAATCTGTGGCCATTTCTGCCAAAACAGATCTGACTTGTTTTAAAATCAGATCTGTTTTGTTGGAACCTGCCATTCAATGCTGTAGAAAAGTTTGGAGTTATGGGGTCTGTCAACTATTTAGGCCGCATCTATACATTGCGTTTTGACAGGTCCCTTTTCGGCAAGAAGGAGCTTGCACATTTAAATCTATGGCTGCATCTACACATTGCGTTTTAGCAAGATGAAGTTGGACAGGAGCTGTTTAGCAGGATGCTTTCTCAACAGGCCTTGGATACCCAAGCCTGTTGTATCCTCCTAAAATGCAATTTGTATAAACAAGAAGCTGCATCCTGCTAAACAGGATTCTGTTCAACTGCATCCTGCTAAAACGCAATATGTAGATGTAACCTTATAATGCATCACTATTGTGCTCTTTAAAATGTGACAGTTGGTGCATTCTCTCTGAGCACTTGCTGGGTGACCTGCTGGGTATTCGGAAAACTGTGACAGTTATTTGCAGCCACCCACTAAGTAGGAGTTCTCCAAATTTGACTCCTAATTGGGTAAAAATGGCTAAAATATTCCACCCAGCAAACCGTTGCCTGGTTTAACCTGGGCACATCAGCTTGTTTATGTAAATCTAAAATAAACCAGACTACCCGGGAATGGAATGTTGAAAGTTCAGAAACGTGTCACTTGGGTATAACTACGCTAGAATGAAATCATATTAGACTCTAATAAGACTACAAATGCTGACTAAAGAAAATGCTTCATTAAATGGTCTTCTTTATTATTCGCAGCTCACATTACTAGGGAAACAAACAAATGTAATTTCCGTCTCTATCAAAAGTCCTCTTTAACTACTTCTTCAAATTTGTGATCTGTGTCTCAATAATCAACATTTTCAGGAAAACATTTTTATTGAATGACCTTAATTAGCTTCTTAAGCCGGCAAAGTGCCTCTCCAGCGTTTTCCGTAGTGTCAGTATTCCCTAGAATAATCCTGATCTATATTCTTCTCTGTTTGCTAAATGTAATTCTCTGACTTCCTGTACTGATTGCTGCTGCCACTGAAATGACTTGTGTGCTGTGATGAACGGCAGGTGACATTTCATGAGAATTAAATAAGACAAGAAATTAATCAAATTAACATACTGTTTTTCTAAAGTATAATGAGTCATTTGCATATAAAGTGTAATCAAGCCTGCAACTACAAATTGAAATAAATATTACTCAAGATATCCTGAACGGCAGTTGTTCCGTTTTGAAGTCTGAGAAAAGTTGACGGCTTTTTAACACTCGGGAATCCGAGATGATTTATGCCAATAAATGATGTTCACTGCTTGAAACTCAGCATCCGACACTTTGTACCATAGAGTCAACTAAATAAAAAACTCCTCTGAGATATGCTAAGGCTAAATTACAGACGTGTTCTTATGCTTATGGGAAGCCACTAACAATATTAATCTACTTATAGTGCCATCGGGGAGGAGATTTGTGGTAATTTATCCCAATTGACACCTACAAATGTTGCCAGAGGGTAACATGGTGGCTTCAGAGGTGGGGGTTCAGCACAGTTCTGTATTCAATAGGGGAGCCACACCCACTGCCACCAATTGCCATTCCAAAGTGACTCACTGGCAGTTGGTGTTTCTCTCATATTTGAATTAGAGATGGACATCGGAAGCCCACCATTACATGATGGCTGGGCTTCCACCATCGAAATTTTCCATCGCATCAATACGATATAAAAAACTATTTATTTGATCCGTGCATATGCAAAAAACACCATTTTGCGCATGTGCAAAACCTCTGAAGTCAGGTCACCTGCGGATGGGACTCAAGGGTCCATCCCTAATTTGAACTGTAAACTGAGCTTCAGCCCCACCTCTGGAGACACCACTGTGTACAACCATTGATTTCTGTGGAACCTTGATTATTGGGGATTGCATTAACCCTAATGCAGTTTATTTTTTTAAACTCTTCTCTGGTACTACAGTATCTACATACTTAAAGTAAATACTGTACAATATTTGGAGCTTGGCTCACACCCCTTTCCAGCAAATACTCCTGTATTTGTCTTTCCATTTCGGATTTACAAGTCAACCATGTCCACATTAACATCTATAGAGTGCTCAAAGTGGGTAGTATAGGGAAGCATACTGCCACCTAACTTTCCCACTGATATTTTTTGTTATGGCCAACTAGATGCCCACTTGCTCTGGGAGATTGGCTGGTGGGGAGAGCGGAAAAAGGGGGCAGAGGAGAGATCTCATTGTGCTAACTGCAGCAATTGTGAGAGGCATCAGGTACCTGTAATAAAGGATGGAGTTGTGCTATCATAAGGAGATCGGGATCTATGGGGCAACTGAGGAGAGTGGTGTTGAGTGCAGGGGGGCCGCTGCCTGCAGTTATTCAGGTTTGGGTGCCGTGCTAAGTGGGAGAGCTGGGGGGGGGGGACCGAGCTGTCTAACTCACTCTTCAGCTGGGACGCAAGGCTACAGTACGAGTGCTAGAAAGGGAAGTCAATGATCTGCAGCATAAGCCTGGCCATATTGTCTCAGACACAGCTAAGGAGGAATTTTACTGTGAGTATAGTGTGGGCAGCCATGGCAGTAAGGAAGGGATCACAGCTGCCAGAGCTGTCATTAACCACTGGTACGGATCAGAAAAACACCAGGAAAGTTCTGTTATCTGTCCCCGGTGACAGCCCTATATTCTCACCTTACTATTCCTGTTAAATTTGTAAACCAGAACTCCTCTAAAATAACATACTGTGGGCATAATTGTAGAGGCAAAGACTTCCCTGCAGCCCTCTTCCATGATTATTGAAAAAGATTGCAGAATCTTTTTATATCTGATACCAGACAGCCCACTGATATTATTTCAGGAGCTATGTCATTAGAGTTTCCCGGCTCAGCTGTGAATTTGACAGCGGCGGCGGGGATGTCTCACGGGAGCTAATGCAGCTGAAGAGGGTGCAGTGATGGGAGGCCAATTCACAACAGGCAAAAAAACACCATGAATAAAATAACAGGAATCTGTAATTGAGTAGGGTCTTGGGCATCTTTACAGCAGCAGTAGGGAGAGGGTGAGTTGACTACAGGCAGGACACAAGCAGACCACACCAGGATGGGGTAAATAGACACAGTCAGAGGTGCATGGAGGCCAAATCAGCAGCAGAGGGGTGCCGGATAAACTATTTTTTTTAGGTGGTGTAACCTCCACTTCTAAATTGTCACTTTGACAACTGCATCAAAATATTTACTACACATGTATTAGCCATGATCCCCTCATTTATCCTGGAAAATCAGGGTACTAACTGATGGGTATTAAATATGTGGGCCCAGGCCCATGTCCACCACCCACCCTCCTCCTTAGTGGCTTCTGCCAGTATCTCCTGGACTGAGGTGGTTGCAGAAGGGAGACCGCTGAAGAGCAACAGTCGTTTCCTCTGGCTGTCTTTGGGGGGGGGGGGAGGGGGTGCGGTCATACTGATGGCATCCTGCCTTCATTTTGTCCTAGCTGAGGGACACAATGGCGCCCCTATGTTTTGTTTTGTTTTTTTGGTAAGGAGGCAGGGCCATGTCTATTTGCATTAGGCTATGCCCCTACAACCGGGCCCAGCCAGGCTCTCTATGTCCCTGCTTCTACTGTAAAAGTCATGTTCCGAAATTGTGCTGACTTAGATATGAGTAGCATTCAAAGATGATAACCAAAAAAGACCGCTAGAACATTTTACTGTGTGCTATCACTGCCTTCATATGTTCAATTTGCACTAAAAAACTCCACAAAAACAGCAAAAGAAGTAAAAACTGGAAGCTCCCTGGTGTAATACTAGGTCGGAAAAAAAAATGAAAGAAAAAAAATGCCTGCATTATGAAATAACAAAACAGTTTTTAAGCCGAAGTTTCTTTAACATCCAATCAACTCTTTAACAATGGAGCTGTATCAGAGCTGTTTGAACATAGTGGTGAGACTTTGTACTGGACTATCTTGTTGTCCACATTGTGATCGTTCTACTTAGCCAGCAGATTGAAAGCTTGATATCTTTGGACCCAGAGGGCACCCTGTAGCTGAGACTATAGAGTTATTCCAAATCAGATAATGTAAAAAGAAAAGCAAAAGGCTTCATAGCCGAATCAAGTCCCAAAGTGGATTGTGTTTGTAGAGATATTTTACATAGTACTAGGAAGCCTACATCTCCTTAAAACTTTGTGGCATATCAGAATAGAGAGATATATGTTGTCAAACTGTGCATTTGATGTAGGATTAACAGCAGTGGGAAAAGGGATGGGGAAGGAGTTTAAGGTAAAGAGCCTGAAAAAAATGAATTTCTTCAGTTTCCACTGACAAAGGAGACAGCGGGGTCCAAGCAAAGAAGGCCAACTGAGGCAGCAAGACTATACGGAGCCTCAGAGCATTGGGTTAACAGAAAAACCAGGGATGACATGTAATAATCAGACAACGCAGCTGCCAGCGCAAAGCAATGCTTGAATCTAAACAGCAGGGGGCAGAAGTAAGAACGAGGGCTGTAGTTTAAACCAGACCTCTGTGAAAAAATCCCTTTTGGCAAGCCAGCATGAAAGCCACAGGGACAGCAACCACAGTGCTTAAAAACAAACCTGAAACAGCAGTGCATTAGCAGACAGTAAGTAGCAGATACCGGTATTCACAGGGCTCTTTGCAAAGTTATTCCGTTTGCAGCCACGGAGAGCTTTGAACTTACAAATTACACCTAGACAAGTAATATGGTGGGTAGGTATTTTACAAGGTTGTGCCTGTAAATTATCATAAATGCTGGTTTCCTACCGTAGAATTATCCTGATTGTAGACCCTTAGGCTTTATACAAAGATTGAATCAATCAAACAAACTGCATTTCCTCCTGACAATCCAAATTGTGAGTTCGTTATTTTAAGGCTTTGATTGTCAGTGGAAAACTATACTCTGTATACAGTATTCGTGTGTCACTTTTCTCAGTGTCCTAGGGATTTACGAGACGCGTTGACAGTTTAACTTCAAACATAACATAACAAAATCATACAGGTGGATTAAAAGGCAGGATGTCAGCCGTATATTATGGAAACTGTGTTTTAGATTGTTATGTAGATAAAAAACTAGCTCTTTTTAGATTCATTCCAAGAAGTATTCATTATAACAAAATATACTCTTGCAAGAGTCAACAGAACAGCTATTACGAAAGTACTCTATGGTCAGAAATGGTCACAGCACCATCATGTCAAAAGTTGATAAAAGAAAAAATGTCAACATGGTTTAACATAAATAGGGGGGAATTCAATTAGGTGCCAGCAGATTCACCCAGACAGAATTTCACTGCCAATACTTTGCGGTGGTGGTGATCTCGCTCAAGGCAAAGCCGACATTCGGGGACATTGGGTTGCCGTTGCCGGCACTGAAACGCTGTTGCTAGCACTGAAATACCTCTTTACATCTAATTGAATTCTCCCTTAGTGTTGTGTAGTAAAGTACACAACGTTAGTGGATAAAAATTAAGTGATGTAAATTAAACTCAAGAGTGTCCTTTTTGTATTCTGTAGCCAATAAAAGAAACAGCTGAACAACTTGAAACTTTAAAAATGATAACAAAATTTCTTAGTTCGCTCTGGTTCAAATGTCAATGCCAAACCTTATTCAAGGCTAATCTGGTTTGCAAACATAATTATAGGAGATGTTAAAGCAAAGTTTACAATGGTGACTGTCCTAGTTTAAATATCGACATTTTACAGCATTTTTACATTATTTTATTACATTACAAACCGCAAACATTACGGTGTTCCATCTTCTAATACTAAAAATACTGCAGCCGTAAAGCTCAATACAGTTCTCCATGATTGACACTCTTTCATATTTTTTAGTTTGAAAATTTATTGAGAGTTTTTTTAACATTAGGATTGGTTCAAGAATGACAGTATTTAAACAATTTGGAACATCTTTAAACAAAGTTTTGTAGTTCATGATCCACTGTTTTATAGAGCTGGTAAAAGCTTCCGAATTTTTTCCCCCCAAAAAAAGAATATTATCTAAATAAGTATTGGATTCCTACTGTACTGTATGTGTACCAGTTTTCCTATAAAATCCCCCAAATTTATATCTATACTATACTTAATTTCCCATCATTGAACTTTTGTTGAAGCCTTGCGGATAGCATACATGGGAGTAAAATTATATAATAAAATATACAATAAATGTAATTTTTTTCTTTATTTGGGACTTCAATGGAAGTGCATTGCATACTGTACTTAGGGGGAAAGTAAATCAGGAAGGTATTGGGACAATTCACCCTTTTGATGATGCCTGATTGAGAAGATAAGGGAGACCCAAGTTGCTATAAATGCTATATTATAGAATTTATATAGCCGATTCCAACCCAAAATGGTCTGGATCGGCTTTTTAACACGCTTCCTTTTACCAGTTCCTAGAACGATCACCGATCATTCATGTCCGCAGCGAGCCACCGAGCCCGAAGCGTGGCGAGCGGACACTTATTACTTTATATGTATTCTGCGTCCCCTCGCCACGCTTCGGGCTCGGTGCGCTCGCCACACTGTATAAGATAAACTCCACACCGACGTGGATAGTGGGGGTATGAAATGGTCGTGCTCGCCACGCTTCGGGTTCACGTTCATAGTGGGGGTGCATTTAACATTGTAAGCGCCCATTAGGGTGCTTATACAATTTATAATTGCATCGCATCGCATTGTATGGCATTGTATGCCATATACAATACCATACAATTTTAACATTGTATGACATCGGGGGACATCGCGGAACATCGCATCGCATACCATCGCATGCCTTATGGTCTGAGATGCGATGGGCGCCGTGATAGTACACAAGTACCAAATGATCAAATCTTATATTGGTTTAAAGTTCCTCATGTTGATCTAAACATTTTCAAATTAAGTTTTACTGGCTAAAAATACTGACTGTACAATTCTGCATTATACACGTAGCATAAATATTTATCCAAACCAAATAAAATGCTGATTACTATATGCACATGTTGATGTATTTACTGAACAGTGACATTTTTGCAATATGCAGAATAGCATACCTTCTAATGCAGATTACGAAGATAGTCATTAATGGTAATTTATGAATTGCTAAATATTTTGGTGCGCAATTTGTTTAGAAATGTACAAACTCCTAATTGTCCAACTTGCCTATAACACAATGCAAGAAAAATATTGGAATAACCACATCCAAAATGTGAAATCTCAATGAAGAGGTTAGAGTTCAGGGGACCTAATTAAATAATATAGTTTTACGTAACGGCTCTTCTGCAAGACTCACATACAGGTGGTTACCGGATACATTTGTAGCAGAAAATTCTCTCACAAGAACATGCTTTCCTCAAACTACTCCACCCTTTTATGGACGATTGTGTGTGGCCTACATACTGTAGTTGTAGGTGTGTTAATACCAACAGCTTCAAACCAGCAGCAAATGCTCATCACCACTGCCAGCCCAGATCTTTATGTCATTTTGTTCCCCAACACGACATGCACCTTGATTTGTAAATTCCCCCAAAAAGTGCATTCATCTAGATAAAGGCATGAACCCAAAGTTTTGCATTGGTCAACAAATTTTCTCCGCAACCAATATCTTCTCTTATTGTCCTCTCACCAGATAGAGAGATAAAAGGAACAATTTCCTACATCCTGTGAAAAAAAAAAAACGAGAAGAAGAGAGAGGACAGGCTCTCCCCAGCTCAGCACACTGCACTGAGCCCTTTATGTTGAGCTGGGGAGAGAGGCTGTGATGCGATGGCAGCCTCTCTCCCCACTGCCCAGCTCCCTGCAACTAAAGCTAATAAAGGTGAAAACAGATGATGTTGCCCATAGCAACCAATCAGATTCTGTTGCACTGTTCACCTTGACAGAGTGCCGCTGTCTGCTTCTTTGCCCACTCCTGCACAACTGTTCCGGAAGGCACCTGGGTCCCTGACCAGCTGGGGGAGTGCCAGGTCAGCACACACCTTTCTATATATATATATATATTTATACATACTATGTATGTGTATCAATCGATTTATACTTTTCACACACACACACACACACACACACACACACACACACACATATATATCATCATGTTCTAGGTGCAAAAATATAATTTGGGCCCCCCTTCTCCAATACAACCCAAGCAAATCGTGGCAGCAATGGGCCCCTTATTCGTAAAGGGCCCCATTGCAATGTACCTGCTGCACCATTGGTAGTTCCGCCTCTGTTCAACATTGTTGCCGCGATTTATGTGAGTCACAGTAAATCTAGTGCATGCACAAGCTTGTGCCCACGAGCCATATGCATTCATAACGTTTACGCAATACATGAGCTCGAGGACACATCTATATATTTTTTAATAAACATACTGTATATATTTATATAGAATTTTAGTTATTTGTCATTTTATACACTACATTATTCACAGACATGCATACATACACACACTTCCAACTACATTATGTTAACTTTTTTTTATGAAACATGCAAATGTATTACTGACAGAAGCCGACAGCAACTAAAATTAGTTCCCAGAGTTCTAACTTACTAAGCACAAAGGTATAATTTGGTGCAATTTCTTAGCTTCAATATCCACTAATTTAATACTGAAGCCTCACAGGTGCAGCTGAAGAACGTCCTAAGTGAATGCTCAATCTGCTTTCCCATCACAGCTAAAAGTGTAAATGTACATTTACAGCAGTATCAAAAGATAAAAATCAAAAGGCATTGAGCAGGCAATTAACAGAAATCTAGGATGACAGCCAGGTGACCTGAATCAAAGCCACAGTCAAAGTATTTGCAAAGATCAGTCCTTATTAAATCCTCACCTGAAACAGTGACATATTCTGGTCTGTCAAGCTCATGTCATTGTGCTTTAGCCTTAAACGAATAGCAACAAAAGTTTTCAGGTACAGATGAACAAAATTGTCAAAACAGATACTGTACCTCATGTATTCACCAAATTCCACACTCATTGTAACCAATTTTGTGAGCAGAATTTTGCTATACCTTTTTACCTTGCGGCACATTAAATAAGATTTTTAAATTGCCAAGGCACACCGTCAGATCCCCACTGGGCAAAACACATTGGCCCCCACAGGAAGAAAACCAAACCTATTGGCCCCCATATAAAAAATTATTACATGTAACAAAAATTAAATACAGTGGCCCTTTACATAAAAAGAAGAGGCCATTAAGTAACAGTTGAACTGGTGGTGGCTGTAAACTGGTTTGAGCATCTCTAGATCTGGGGGCAAGCTTGAGAGCAGCTCAAGGCCCACTAGTGTGCCATGGCACAGTGGTTCAAAAACACTGATGTAGATACTAACCGAACCTCAGCATAGTCAGAGGCTACGGTATAAGGGCCTGATTCATTTGCATGCGAGTGGATGTGTACCCTTACACATCCACTCGTATGCGGTCGCACAGGAGAAAAAGAATTTGATGGTCGCTCACCCGTTTCCTGTTTGCAGATAAAATCAGTCTAGACTGACTTTTATCGGTACTTGTTTCCTATCTGGGCGCCTGCTAAGTTAATTGCGCACCATGCTATTCTCCGTAGAGAAATCTGATCGCATCGCATCGTACACATACACGATATTGAACGATGCGATGCGATGCGATGCGATCCGATTCCCCATAGGAAACAATGTTAAATGGATCAATTTACCCAAATCAGCATAGGGAAGAATGGTAAATGGGCCAGAAACCCCAAAAAAACCCACAGAGCAGTGGAATGTCCCCCCAAAAGTAGTTGACGCCACCCCGCCATCAACGTGAACCCGAAGCGTGGCGAGCGCAGCGAGCCCGCGAGGGGCGGCGGTACGCGTCCTCCGACCTTTTCATGCCCTACTATCCACTAGGGCGTGGAGTGAGAATAGAATAGTGTGGCGAGCGCAGCGAGCCACCGTGCCCGAAGCGTGGCGAGCGCAGCGAGCCCCGCGAGGGGACGCGGATACCTTCACAGGTAAACGCGTCCCTTCGCGGGCTTCCCAGGTGTCCGCGTCGCCATGGACACCTGGGAAGCCCGCGAGGGGACGCGTATAACTGTGAAGGTATCCGCGTGCGCTCGCCACGCTTCGGGCTCGGTGGCTCGCTGCGCTCGCCACACTATTCTATTCTCACTCCACGCCCTAGTGGATAGTAGGGCATGAAAAGGTCGGAGGACGCGTACCACCGCCCCTCGCGGGCTCGCTGCGCTCGCCACGCTTCGGGTTCACGTTGATGGCGGGGTGGCGTCAACTACTTTTGGGGGGACATTTCAATGTTCAGGGGTGTTTTTGGCCCATTTACTATTGTTCCTATGATAATTTGGCTAAATTGAGCCATTTAACATTGTTTCCTATGGGAAATCGAATCGGATCGCATCGCATCGCATCGTTCAATATCGTGTATGTGTACGATGCGATGCGATCCGATTTCATTACGGTGCCGTACGTAGAAAACCTGGGCGCCCAGATAGGAAACAAGTACCCTTTTATCTTCTCTGGAAATCGCCAAATTTGCGGTGGTCGCTGACATCATCTGACATCAGCCGCCTGCCCCAAGCAGGCATTAACACAGCGTTCTGCGGCTCCGGCCTCCATTCAGGGGGTGTGCACATGAGCATATCTCCGTTGTTATATATATATATGTCAGCTGTTCAATCGAAAGCCCGATATATCGCCCATTGTGTACGCACCTTCAGAGTTGGGTTGGTTGTTTTCAAACTGAAATCTAAGTTACAGTGTAAAAATAATGCAGCCAGTATTTACCCTGCACACAAACAATACAACTCACCCAACCACTCTCTCTGCACATGTTACATCTGCCCAACCTGCAGTGCACGTGGTTTTGCCCATTTTGTGAACAAATTTGTCCCTCTGTGCGAGTCTGCCCATATTTCCAAAGCGGTTGTCATTTACAAGGCAAAACCAGGTTGGTTTTGCCTTGTAAATAAATGCTGTTTTAAAAATAAGGGCAGACTCATACAGTCTGTCCAGTAACTCCAGCAACTCACACCTAGTACATTAAGCCATTTCTGCTAAATTCAAATGTACCAATAAAGTATATGTATAACTGTCTCTCATATACATACTGACCATGTTTGGCTCACCGCAGACTCTGTGACTCACAGTAGCTGCACCAATCGTACCGCCATATGCATTTCCCAACATATATAGATCTAAGTCACATGGAACAGAAGTAAAATGAAAGAGTACACTGACTAATGATACTGACATTTCACGTACGTCTCTGTGTAACTAATGTAAATCGCTAATCTGAGGACACAAAGCAAAAGACAAATTCTGTAATCTATAATGGGTACAGGGTGTGCAATGCGCACGGGCCCCTATGTCCAAGAGAGCACACATTGGGGTACTTGTGTATTTTGGCGGCGCCCATCGCATTGCATACCATAACACATACGATGGTATGCGATGCGACGTGATATCGTACGATTGTGCACGATGGCATACAATTTTGAAACTGTATGCCATTGTACATGGCATACAATGCCATACGATGCGATTAAACATTGTATAAGCACCCTAATGCACCCCCACGCCACCCCCCCACTATAAACGTGAACCCGAAGCGTGGCGAGCGCAGCGAGCCCCGCAAGGGGACGCGGATACCTGTGAAGCCCGCGAAGGGACGTGTTTACCTGTGAAGGTATCCGCGTCCCCTTGCGGGGCTCGCTGCGCTCGCCACGCTTCGGGCTCAGTGGCTCGCTGCGCTCGCCACACTATTCTATTCTCAACTCCACGCCGACGTGGATAGTGGGGGTATGAAAAGGTCGTAGGACGCGTACCGCCGCCCCTCGCGGGCTCGCTGCGATCGCCACGCTTCAGGTTCACGTTTATAGTGGGGGGGTGGCGTGGGGGTGCATTTAACATTGTAAGCCTCCCACATTCCACCGCCCCCATTTAATGCTGCAATTTTGCCGTATTTCGGTGAGGGCGTAAAAAAACGGGAAAACGTGGAATTTTTGGCCTGCCCCCTCCTCAGAGACCCGCAAATCAAGGTATTTTCAGTACTGGGGGTGGGGCTTGATGATGGCGAGATCAGGCACTGCCCACCTGAAAGTGCTTCTGATAGTATCCTCTCCAGGCTTCTCCCAGAGAGGAGACTCTAAAAGTAGGTAAGCCTGATCTGGAGGCACCCCTGATCTTGCATATTGCACAGTTAAGGATGTCTACGAGGAAGAGGTCCTTGCTGAACTTAATGCAAGCAACAGTTGTGGATCTTCTAAGACGACTAAGTACTAGTTTCTGTGTGCACAAAACACACACAGAAGATGTCTGCAACAAAAGGGGAACGTGGTCGAATCTTGCTTCATGCAGGTCACCGCATTGGTCAGGGCGGGATCTGTAGTTAATCCTCCATGTTATGCTACCTGCTCTATCACTGTAAGGTTTATCCCATAATCCTTCATGTTTCTTGCTTGAACAATGGTGCATGTTCTGCCTTTACTTATCTATAAACATCTCTGAAGCTCCGTATGGTTTATTTGCAAATTTAGGACGATGCGTCTGGCATCCCTTTCCCTGCTTTGTGCCTCAGACGCAGTGCTGGTGACACAGGTCTTGTTATCAGTGATTTCTTATGCCATTGGAATGATTTCACATCAAACACAATTCGCTAGTTACAGTACTCCCACAATGTATTGTAATGTAAGAATTATGTTGCATGACGATGAATTACTGAAGATGGCTCTGGGACAACATTTACAAGACAAAGACAAAAAGAAGGTTATCTGCAAGAGGACTTTGTAACATCAGCATGCAGCCCTCTAGTTTCTGTGGAACAATGCATATCAGCAGTGGCGGTTTTAGAGAGAAGGAGGTCTGTGTGTATCCTTCTCTGTATGGGCCCCCTCTCCTCTGCAGGGAGTAGCACAGCATAGTAGGGTCTGAGCACTGGAGGGTACAGACCAGTGGTGATTTTTACCTATTGGCTGCAATACCCCCCCCCCCCCAGGCAAAATCTGCCACTGTGTGAAGTCAGATGCAGCCTGTGACTGGCAGTGACTTCCTATTGAAAGTCCAACCTGTCAGTCACCCAAGGCAGTCCCATTGGGAGGTGTTCCCTCCCTTCATGATGCTTCTATGGGCTTCTGTGGGGGATGTCCATAAAAATGGTTTCTGTGCATGCACAGTCCTGAGGCCGATACTGCGCATGCACTAAGCCGGGACCCTAAATATGCTTCTATGGACTGCTTTCGAAGCAGCCCATAGAGGATTGGGGCCAGCGCATGCACAGTACAGAAGAAGCTACTGCGCATGCGCTGGTCCTGTGATGGGGTCCAGGACCGGCAGCGGGATCAGCAGCGGGACAGTCGCCTCATCCACAGCGGTAAGAGCTGCCACTGGCTCAGACCCTACGGTGCATGCACAGATTTCTGGGAAAAAATGAAGCGTGCCCATATTTCTGGTGATTTCCACACCAGCCGCATTGTCTAGTCTGATCACTAGAGCACTCAGACTACACTGCACATGTGCAAATCTCCCAAAAAAATGGCACGGTGGCCATTTACCCAGTGATTTCCACATCGCTGCTTCCACCGTCGCTGGACTCCGGTACTGTACTGTATTTGAAAAATGCACCACGTACATTGCATCCATTCTAAACACGCTTGCTAGAATCTTTGGAACCTTCATTGGCTAATATAGAAGTGATTGCTTTTGTGATGATTTCACTTCCTCCAGAGGGACAGGCTTGTCTCAGAGCCCTGCTTCCTACATGTGATTTTTAGAACATTCCTGCAAATGTTAATCCATACTAAAGGTAATTACTTTTCAAGGCTGCTCTGTAGAGGAAAAGGAGCAGACAACCTCGGAGGCAGGCTAACACGGCATAAGGCCCCACCCTTACAACAACAACATGCAGCAATTCGTGGGTCACTAAGGAAGGGGCGGGGCTAAATGAGAAAGGGTTGTGTCATCCAGTCCTGCCCCCTTCAAGTCTGTGATTCCCGGTGATTTCCACATTTTTTTCTTGCCTATGTATGGAACCCGGTGGATTCCACTCTTCTGGGGGTGCGTGGGCCACCCAAAAAATAATGAGTCTCCTGCAACCTTCGGGACAGTAGGTATTTGTGTGTCAACCTCTTTGTAGCATTTACAGGTGATAACCCTTAAAGCAGTTAGCTTAATTTTTACAGCCAGCAGTAGGATTGCACCAGAACAAGCATATTGCCCTTAATAAATAGAATCCTTCGCTATGTTTATAATGAAGTTCTATAGCACGTATAAAACAAAAAAAAGAAATACCAGAAAATTAACTTGAAGAAAGTTAATTTACTGTATAACCATGAATACAACAAGCAATGAGATATCTCTCTGAGGTTTGTATAATTAAAAGTTTGCACCAACTGGATGATAACTTTGTAGTAAAGACAAGGACATGTGATACAAAGGTAGCACAAGGGTGCCGCTGTGTATAATGAGCACTGAGAGTGGAATTCATTAAGTTATGTACATCTACAGTGGGCCAGTTAAAGGTGTAATTGGTAGCATTGCTGCATCAAAGATCAGAAGCAGATAATTATCATTGAGAAATGTGATGCTAGTTACACTGCATAGTAATAAAGTGTGCTGCGTGCGGAACGGGAACCTTTATATACCGTGTTGTCACATCACATAAGTGTCATATATTGGTCTTATTAGCTACCTAAAGTATAGATACACATTTATTTCTGCTTATTTTTTCTAGGTAATTATATATCATCTTACCTATCGTATATTATACATATGCAGGTCTGAATGGCCGGAAAACTTCCCAAAGCTCCACACTATGGGGGTTGTTCTGGATGATTCACAAGGCTGCGAATTCGCAACCTTGCAAGTCCACCAAACCCCACCTTGCAAATGGTGGCTGGCCGTCACCCATTCGCAAGGCAGATTCGCACGCAGGGCATGCGAATGGATGTTACACCGTAACCAGCTTGGTGGGATGGTCGCCAACATCAAATGATGGCGAAGACTCATGCATATGTAAGGTTGGGGGGAAGTAGGCGGGCAGCTGACATCCAGTGCCAGCCTGTCCGTCATGCCTTCTTAGGGAAATGCCCAGCGTTCTCATGGGAATGCCCATGAAATGCTGTACGTTTCCATATGGTATGGGGCAGCCCACCGCCCCACGCCCCTCTCCGCTCCCACCCGCAAGGTTACTTGTGTGCACCCGAACAAAACAATTTCATGCACATGCGCAGAAATGCATTTGCGCATGCGCATAGAAGAAACATCGGTCCCCGATTCATAGTTTGTTTTTATAACCGACATGATATCACTTTTATTCAAGGGTGCCCACAATTTTTTTGTCCAGGGCCTCCACAGACCTTAATCCGGCCCTATCCCTACCCCAAAGCCTGCCTCGCAGATTGACACCACTGCTAGCAACCAGGTTTTAGCATTAGAACCTTTCTTTAAGCTCATGGGTTTATTTTGCTTCTCGTACTCCCACCAGAACAAATTAGGACAAAAATTATGCTGACCCCGCGTCTTCTTTGCAGCACCCTCATCAAATGATCTCCTACATTTTTCTAAATGTAGATGGCCGTAGAGGATCCATTCACCACTTGCTCTTTTAAGAAGAGAGGCGGGTGAAAGGGGTCCTCCCAAACCACCTAAACCCACCGCCACCTCCGCCATTGAGGACACAGTGACCGAAAACAGGGACTGTCCAGCTATCAAAATAGTTGTTAGGTATTCTCCACCCAACCAGATACATTACAGGGTTGATGCCCCCATCAACTCTGTAAAACAACCGGAGAAATGGCTGCCGGCAGCCTTAATAAAGAGTATGTATTCGTATGTCTGGTTCTGCCGCTGCCAATAATTGTACAATTATTGTAAGCTGTTTCATAGAAAACCTAAAAAAAAAGTTTTGTTTTAGTTTTACACCAAACTACTGAAACAGCAAATGTTAAATAATGTCAGATTACCATTTGACAAATTCAATCTTTAAAATCCAGGGTTTTATCTTGTTGAACTCAAAGATCAAAGATTGCGAAAAGGGCAATCAGCTTTGCAACGCGGAGACAGAATACTTAGCAAGAAGTCTCTTAAAATGATCTATTCCAGACACAGATGCGCTACAGAACAGTACACTTTCTTTCTATAATAACATTAATACAAGTCAGTAGAACTAATGGATGCCCTATATGAAAAGAATACCATAAGCACTGCATTTTGCATAACAAATCAATGTGATGGATCATTCGGGCTATCTGAGCTGTTTCTAAAGGGAAGAGAAGGAACTATGATTCAGAGCTGAGATATAAAAATTGTATTGGCACAGTAATGCACTTACTTTAGAGGTAATGGGATTTAATAGGATGCATTAAAGTCTCATTATTGGCCTTTTACTCTCCATTTTAAAAGTTCTGGACAATACTTAAAACCTAAGTCTCTGTTTATGTTCGACTATGTAGAAGACTGATTGACTTGGGATGGCGGTGGTCATATTTTTTCAGATTGGGTAGTGCTAATGATTGTAATACTACAGATGGACTGGCTTGTTACAGGGAACTGCACTTTACGGATGTGAATTAATCAAAGAATCTTATTTTAAAGCAGATCTCTCTGGTCGGGATGCATGTCAATAAACTGGCAGCGCGAATGGCGTAGTGGTTAGTATAACTGTCTCAGAGCACGAAGAGTTTGAATTAAATTCCGACCAAGGCCCTCTCTGTGCGGAGTTTGGTTTAAAAGCAAAGAGTCATTCGTTGCGGACTGTCGATGCTTTTTTCATAGACATGGGAGTATTATATGATGACCCGGGTAAGGCTGAGTCTCACCTCTGGTCTCTTAGGCAGGGTTGTCGGACTACTGAGGTTTATTGTTCCAAGTTTCGCAGATATGCGAATGATTCATCTTGGAACAATCCAGCTCTCTGTAGACTTTTCCAACTAGGACTAGCGGATCAGATTAAGGACTACCTGGTCCAGTGTCCAGCTCCTGTGACACTGGCGAGTTAATGCAGTTGGTTATTGCCATTGATTGGTGATGCCGGGAGAGGTGCTCTGTGAAGCAACAGGCGTCTGTACTGTCTCCAGTTAGCACAGTGGAGCCAGGGTTTGACAACGAAGAACCTATGCAAGTTGGGGCCACCCATTTGTGAAATTAGGAGACAGCCCTCCGACGCTCCAAGGTACTCTGTCTTTATTGCGGTATCAGGGGGCATGTAGTCAATGCATGTAAGAGCATCCAGGAAACCTCAAGGCCTGTGAATTCCTGGAGATATCTTGTCGGGCCTTTCTTTGCTTTCTCCCAAAAACTCTGTCTGAGTCATGGTCAACAGTGACTTGGTTGACCCCATACATTGGTGGACCCCATACATTAAGCCGATACTGCCAAAAGGTCGACACAAGCTTATGGCCAACAGACAAGGTTGGCAGTCAAAAGGTTGACATTTTTTCATGATTTCTGGGTCTCTATGTAATCGTACGTCAACATGTACACCGTATATATGTATGGCGTCCCCTCGCATGGCTTGCTCGCCATGCTTCGGGCACGGTGCCTCGCTGTGCTCAGCACACTATTATATTCCCGCTCTTTGCCCACTGGCATAGTAAAGTATGAAAAACAACCTTTTAAAAAAATAATAATAATAATAATAATGAAATACTCATGTCGACCTTTTGACTATTGACTTTGCTTATGTCGGCCATAAGTTTGTGTCAACCTTTTGGCAGTGTCAATATAAGGCATGTTAACCCTTTTTAGATGATGACCTAGTCACTGTCGAGACCATATTTGGTCGACCTAGACATTGTCTATCCATTGGGGTATATTTAATGCTGTTTGCGAGCTGTGACAGCGAGCAGTGCTGACTGCTCCCTGTCACAGCTTGCAGGGTCAGTATTCAACTGACCCCCTGCACATGCCGTTTCCACCTCGCTGGGTTTTTACAGCAAGGTGGAAACGGTGTGTGCAGCCGCCAGAACAGCAAGGCTCCCTGCATTAGCCACGAACCTTGCTGTTTGGGGGAATCCTCGCCGTCATCTGGCAGCGAGGGTTCCCCCAGAACATTGAATACAGAGAGTCGCCGCTGCGGGGGTTAAATGCGGAGGTTCGCTTGTTTTCGGCGATCTCCGCTGTTTATCCCCCTCGCCGACCGCAGACTAGAGCTACAGAGTTTGTACTGTAGGTGGATATTTTCTGTATTGGTTATACAAAGCCTACAGTATGTACAGTATAACAAAAAAGCAGTCCCGGAAAAAAAAATAGGCAAACTTCTGTTATAATAGAACTAAACCACAAAAGTATTTTGCTTAATGTCTACTAATATTGTTAATGTAAGAAACAATAAATAACGACAGCTCAGTTAATGTCTTTTTCTCTATAGGTACAGGCAATAGGTATTAAATGCGAAAATATAATTGTATATTAAGCTGTACAATTTTACAGTTATTGTTTTATGGAAGCAAAACAATTTACATATTAAGAATATATCCATTAAACTGTGATCATGGAGAGCTTGGCGGCTAAAAACGCACAAAAATGTTTTTATGCAATTAAATTCCAACTAAGCTATTTTGCGAAATATGCAAATGAGGCGAGTTTATAGAATTAAATATTTCTATTCAATTTCCTTTAGCTATAAGTACTGTGTATTGTCCAGGAAACAAAGAGATACATTTGCTTAAAAGGAACAAGGTTTGGAAAAAATGTTTCAATCTTGGTAAGAAATACAATAAGAGTTTAAAACCTTTTCATTCCTCCCACCATGGATCAACTGTAATTCAGGGCTATTTGGCCACTGGAACTCACGCTGGGTACACACTGGGAGACTTCTGGCACCGCAGATATTGTTAACTATATTAGTGGTGCTGCTATACAACTATACAGCGCATACACAGGGACCGATATTGTTAACGACATTAATCAGTGACATCACTTGGACCCCTTCATACAGTCGAATTCGAGCTGTATGTACAGACAATGGGGGGGGGGGGGGTGGGCGGGTAGGGAATAACCCTAATGCCCAAGCAGTATATCATGTCTCCTGTACAACCCTACTGTCCATAGAGTGCATGATGGTTTCAATACAACCAGTGGCGGCTCTTACCTCTGTGGAGGAGGGGGGCTGCCGCAATGCCGCTTTTCCCACCTTCACTACTGCCGCTGCTGGTCCCTGCTGCCACCTCCTGCTGGTCCCCGCTGCTGGCCCCGACCCCTGTCTCGGAACCGGTGCATACACAGTAGCTTCTTTGGTACATGCGCTGGCCACCAGCCTCTATACTATGGGCTGCTTCGGGAGCAGTTCAAAGACACATTAGTACTGTTATCACAATGCACCATTCCCAGAATTTAGAGAGATAAAGCAGAGAAAGATAAAGTAACAACCAACCAGCTCTTAATTATTATTCAAACACAGCAGAATATGGTGGAAAGAGTACTAACCAATCCGCTCCTAGCTGCCATTTTGCAGTCTGTGATGAAAAATGACAATGAGTAGTATGTTATCTTTATCCACTTTATCCACTAGGTTTGATACATCCTTCCCCTTAGCTAGCCTCGAATTGGCCTGGCAGTGGATGGGACGATTTAACTGTAGGTCCTGATTTGTTTTGACCCCACCCACTTTTTTAAAGATGGGCGGTAACTGATGGAAACTTTTAATGTCGCTGGGCAGTCCAGAGCAGATGACTGACCTGGTGGCTAGATTTTTTTGTAATCGCTGCCGGGTCAGTCATCCGGGATGCTGGAAGGAAAAAGACGAGCTATTGGTGGGAGTGCAGATGGGCTGTTGTCATGAAGTCCGCCGGGTCATGACATCATACGCTGGACCTGCCTGCATTGTTACATCACACAACACACCCGCCCTGCACCTGACATCATACGCCAGACTCCCCCCCCCCCCCCACATTGGGCCTTTCCCCTCCCAGTCAAACATTGACCTTAGCCTATAAAACTACTAGACTAAAATATGTTTAGCTGGCACTTTGGGGCCCATTAATCAACATATTTTGGTTATTTAAAACTTGTTGCATATCATAAATATTGTTCCAGCCAGTCAGATACCAAATTTCATTTTTTAAACACATGACAGTTGGGAACTGATTGGCTAAAGCCCCATTTATCATATTCAATAGGTTTCAAATAGATAAAACTTGTTGATAAAAGGGCATTTTATCTCTCTACATTATGATTCTCCAAGACTTGATACATATCCCTCATTCTCTGATATAAATATGGCCACCGAACTTTCCGATGTCTTTCTTACACTCAAAGCTTCACTATGAGGAAACATAACGTTTCATACAGAAATGCGCCACTTCGTATCACGCCGCTGTTTATCTGAAATGAGAAGCAGAATGACTGAAAATATTCATTTTCCCATGAAGTTTTTCCCCACTCATAGAATATTATCATAATAAAATCAATTGCATAAGTGTTTCCAGTGTATAATTTTCCTATCATTCATCTTGTAGAGGTTGCCTGATTTTGTGTAATGGTGTTAGGGAATGTATAAACGAAGAGCATCTGCTAGAGTTACAACAGATGTTATAGAGACAAATAAACATCAATCTTACATCCATCTAATGCTATCACTAGGGGTTCACCTCATAGAGATGCACTGGTAAGGTTGAGGAAACTTCTGAAGCTGTAAAACATCTCTCCCTAATGGTATTCTGATTAGCAGAAAAACCTGGCATCGGGTAGAGCATGCGACCTGCTTGACGCCTAGCCGCTGGATTAAATCTGGAAGCAAATGGGTGTCACGTACTTCTTGTGGGCGATGAGTGACTAAAGGCAGGAACAGATAAACATTCTGATAGTTATTCATAGGGGTAGTGTCTGCCGTAAGTGCCCACCGCTATAGCAAAGCACTTAACAGCTTATTTAATAGCGTGTGCTTAGTGCAATGTACAGGGGAAGTTTTGGAAACAAAGCAAAGTGCTGCTTTTATTGTTTCCATTACCACAAATGTGATTTAAAAAAAAAGAAAAACGAAATGTTTTTAAGTTGTAGCATAAAGCGTAAATAGACAATATACTATGTACAGATGAGTTAGAGGTGTATTTTTGGGAGGCAATGGAGTCATCTGCCGGACGGGCTCCTGCTCCCAAGGGGGCACCTCTCCTCCCCTGCGAGTTTGAATCCGTCCATACCGTTTCTGTGGCTGACTCCCCATCTAACATCATTGTTGTAGTGACACATACTGTATTAGAACCCATGGCCTGTGTTATTGGAGACAGACACCTTACTTATTAAGCTATTTGGCGGGCACCAATATTTATCTTGAATCCGGGCAACCGGGAGGAACTTATGCCACCGTGAAGAGCTATAACTAGAGAAATGCAGTCCAGTTCTCCAGAAGTCCGATTCCTCTCCAATTTTGTGTATCCAAACCGCACCAAAACCCTGTTCCCGAGGAGATCTGATAAATATTGAGTCTAAGTTTGAATCTTCCCATGGTCTGGAATTTGGATTCTAAATCCCAACTTTAGAAACATAGAAACATAAAATTTGACGGCAGATAAGAACCACTTGGCCCATCTAATCTGCACCTTTTTTAAACATGTTACCTCAAACCATATTGGATCCTTATGTCTTTGTAAGGATATCAATATGCCTATCCCAAGAATGTTTAAATTGTACTACTGTATTTGCCTCTACCACCTCTGATGGGAGGCTATTCCACTTATCTACTACTTTTCTGTGAAGTAATTCTTCCTCAAATTTCCCCTGAATCTTCCTCCCTCTAGTTTAAGTGCATGTCCTCGTGATAGGTTATGCATTGCACAAATTACATGATTTTAGTTGCTTTTAGCATTCTTTTTGCAATGATTATCAATTTTTAAATTTAACAAAAATTTTAAATAAAACCAAAACTCTTGATGGTGGTTTTGCCAAAAGAAAAACACGATAAATAAGAACCAAAACCAAAATGATGGTATATGCGCATATCTCTAGGGATGTGCGAGCAGTGCTATTGCCCAGGGTGCAAGGTAGAGGGGGCGGCACCATCACTGCACTGAGCCGCCTGTAATTGGCTTGCACTGTGGGATGATGCAACCGCTCTCTGTGACAACGTGGTGTCACATGTGTGTCCCTAACTGCAGAATTCCAATCCTTTTGCAGAGAGATTGTCTGGATCTCCCTTCATTAGTCTTATCCCCTTTATTTTAATTTCCTATAACTATGCTGCACTCAGCAAGAATCACCCATCTCAGGCTATCCGTAGGAGATATAAATATTGTATACCTAATAATTCTATTTCCAGGGTGAGAAAACGCGTCATGTACATTAAATAGGAGCCATCATCTGAAACTGAAATGTCCTAGATTTGTTACAGCTGACTTCTAAGTTAAGGGGAGAGTAATCAAACCTTCTAAAGAGAACTAATGGAGGTGACTCTCCTAACAACTAATCATATATATAGATCATTCTATAAAATAATTACTGCAATCTGATTGGTTGCTACAGTATAGGTAAATTCTCCGCTTGTCCTCTGTAGAAGGTTCCTTGTTGAATAAGTTGTAACTTATCTCTGTGTGGCTTTAAAGGATGACAGTCATGAACAGTATTAATTTTATCTGTGATACTCACCTTCTGTTACACACAGGGTGAATGGCTCTCAAAACTAACCAAATACATCAATGCAAGACCCACATGATCTGTGCTAACAGTACCCAGATTCTGGCTGTGGCAAGCGGTTGTTTTGAGCCACCCAAGATTTGAAGTCAGTACCTAAGGACAGTGACTGAAGCACAGACAGCTCTATAAACACTGGATTGCTTGATAGAAAGCAGTAGAGGCAACAAAGTTAATTAAAATAACTTTTATATATATTACTGGAGAACGTTACTAAAACTTACTTGCAAACACCAAAAATAAAACTAAGAGTGCCTCAACAAAAGTCTTATTTTCTCCTTGTAAAAACAGTATTCTTGTCGCGGGCAGTCCGTTTGCAGACTCCAACAGTAATCGGCCATCATGTGACTATCTCACCTTCCTCGATATCTTACTTCCATTATCCCAATATTCTAGTGGAACCGTTCACTTTATTCATCACATAAATCTCCTCGATTGGACAAAGTAGTTAATTTTCTGACTCAGGGAGCACCACCAACCACCATACAATGTATTAAATATGTTTATCACAAACTGCGTAATTTTAGTGATGTTGGTCATAGCAAAAATTTGTGGTGTTGGAAAGGGGACGCGCAAGCATCTCCTGCGCGCATGCCCCCTTCTGGCAGATAGCGGAGGCTGGCGACTGGTGATTTGATCTCCAGCCCCGGCTGAATGAGGGGCGTTACATCTGTAATATATCACATATACAGTACTTATCTTAAAAGCTAGAGTCAATTGAAAAATAAGCATGGCATATTTATTATCAGAAGCACACAATTAATCAAAATCAACTCTTAAATCCCTGGCATCAGATTGACTGCTCCCCAGTGTTATTGATGAGTTGAATACTGTAATAATACTGTATTGCGATTATAACAATGGGTGAAAGAGGCAAGGTTTTAGCAGATTTGCATTCGGGACAACAGGGCTATCTCATTTCAGAGAATGTTTGGAGACACAAAGGCATAGTGATCAAATGTGCATGCTCCATTTACAAGACCAAAAAGCATTAACATATCCCACATCCCGTTGTGTTATAAAAGGAATAATTCAATATCCGTATTAATATTATATATTTAGCCAAGGCCATTCCAATATAAACATGCTGCTCTCTATAACATTTTTGTGTACTGATTGTCAATATTTTAATTTTGCAAACTCCAGTTGGTGTAACGAAATGCCATTTATTCCCAGTGCGCATTGAGAATTCTGAAAATTTCCAATCATGTATTTTTTTTTCTTTTTCTCAACATTGACATTTTCTTTCTATTTGTAGTAAATAGTGAATGCCAGTCCAAGTTTCATGAAGCACCAATGCCTTTGGTTATTATGAATTAAGAAAAAAAAAAAGAAGAAAATTTTAAGAAATATTTACCATAAATGTACAGTATTAAAGGAGACTGAATTATTCCATTGTAGCTGTGAGTGGAGAAGATTTACTGCATCAAACCTTCTAAAGAGGACAAGTGGATAAGATACCCATAGTAACCATTAAGATTTAAACTTTCACTTATCTAGCGCATTCTATAAAGTGATGAGAAGCTGATTGGTTGCTCTGGGCAACTTCTCCAACGGTCCTCTTTGGATGGTCTAATAAATAAATGCATTAAAGAGCTTTTGCAGCAGTGGCAGCTCACTTTACAGCACCGGAGGTCAAGGAGAAGGAAGCCCTGATCACTGGCAGCAATGCAGGAGCCAATCCCCAGGTAGGTGAGTATGTTCAGTGGTGATAGAAAGGTCGCAGCGAGCATCATTGGAGATGCAGTTGACTATAGATGAAAACCAAGATTTGTATGCCATGTCTAAATACATTAGTAAACACTACAACTGAAACCAGATGTATTTGTTGCCTATGTTAAAAGTTAGTTACAGTATATAAAAAGTTTTTTACCATTTGTACTAAGATTTGTATCTAAAGACCTACCTGTACTTGCTTTTTTATTTCCTAAATATATAATAAGGCAGGTGTGCATCTCAGTAAACTAATGCAAACATTTTTTGAATTCGGCTGCTAAAAAAGCCCAGTGGTAGCTTCAGCGTTTGCCAAGAAAGTGAATCACATTCAAATGACTTATTATTCATTTATCACAGACACAATAGATACCGTGATTCTTGCACACTTCAACAGATCGGAATACTTGTTGTACTCAAAACAAGACATGTCTGATACTACAAGGATTTCTACTTCCAAGAATTATCTGCAAACAGTATTCGGCAACAATGGCAAACTGCTATTTTACATATGTGAAGGTTCTCTACAAATATGCCATTTTTACATACATAAGCCCCTAGTGGGCTACACAAAAGATTTTAGGGTGTCATAAATTGATACATTATAACGCTGTGCCCAGTATGTAAGAAGTCGAGACCACAACAGACTTCTCAGATATTATTTCTGACAGCACCTGCAGCCCCTACAGGTTTCTAGGAGGGCTGTTATGCTGCCAGGTTGACCAAGCTCTGGAATGTAGACCGCTTTACACTAGAGTGGTCTGCAGGATATCTTTAGCTGATTATTTTTCCTTTGAGATAGAATTGAATTGTAGATATTTGTAGGTTCAGATTTACCTGGATTTATCTGGATTTTGGAGCCAAAACATGTGACAGCCAATAGCCAATAAGATCCTGTTTTGAGATCCGGGAAAAGATGGACCTGCACATCTCTAGAATTGATAAAGGAACTTTATTTAAGGGACTAGTGCAAAAATATATAAACATGACTCTTAAAAATATTTCGGTACTTATGTATTATCTGGGCTCCCATGTTATATGCACCCCATTTTTTCATATTTCTATCTAATTGTATGCTAATTTTTGCATACAATTGTACCATAAGACATATCTGATGGGCTGGATTAAGGGGCAAGAGGGAATGGAAATGTCATTCAAACTTCCTGCGATATATCGCATACGGTATATCGCATGCGCAAAAAGCACTCCTTTTTCCATCCGATTCCATGTGATTCCGATAAATCACTAGTGCTGTACGACCGATCCAGGGCCTCCTATCTGACACTCACGGGACCGCACATCAGATTGTGATTTATGGAAAATACATATGAAGTGAAACTTTTCAAACGATATATCGGCCTGAAACATAGGATGAAATCGTGCAAAATCGGTCTAGTATATGGGACCCTTTACACTACACAACTTCTCGGGCAGCTTTCTGGATTTGAATTTTTAAACCAGTTTAAGCTTAACTGCCTACGTATATACACTATATTTAAATACTAACCTCCTACATGTCTATTTATATTTGTGCTATTTTCCATGATGCAGTTTAAATGATATATTTAATTTACAGAAAATTTGGCAGAAAGACTGCAGATGCCTCCAGTGGGCAACAGTGTATTTGAACAACCTAAAAATCTCAAAGCACTTAAAAGGTTAAAATGCAGCAGCTGTTTGCACAATGGCGCACTAGCAGATGATAGAAGAAGGGTCAGTATGGACAGTGAGATGGTAATTAAACATATGTTTTGGAGGCCTGGTTTTGTGGTATAAGCAAACACTGGGGATAGAGAGGAAATATGATTCAACAAAGACCTCACCAGCTGTAATTATATCACAGTCTCTTCTGATTGATGCACAGTATATGCTGCATTATGAACACCAACTGGTTGGTTTTAAGACCGTATTGAAGAGATGACTATACCATATCTCAGAAGCACATTACTATGGATTGAGTGCTACATACTGTAAACTTGATGCTTTATGTTATTCTATAGTACAGTTGTGCCCTTATATTAAGGCTGAATTGAATAAATGGAATTCTCTCATAAAGAATTCCTGAGATGGGGGCATGGTGTTTTAAGAGCTACACCTCAAAAGTGGTTGGACGAACTGAGCTTAAATTTTTCAGGGACACGTAGAACTGTCGCCCGGTGCCGTATGCCAAGTTTCAAAAGTGATCAATTGGGAATGATCTGAAGTTTCAACAGTCATTTTTTTTTAATCCCACCATCTGTTTGGTCAAAACTGACACTTTTCTGCTGTACCAGAAGGCATAAGTCAAGACAGAGGGCGATAAAATGGAGAGTGATAAACAACAAACCAATCAGCTTCTACCTGTCATTTTTCAAACACAGCCTGTGACATGGCAGGTAGGAGCCGATTGGCTGGTGGTTTATCACTCTCCATTTTATCACTTTTCAAGTATAGTACATCTGTCCCGTGAGGTTTTTTGTTACATATATCTTGTGCCTTTGTATTTCATTTCGTTGCACCTACGCAGTCACCCTGCGCAGTAACCATAACAGTCCTACTGGATGACACCATCCTTCTCACTCCGTACCCACAAAGAAAATCATGGAATAAACTCTAAATAACTGATGTGTATGTGTATTGATTGGGAGACGATAGCCAAGGAGAGTTATTATACACATGGGTAACTTTAAGGACATATATCTTATTACACTTATTGGGCAACACTACACCATGACTAATCATCAACGTTATGGTACCTGTAATCATCACAAATGTTTATAGATACAATAGATCAATATTTGCAGTCCACACTCAATATTCAACTTCAATGTAACCAATTTGCAAACGATATCACACAACACAATCAAGTGATTAATATAGGGCACCAAGATAATACCCCTAGCAGCCCCCCCCCCCACCCCCCAAGAGGGGTGTCTCTGGTCCCCAAGTATGCATCTGAGAATTGATGTATTAGTTGTGGCCCTCCAGGGTACAGTGGCAGGTGAATAATCAGTACATAGTCACTTACAGTATATCCTGGAGCGCCACCACCAATACATAAATTCTCCACAATATCACATAACAGACGTTACGCAATTGGGCAATGGCAGGTGGTGAGAGGAGTCTTTTTGGAAGGTGCAGTAGCGCTTTTGATACTAGATTACAAAAAGTGTTAACGTTGGTAGAATAGGCGGCACGGTAGCACCAAGAAATGGCTTTGGTTTAGGATATTATATAGCCTGGCTGGCCAACCACGTTATCCGGTATCCAAGTATTTGCATTTGGCAACTGAATATTAGATTTCATACTGTATATTACATAGGAAGAGTTCTCATTACATGACATCTAACCTTCAAGCATTTTCGTTATTGAAACACACTCTTTGCTATGCACATCGGTGCTCAAAAAACCCTAATTCAACTACAGTAACACATCATCAACATTTTATAAATTGTTTTTCTAGTATTATATGGTTAAATTTAGACATCCAAAGTAGTGATTTGACACACTGGTAGATAAGTCACTGCTCTAACATTTTCATGCAACAGAGGGGTCGTTGTCATTTAAGTATGAATGCTCTGCACATTGGCCGATCAGTACTGGTGCATCAGCCCGATGCTGATAGGATAAGCCGGTCGAGGGGAGTGGAGTAGAGGCAACCGAAGGATGAGTGCTAGGCGGTGAGGGAAGCGGAGAACATAGAGAAGAGCAGGAACAGAATGCCTCTTCCCTGGTCCATTTCTGCAGGTGAGAAGGCATCTAGAGATACTTTCACAAAGAGATGACATCATCTTCTCTTCTCTCATGTATACAAATAATGTGCATGCAATGCAACCATTCATATACAAAATGGGCTGCAGGAATGCACAAGGTCAGTGATTACTCCACACTCTTTATGTAACTAAGCAGAGAGAAAACAAAAATACTGTAGACCTATAATTTTTATGGTTTTGACTCTGGTATACTAGATAGTTAACATACATTTATCATTATCAAAGCCAAATCTGCAAATCTGATGTTGGATTCTTGACTAATACAGCTCACAATTATACATAGTTAAAGATGCCTCATTGAGATCTGTGCATGGTTCTATCTTAAAAAAATGTGTAAAAGATAAAATAAAAAATTGAGCCGGACCTGGTTCCAAAAAAAATGACAAAAAAACTGGGGGTCCCCTGTATTTTGGAGCCGGCACTGACTTTAACAGTCTGTGGTGTCATGCCACACCCGGGTGAAACTGTTTACGCAAGGTTCCCCAGCCGTACTATGCCAATAAAGGGGTCCCCTCCCAGGCTTCACCCATCCAGGGCTGAAGCCCGAAGCGGTCCCCGACATCCCTGGGTCCCCTTGAACTTGTAGCTCACCTGTAAAAAGAATGTTCAAATAAACACACACACATATAGAATAGTATACACTAGCTTTAATACATGCGTTGTTTTTACACCACTATACATTACCATTCCTGGATCCAGCAGGGATGCTCTGCTGCAGCTTCACCCCGCACTGACAGTGGGGGTGAGCCAGCTCCCTCACACTGAATGCGGGGTGAGCCGGATCCCCTCGCACTAATGACAGTGGAGATCCCTGCAGTCATATTGCAGTAGAAGCACTCAGCCCTGATTGGCTGAAAGCATCCCCATGGAGGCTCTTTCAGCCAATCAGGGCAGAGGCCGTCTACAGCAATACTGTCATTAGTGTGTGGTAGTTGCCTCACCCCGCAGCCAGTGCGAGGGGAGCCTGCGCACCCCAAAGTCAGTGTGAGGGGAGCCGACTCATCCCCGCTGTCAGTGAGGGTAAAGTGCAGCGGTGAGTTAAAGCTGGAGCCAGGGATGGTAATGTATAGTGGTGTAAAATAATGTATGTAGTAAAGCTACTGTATACTATTCCACTTGTGTGTGTTTTATTTGGACATTCTTTATACAGGTGAACTACAAGTCCAAGGTGGCCCATTAATGCTCCACATGCTGGAACTTGTGGATTGACAAGTCCCAGCATGCAGGGGAGGCCTACTGGGATTTGTAGTTCGACTGTAAAGCAATATTTTAAATTTTACATGTATCAGCCAGGCGTCCACCACCTAGGGATGCCGGAGACAGTGCCGGACAGGTAAAGCCTATGGGGGATCATTTTTTTTTTTGAGGGGGGGGTACCCTGTCCAAGGCTGACCAGCCATGGTGTGCATGGTACGACTGGGGGACCTTATGGAAAAAGTTACTGTTACCTGGCAGTAGCAGCTGCAACTGCTCTTCTCAAACTAGCACATGCTGCTATCTGCTAGGCTGCAGTGTGACCATGGAGGTGCTTAAAGTGCAATATATTGCTCAGTGTCCAGTTCCTGCGAATACTCCAGTTCCAAGCTCCTGCAAACAGCGACCATTAGAAGGCTGAACACGGGAGCGGCGATTTATTGCTGCAGCACAAACAAATCACTGGCGACCACATTGCCAGCGATATTGCAACATGTGTACACAGCTTAAGGGTGCATGGCTAGGCCTCCCACAATTAGGCCACACACCCTGAAAAGTACCTGTGTCTGGCCAAGCTGTCTACTGCCATAGTTGCAGCAGCTCCATATTGTTAATACAACAGAAAAAGGTGCTACTGTGTTTCTGATTAACCTGCCATGCTTTCAAAGGAAATGTGTATTTGCTAATTAAACATGGGGTAAACATTACTGACCATCCGCATATAAAAATTCATAGTTTGTTTTACCTTATTGAAGTCTGAATATATGAAGGGTTATTGCTTACCTGAAAAATAAAAGAGATTTAAGTTAGCTTTTATTCATATGTAAATGAGATAAAACAACACAGATCTCCAATTTGTACAATTGTTTTTAAAATATTGTATTCATTAACCAATAAACATATTTTGCTCTAAATAATAATCATAATAAAAACAATGATAATAATAACAATAATAATAATAATCATCGGAATTGATAATCTGACAATTAGTGTTTCACTACAACCCCCCTCTCATTTCAGAAATACCCCAGCAATGGGGAAACACACATTCTACTTGGGAAAACAAACCAATTTGTATATCAAGTGCCCTGCAGCTCTCCTTGTAAGTAGCCCCATAAAATGGTAATATTCTAATTTTGTGAGTTTATGGGTCGTCTTCAACGTGCAGCTTATTATAACTTTAGAATCAACCCTTTCATTAATTTTACATTTAACCTGTTTCTACTAATGTTCAGCCAGGGCCGGCACCACCAATCTGCGGTGGGTAGCGCCCGCCCCAACCCCCCTGGCGCCCTCGTGCTGGTCAGTGTCAGTGGCGCATCACCTCACCTCACCCCCCCCCCCCTCACCCCCCCCCCCCCGCCTGGGGTGCTCAGGTGCCATGAACTGGCCCTGTGTTAAGCTAGGCTGTTTAAAAGGGGAAGGGCTCACTGAAAGCATTGGGTAAGGGTGCTTACACACGGTGCACTATGAGCTACTGATTTTGACTATACTGTATAGTCAAAATCAGTAGAAAACTTAGAACTTATCGCACCGTTTGTATACAGCTTACAATACCGTTGGATTGGCATCGCAAGAAAAAATAGTCAGGTCAGTTTTGACTATATTGTGTACAAACTATTATTTTATTTTATTACAGTCAAAATCTGAAATAGTAAAAATTGCACGTGAATGCTTGGAACACACTGGAGCGATTCCCTCAAATGCTGATATAATTAATTATGTTGGCGGTGCTGCTGGAGAATGATATAGGGCATTTATACTGAACATATCGGTCAGTGACCTCACCCAAGCTTTGTACATGCAGTCGCTGATTTTCAGATTGAGCTGCATGTACAGACAACAGGAGGGGTCGTCACTGACCCATGGCTGTGCGTATCAATAGCAATATTGACCTACACACTGGACGATGTGTATGAGATATCGTTATCGATATCATCCATGTCAGTAAGTAAATATCGCCCATATTGTACCCAGCTTTAAACATAATTCCTCCACCCCATAAAAAACTCAGGGAGGAGATAAGCAGGGACACTCCCTCTTAATCTTTTTGTTTGTGAATGTAAATACAGATTGCGTTATGCACCTACAGTAATTGATATGTATCCAGATGGCGGATTGGCCGGGTTTTGGTCGACAATTCCAATAGTGGTCAATGGCGTCTAGTTAGATGTCTATACTTGGTTGTCCGCGTTTACATAGACAGTGACGCTAGATCAACAGGAAGAAAGCATAGACAGGAACCTGGTCAACAGTAGCAAGGGTGACACACATTTTTCATCTTTCTTTGGTGCCGTTCCACCTGTTTCTTACTCTACTCTACTTTACTCATGGCGAGGGTAGCGGCACCAAAAAAAAAAAAAAGACGATAAACCCGTATCGACCTTGCTACTGTCCTCCTATCGATCTAGTGTCACTTTCTATGTAAACACAGATGACCACGTATAGACGTCTAACTAGATGCCGTTGACCACTAGTATTGGTATTGTCAACATGGTATTTTCGACCTAAACCTGATCGATCCATTAATTCATAACTATTGATGCTCGGACCAACTGTTTTCCCCATTGCTAATTCTGTTATCGCAGCCAGCCAGTTACTGATAAAAACTTGGCACAGGTTGCGCCATGAATTCACAAATTAATATTTGCTTTGTATGGTAAATAAGCCTTACAGACATGTACATAGTCTGACAGGTATAATGGAAAGCTACTGTACTAATTGTCTTCCTGCAGCATTACTTCCCCAGCTTATAGAGTGCCGGTGCCAACACACCTAGCGGCTGGAGGTGGATGCTGGGACATCAGAGCTGTCACATTTCAGGCTGTCTAATTTAATTAACTCCTAATAATAAACCGTTACAAAAGCTGAAAACCAGTAAACAAATACCCGGGACAGTAGTAGAAAGGCTTTGACATAAAAAAGTTCTTTATTACAAAAAAAATAACAATAATAATAATAATAATAATAACAACAATTTAGTTCTATAACATTATCCTTCTTAACAAGCTATTGCGCTTAAGTATTCAACATCATTAAAAGCACACAAAGTGACTAGAACTTTGTGGAATATTTAAACAAATGTCCTCTAATAATTTTATGAATGCATAAAATAAAAAGGTTTGCCCTTAATCTCAAGTGAATTTAAAAATTTAGGTGAAAATCTCTTTTGCATAGAAAAAAAATCAAAAACAAAAATATTCGTAAAAGTTGTCAAAACAATTTCCATAACAATAAGATAAATAAAAAAAAAAGAGAGCTTTGGTTCATTTTAATATAGCGATAAAAAATGATACCAAGGAAAAACCTGACAAGCGCACCTGAATCATTTAATGAGCTCGCTTTGACGAATCTTGATCCTTCAGTCACAAATCTTTTAATCTTTCAATCTTGAAACTCTTCGGTACCCACTTATAAATCCCCCTCTCATGCTGTCAATTAGGTATTCCCTTCATGTAAGAGTGGAAATGAGATATGACGAGTCTGATATTTATTTTTCATGCAGCATTTTTTTTTTTGCACCCCTTTTATTGAAATTTCAAAAGCACACAAGCCTAATATTAGATACAGTATGTATTTAATCCTTTGGAGGACGGTTTCCCCAGCTTGTTTGTTTTGCTAGCGCTATGCAGCCTTTGTACTACAGTATGTGTGTACTGCGCATGTGAACTTACTGTATGCTATTAAACACTAAAGTACAGGAAAATCCAGATAATTACCTTATTAATGAACCATTTGTACAGCTGTACGCTGTGAGAGGTCAGCTACAGATAGCAAGTTTATGTAAATAAGGGGAAGATGTTTTAAATCTTCTAAAGTGGACAAATGGAGCATATGCCATAGCAACCAATCAGCTTCTAGCAAAAAATTATTCTATAAAATGATTGGTAGAATCTGATTGGGTGCTATAGGCAATGGTACTGTGATACAATGGTGGATTGTGGAGTTGAGTGGTGCACTGAATGGAAGAGCCTTGACATAGGATGGTCCACTTCTGGAAATTTTTTCATGGGTGTGCCCATGGAAAAGCTGGGAGCACCCATAGAAATGCTGGGTGGATGCCTTCAAATGCAGATGATGTCACATGACATCAGCTCCCACCCATAATTCGCAGAAGAAAGGCCAGCATAAAAATCCAGGCTTACTTTTATCTGCGAAGAAAGTAACCATCAAATGATTTTTCCTATGTGCAGGCGCATGCGAGTGGATGTGTAAGCGCACACAACCACTCGCAGCATAGCATGGGGATTCGGGCGGCAGAGGGGGAACATGCGTTCATCAGGGTGGCATTTACCTGCTCGCTAGGCAGCGAATATATGCACCCAAGTGAGCAGGTCTGATTCAGGTCCTCAGATCGGATTGCCGGACTGGGTTTTGGTTCTGTTCCGGTTCACAACATTCGTGTTACAGTAATTCAGATTTCTGGAGAACCGAACTGCACATCTCTACTTACAATATAGGAAGTTAATTAATGTGTGCCGATATTTCCGTCAGTTGGAAATATCGGCACACACCTATTCAATCTCAGCCATTTTTGGCCGTCTTTCTACCATGGAGATTCAATTTTTAAAAAAGTTGAATATGCATTGTCAAAAATGACCATTAGATTGTCGTATCTATGGCTATTTTCGACAAAATACACATGGATCGGCACGTTTCCAACAGTCGAAGATTGAAAAGCTTTAGTCGAAATGGCCGATATTTCCGACTGTTGGAAAAAGAGACTGAATACTCCAAGAGTCTCATCGGTAAGGGTTTCTATAGAAATACAGTACTGTAAGTAACAATTTGGTTCCACAAGGCTACATTTCTCAAATACGCACAAAGGTATTGAATGTACAGTAATTGGTGCCATATTGCAAAATTGCAGGGAAGCATTGGTGCAATACCTTACATCTTACATTCAAATGCAGTAGGAGGCACCTGTAGGAAATAGGCAGCCACTGCACGCATATGCGATCTGAGTGCTGTGTCGCATTCCTTCGGCCCAGAGGCATAGATCTGGGAGGCAAAGGAGTCATCTGCTGCCAGGCTCATGCTTCCAAGGGGGCACTTCTCCTCCCCTGCGAGTTTGAATCAGTTAATTGAAAGCCATTGATATTGCTTCTGTGGCTGACTCCCCCTCCTAGCAGGTCCATAAATGTCACACTCTCTGGGCAACTGGGATGAACTTACGCCGCTTTTGCTTCAGCCAGTCTGCATAAGCCAAAGCCTACACAGCAGGACACAGGTTTTAATAATCTTCCCATCAGTGTGATCTGCAGGTGACTACATACACCTAGAGATTCAAAGAGATCTGTTAGACCATGCTACTAGGAGGGCGTGGCCAAACACACATAGGCATGGCCACAACTCATTGTAAATGTTGGGGCTCAGAATCAGTATGTAGCACAGACCACCAAAGTTACCAGTATGCTGGGGCCCAAGTACAGTATGTTATACCATCCCCTACCACTCAAGCCATGGGGATATGTTTATCAGCACATGCAAACCAATGTCGTTGATGGCATAAGTACTTCAAAGGTAACTGAAAAGTTAAGTAATAATAATAATAATAATATGTGATTATTGGCAGATCATTTTATCATTAAATAAAAAAAAGTGGGTGAAATTCTTATTTTATATCAAAAGGGGAAACCATAGCGAAATGTTCCAGTAAGCATTAGTTTTGAAAAATGTTAGACGTTTCCACATTTCCACATCAAGTAATGCAATTAAAAAAAGATCCAACAGGATGTATCCTTTCAGAATCCCTGGTATGCAATAACACTGTTGTCAAACACTATTGATTTAGTGACACTAAGGGAGTGAAATACAGTTCGGCGGCGCACATGCCATTTTCAGCGTTAAATTGGATTTTCTCTATAAAAGCAATAAACCCGTGCTACAAATATTCAGCGCCTGTTTAAAAACCAGCAAAGCAATGTTCTCCTTTTGGAAGAGGCATTCTGGATTATTTACATACCCGTGTAGAATGTCAGAACTGCAATTGAACTTTCAATATTTAAAATTCCTGGTGATATTTATCAAGGAGGGAGTACGTCTACTTTTTAGTCTTCCGAACAGTTTTCTTATCAAACTTGAACAAGCAGCTTCTCGGAGAGTTAGAAGCAGGGCTGGATTAAGGTCTGTGGGGGCCCTGGACAACAAACTTCTGGGGGGCCCTATTAATAAAAGTTATATAATGGGGTTATAAAAATAAAGTATTATTTATCCTTTTATCTATTAATCCATTCTTATGTTCTAAGTATTTTCTTAATGCACTAATGAATCTTTGATGCATTAATTCTAAGAAAATACAAATAACATAATTAATGGATTAAGAAAAAAAGGGAAAAAATTTGGCCTCTTAATAAATTTGTTAAAATGAAAGGACATATCCATTAAAATGGGGAGACGTAATCGTATGATGTCTCTACATTTTAATGGATATGTCCTTTCATTTTAACAAATTTATTAAGAGTCCAAATTTTTTCCCTTTTTTTTGTTAATCCATTATAGTATATAGTGCTGCTGTTTATGAATAATTCACAATAACTGATATAGTCTCACACTGCCGGCACCGCTGAGGAAGGATCTCAGACTGAGTGAAAGGGCGCCGCCTCACTCTCAGCTCCCGGACGTCACCGTAATTCCAGGGGCTGAGGCGGGAAATCGAAGACACAGCCCCATGCCCACCCTCCTCCCTCCCCTGCCCTTGTGAACACCTTCGCAAGTGTGATTATCGCTGAAGGCTTTTGCACTGGGGGTCCGCAGATGCGCATAAACAGGCATGAACAGACCCTCCTCCATCCAAAATGGTACCGAATTTGAACCTGTATGAACTGAGTCTGAATGAGCCTCTTTATGCCAGTCTACTGCATATGTACAGGTCTCCGGGAACATGGTTCTCATGCCACGTTCCTTTTGACTATTCTACTGACAGTGGGCCATTTTCCCAGTGGTTTTCTGCTGCTCTGCAATACCGGCTGACGTTGAGACCAGGGTAGGTAAGTGTAACTGTAGAAAACTTTGAATACCATAAGATCTCTGTAACAGCCAGCTCTCGAAGAGCAAATCCAATGAAGGACATGTGAACTCTACCGCTGGGGAACAATTTGCTAAAGTAGAAGTAGACAGTTTCTGATATTTTGTTGCAGATCTCTGAGTCATTTAGCTATCTTATCTCTACACATTCTGATTTATTACTGGCCCAAACAATAGCTGACAACTGGAGCGTCATGGGTTGTCAGTCTCACATCTACAGGAAACAACCCTTCAACGGAACACTGGCACTCATTGAGCAAATTATTGAAAAGAATTACCGGCATCAGACTACATTCTGTAGAAGAGATCTCTATTATCCTGTTTCATGCTGTTATTATAACTGAAGAATGTTATAGGGGTGTGGATCTTTAGGTGGACAGTGTCTAGGTCGACAGTCAATAGGCAGGCAGAAGGTCGACATGTGAAAAAAGATGACATGGTGAAAGGTGAAACGGTCAATATAGAAAAGGGTCCAAATGAGGGTTTTTTTTGTGTCTATGTCGACAGACAATGAATTCATGTATTATAAAATGTAGCTGTTTTTATCATAGTTATGGGTTTTTTTCTATCAATGAGTATTTATTTTTACTAATTTTAAAGGAATCCAAAACTGGACTGAATACCAAATCCGCACCAAAACACAATGATGAATTACTGTAAACCCTGTACACAATGGGCGATAAAAGGGCTAAAATGAACAATTTCGCTTATTTTATCAGCTAGTGACCCGTCCGTCATCTGTACATGCAGAAATGAGGGAGCAGATCATTATTATTGGCCTGCAGCATGTCCCCGTTTCCACTCTGCCGCTGTTCATCGCCATCCGGCATCAGCAAGCGTGTATGCCGATGCCGGGTCCCCGCTGATAACCTTTTACTTTGCTACTAAATTTCTACAGTAAATGGCTTTGTTTCTGTAAACCCTATGTGGAATTCCACCTAAGTTATAATGGAAGTCATGCCATTGCTGACTTTCACTATCACTTTGCAGCATGTGTGGTCAACCGCGTTTATCCTATCAATTTACACATACTAATGTTCCCTCACACCTACCCTTATACTACCCACACTAATGTGCCCTCACCCTCACACTTACCTTAACACCTATCCTATTCCCACCCACCATAGGCGAATCTAGGGGGTGGTCCGGGGGTGCACAGGACCACCCATTAGCCTACTTTGTAGCTGAGGGATGGGGCTTTCCAACGAGCCCAGCCCCGTGTCTCTAGCCCCCTGGGAACCGGAGATACTGCCAGGCAAAGCTGGAACGTTTTCCCTATAGGATAACATGGGACCCGCTAATTCCAACCCCCACCCAATTCAAAGGCTGCCAGTTCCCCCTTTGACATCACTGAATTTTGAGGTTGATCTCAGTCAAACCCAAATCGCTGGGCCTTCAATCTGATACCAGGCTGAATCCATATGGGTTAATTGGTTCCAGGGATATTGAGGTTAAACCGTTTTTTTTTTTTTAATTTCTTAAATGTAATTTCATGACTGTTTATGTTCTTTGAGGGCAGATTTCTCTGGAACCAAAAAGCCCAGTTTCACGGGTCCAAAATCATTCGAAGTCAACTCAAAAGTTCTTCAATATGATACTGGTCTCATGTAAATGGGTCAGTTGGTTCTGAAGATATAGCTGGTTGGTTAAAGGGGGGTAGGGAGAGGGGAGTGGTTGTCTCTCCCCCTCACACCAGAAAATGCAGGGACTAGGCTAGTGTATAAGGGGTCAGCCTGGGAATGTCCCTGCATGATCCTGGGACCATATTCCCGGGTAAATCCCTGCATTTTCTGTTGTGAAAGGGGTATTATTTCAAACAGCCGTGACCTGCAGTGCTCTGAATACAGCAGGGCAGCCCCCTGCTCTCTGCCCAGCTGTCAATGACTGTCACCCCTGCAGCTTCCGCTCCAATTCTTCTCCCCGTTTTCACCTCAGCCCGCCCCCCCCCCCTTTAATCATGTGGTGCCGGCGCCCGGGGTGCTCCCCCGACATCACGCACAACAACAGCGTGCACAATATTTCAAATGTCCACACGGCTAGAGGGGACACCAGGAGGGGAGTGGGAGCGTGCACTGCACTGCACTCTGCTCCTCTCCCCATAGAAGCAGCTGCACCGCTCTCCATCTCTCCCTGCAGCAGCAGCGAAGGCTCATATAAAAATTTACAGTAAGTGGCACTTTTGGGAGCATTGCTTAAGGGACGCTACAAGTGGCGGTATGTGGGGGCATTACGCATAGTGTGTGGCTTAATGTGTAAGGGGCATTACGGTGATCAGCATCATGTGTAAGGGACATTATGTGTGCAGCATCATGTGTAATGGGTACTATGGTGTGCGGCATCATGTGTAATGGGTACTATGGTGCCATCAAGCAAGAACCCCCTAGCAATGAGCATGTAGGCAAACAGCAATTATGCGGCAAATGGGCATTACGGTTTGTTATATAGTATGTAATGGGCATCATGATGTGTGGCACAATGTGTAATGGGCATTATGGTGTGTGGCCTTATGTGTAATTGGCATTACGGCGTGTGGCTTTATGTGTAATGGGTATTACGGAGTTTGCTAAAATGTGTAATGGGCATTACTGTGTATGGTCTAAAGTGTAATACCACACCCCTTTTTGTGATGCCACGCCTCCTTCCCATGAGGCCACGCCCCCTTTTGCCACGCAGCTGCGCCGCGCAAAGGTCCCCCTGCTATTAGGTCTAGATCTAGGACCACCCATTACCATAATTCTAGATTTGCCTATGCCACCCACACTAATGCCTCTCACCCCTACCCTATTCCCACTTATACTACCCACACTAATGTGCCCTCACCCTCACACTTACCCTAACACCTATCCTATTCCCACCCAAACTAATGCCTCTCACCCCTACCCTATTCCCACTTATACTACCCACATTAATGTGCCCTCACCCTCACACTTACCCTAACACCTATCCTATTCCCACGCACACTTATGCCTCTCACCCCTACCCTATTCCCACTTATACTACCCACACTAATGTGCCCTCACCCTCACACTTACCCTAACACCTATCCTATTCCCACCCACACTAATGCCTCTCACCCCTACCCTATTCCCACTTATACTACCCATACTAATGCACACTTAACCATATCTAATCTCCTGTATACTGTATACTACCTACATTAAGCACTTTCAGATTTACGGTACTGTAACCTATACTACCCACATTCCCTCATCCCTACCCTACTCCCACATATACTACCCACACTAATACACCCTGACACATACCATAGTCCTACCAATACTACACACAATAATACCACCTGACACCTTCATTACTCCCACATATACTACCTACATTAATACACCCTGACACATACCATATTCCCACCAATACTACACATAATAATACCCCCTGATACCTTCACTACACCTACATATACTACCCACACTAATACACTCTGACACATACCATATTCCCACCAATACTACACACAATAATACCCCCTGATACCTTCACTACTCCCACTTATACTACCCACATTATTACACCCTGACACATACCATATACCTACCAATACTACACACAAAAATACCCTCTGACATCTTCACTGCACCCACATATACTACCCACACCCTCTCACACCTACCCAATTCCCACTTACTGTATGCATCTTTACCCTTATCTTACTCCCATACATACTACTTACACTAAAGCACCCTCAGAGTTACATCTATACTACCTATGCACACTCACCCCTACCCTACTCCTACATATACCACCCACATGAATACACCCTCAAATATACCCCATCCCTACCAATGCTACACACAAATATGATTCCTCACAATTACCCTACTCACACCCATACTACTTATTAATACAACCCCACACCTACCATCTTTTTTCCTATATTACTCACACCTGCCCTAGTCACTCTTATAAACCCCCACATCTACCCTCCTGCCACCCATAGTACTCACAACTACCCTACTGACACTAATACAACCCCACATCTATCCTACTTTTACCTATACTACTCACAACTACCCTACTCATACTAATACAACCCCACATCTACCCTACTTTTACCTATACTATTCACACAAATACAATCCCACACCTACCCTACATTTACCTATACTACTCACTCCTACCCTACTCACACGAACACAACCCCACATCTTCCCTACTTTTACCTATACTACTCACACCTATCCTACTCACACTAATATAATCCCACACCTACCCTATACTACTTACTCCTACCCTACTCACACTAATACACCCCACATCTACCCTACCTCTACATATACTACTCAAACCTACCCTACTACCCTCCCAATAAAAATGTAAGATATTTCATGAGCAGGGCCCTCACTACTCTTTGTCTTTGTGTCTGCTTCTGATTTGTCTCTCTTTCTGTTCAACAATGTTTGGTGTATGTTTTGTGTATTGTATGGTCTAGTTTCATGTAGCCCTTGCCTTCCTTATTGCATACCACAATAGATAGATAGATAGATAGATAGATAGATAGATAGATAGATAGATAGATAGATAGATAGATAGATAGATAGATGTATATACAGCATAAGTATTTTGATCTGTACATCATTGAGTTAAAAATAAGTTATTCCAACCTGTCCAATTTCATCTTCTGTTCAAATTTTTGCACAGAATCAGTTCAACTATCACCCAGAAGTAACACCAATCAAGTTCATTCGTCATGCGGGGTACAGTAATAAGGTAATTCATCACATTCTGTCAGGGTTTCATTCCTGCACACTGGCTACATTTTTATCCATACTTAAAGATTCCTTTGTCACTTCTGTAGATTTTTTTTTCTTTTCTTTTTAGGACGACGTGCTTAGAGGCTCCTCCAAACTGATAGTGGCAGATAATTAAGTTATCAGTTCTCTGAGCCCTATCGCAGTGTTTGTAATGTCACTGAAAAATAAGCCTGCTCTCTTCACTCACCTGGCACTATCTGTACATATTTTTCACATGTTCCCTTTTCTGTTATCACCTCTTAATAGCACAAAATGGGCAATATTATTCACAGTGATAAATGAGGTCATTCCCGGACGCATAATTGAGCAATTTTGGTCGTGTTATACAACCTGAATCAGCTGCATCAGAAAACACATGCTGAGAAGCGCAGATAAAGCATTAAATGAGTCAACACAGCCAAGACGGATCAGAAATTCCATGGCAAGGAGCAGATAATGTAAGATTATGTGACTACCAACAAACATTTTCAGTGATATTAAATCTATCTCAATGTCTGACGTTGCTCCAGTGGTATTTTGTTACGACTATAAAGCATTGAGATTGGTGCTTGTCTCTGTGCGTGATATCTGTGCTTATAAAGTATTTATATATTCGATCTTAGCACCTTTCTATGTCTGTTTCCTTCTACTGATAATGGTTTCTAAACAGGTTTCAGCTTATTCCTGAAATGTAAAGATATGTTTGTGGCAGTGCACCCAATCACAGGACAGGAGTAAATGCAAAGTGTCTTTTTGTATAGATAGATAGATAGATAGATAGATAGATAGATAGATAGATAGATAGATAGATAGATAGATAGATAGATAGATAGATAGATAGATAGAAAGATAGATCGATCATAATCAACAGTCTGTAATTATAGGGATGGATACTTACTCATCTGATACTCCTTTCACATTGCCCTCATTACCGGGTTCATGCTGGTTTCTTGCCGGTTCGACCCGGTAATTGGTGCAATGTGAAAGGGGTTACCGGTTACAGAAAACCGGTAGCAACACGGCAATACGAACCGGTTAAAAAGAAGGGTTCTTACCGGTTCCTTGCCGTGTTGCTTTGCGGTGTGAATGGGTTAATCAGGTCGAGCGACCCTTGTCCAGTGTTACCTCTAAGCTGTGCGCATGTGTGCACGCACACAACTAGCCGAGCGTGCGCACAGACATTACAACAGAGCGCACAAAGCAGCAGTGGTCCCCTTTTTTGCAGTTGTGGACTCAATTAATGCCATGTCCTGTTCACATTATGGAGGAAGCACTGCTTGGAGCAGCTCTACGCGCTGCCTCTTCCCCCGACCCCTTATGAAGCTCTGTCACGTCCCCCGGATGATGTCAGCGAACTGGCAATATTACCGGTTCACTGATGCAATGTTACATAGTTACATAGTAGGTAAGGTTGAAAAAAGACTTGCGTCCATCTAGTTCAACCTGGTATAGATATCCATTGCTGATTTGGTAGGTTCTGGTATTTTACAGACAAATTATATTTCTTATTTGTACCCATGGATGTTTTTCTCCAGTAAATGTTTGTCCAACTTTGCCTTGAACGCATTTAATGAGCCAGCCGTTACCACCTCTCTGGGAAGAGAGTTCCAGAGTTTGACTGTTCTGACCGTAAAGAAATTCTTTCTACTAGCTGAATTAAATCTTTTTTCTTCTAATCTATACTCATGCCCTCGCGTCCTAGATTCCTTTCTAGTAGAAAATAGGGTGTGTGACAGTTCCTTATATTGGCCCTTGATATACTTGTACATGTTGAGCATGTCCCCCCTTAAACGTCTCTTTTCTAATGTAAATAGTCCCAAATTGCTTAATCTCTCCCCGTAGCTTAAATTCTCCATTCCCCTAATAAGCTTTGTTGCTCGCCTTTGGACTTTTTCTAATTCTATGATGTCCTTTTTATAGTGTGGGGCCCAGAACTGTACTCCGTACTCTAGGTGAGGTCTCACCAATGCTTTATATAGTGGCATAATTACCCTTGAGTTCCTAGTTTCCATTCCCCTCTTAATACATGCCAGAATTTTGTTGGCCTTTTTTGTAGCTACATTACAATGGGCACTACATCCTAGATTGCTGTCTATTTGGACTCCTAGATCCTTTTCAAGTATGGAATTACCCAGTTCCTCTCCGCTAAGGTTGTAACTTGCACACTGGTTGTGTCTCCCAAGGTGCATAACCTTACATTTATCTACATTGAACCTCATCTTCCATTTTTTTGCCCACTCATCTAGAATTGCAAGATCATTTTGAAGCATGGTGACATCTTCTGGTGATTTGATGACTTTGCTAAGTTTTGTATCGTCCGCAAAGATGGATACATTGCTGAGTAACCCTATCCCAATATCGTTAATAAAAATGTTAAACAAAATGGGCCCCAAAACCGAACCCTGGGGCACTCCACTTAGTACCGGTATCATATCTGATACGGCACCATTCACAACCACTCTTTGTTCTCTATTACATAGCCAATTCCCTACCCATCTGCAGATATTTTCACCCAATCCTAGGTTCTCCATTTTATTAATCAATCTCTTGTGTGGGACAGTATCAAATGCTTTAGCGAAATCTAGGAAAATCACATCTACAGCATTTCCATTATCGAGGTTTTTGCTAACCTCTTCATAGAACCCTAGTAGATTAGTTTGGCATGAACGATTTTTCACGAACCCATGTTGGTTAGTACTGAGTAGACGGTGATGATCTAAATATTCCTGGATACCATCCCTTAAAAATCCTTCAAATAGTTTACCCACAATTGATGTTAAACTAACGGGTCTGTAATTAGCGGGATCTTCCTTTTTTCCTTTTTTGAATATTGGCACTACCTCTGCTATTCTCCAATCTTTTGGTACTATACCTGACGATAGTGACTTGCTAAAGATATAATGTAGGGGGGTAGCTAGTTCATCCCTTAATTCCATTAATACCCTCGGATGAATCCCATCTGGCCCTGGTGACTTATTTGTTTTGAGTTTGCTTAGCCTCAGTATTATTTCCTTTGGCGTGAAATCCACAATGAGATCTGGCTTATTTGTCCCGTTTGTGGTAAATGTTCGTTCCACAGTCTGCTCTCCCTTAGTAAATACTGATGAGAAGAACTCATTTAACAGTTTTGCTTTTCCCTTGTCCTCAGTAACACTTTTTCCACTAGTATCAGTTAGTGGGCCTATGTTTTCCTTAATTAAACGTTTACTATTTATGTATTTAAAAAACTTCTTTGGGTTGGTTTTGCTTTCAGTGGCTATGCACTCTTCATATAATATTTTAGCTGCTTTAATTACCCCTTTACAAGTTTTGTTTGATTCTTTGTATTTTGCGAACGCCTCCTCATTCAAGTTATTTTTATAGAATTTAAAGGCTCTGGTTTTATTGTTGATAGCTGACCTTACTTCTTTGTCCAACCATGGTGGCTTTTTTTTGTTGAATTTACCTTTAGTTACTTTAGGAATGTATTCAATAGTTAGTGAATCAAGCACCTTTTTTAGAGTATCCCACATTTCCTCTGCATTTTTCCCCTCCATAACCGTTTCCCACCCAATTCCTGTTAGGGCTTCCCTGAATAATTCAAAGTTCTCTTTTCTGAAGTTTAGTATTTTTGCAGATCCTTTTTGATGTAATTTACTGAAGTTGATTTCCAGTGAAACCATATTGTGATCACTATTCCCTAATTGTTCTATTACTTTTGTGTTTGAAACTAAGTCTGTGTTATTTGTTAATACTAAGTCCAAGAGCGCCTCATCACGAGTTGGAGTTTCTACCGTTTGTGTAATAAACTGGTCTTTAAGTAAGCTTAAGAACCCATTGCTTCTTGCTGATTTACCTGTTTCGTTTTCCCAATCAATGTCGGGTAAATTAAAATCCCCCATAATTAATACCTGACCCTGATTTGATGCTTGTTTGATTTGGTTTAAAAGAAGAGACTCTTCCCTTTCATTTATATTTGGTGGTCTATAGCATACCCCTATTATAAATTTGTTTTTTGGTTTCTTATTATTGTCGGTTATCTCTGCCCACACTGTCTCCGAGTTGTCGTCTTCCAGGTCTGTGCTCATATTTTTCTCACAGGATGTTAAGTTATTATTTACATATAGGCACACACCCCCGCCCCTTCTATTTTCCCTGTCTTTCCTGTAGAGTGTATATCCCTCCATGTTTAATGCCCAGTCATGCGACTCATTACACCATGTTTCTGTAATACCAATGATGTCGTAGTCATCCCTACTGATCACCGTTTCAAGCTCCCCGATTTTACTCACTAAGCTTCTTGCATTAGCCAGTAAGCATTTTAATTTATGTTTATTTTTAGATATGGCTCTAATATTGTGATTAGTTTCACCCCAGGACCCATTTGAATTCTTTACTAGCTTCCTCTTTCCCCTCTCCCCTTCAATAGACTCTCTACAGGCCTCCCCACCATGCACACTGCCTGCCCTCTCCATAGTTCCGGGAATTATTCCTCTGTCATTCCCTCCTTCCCGTATACTAAGATCATCTGTACCTAAGAACTGTAATGGGGTAACTTGACTGTTACAACATAACATTTTATTACATGACATTCCTGATGCACCCTGAGAGTTACCCCCGATTATACCCTTGTTATGTCCCAGGGCTTTGTCTATGTCTCCGTCCCCCCCCCCCATCTCCTTCCCCCATATGATTCCTGATCCCAGTCCGGCTTCTCTCCCTGATGGTCCCATAATGTCTTGCTGCCCCCACCCCCCGTCGCCTAGTTTAAAATCTCCTCCAACCCTCTAACCATCCTTCCCCCCAGCACCGCAGCCCCCTCCTCATTCAGGTGCAATCCATCACGGCAAAAAAGATGGCGCCTGACCGAGAAGTCCGCCCAGTGTTCCATGAACACAAATCCCTCTTTCCTACACCAATCCTTAAGCCACACATTTACCTCCCTGATCTCCCTCTGCCTCCCTGAGCTAGCGCGTGGCACTGGTAATATTTCCGAGAAAATTACCCTAGATGTCCTCGCCTTTAATTTCTTACCTAATTCCCTATACTCTTTCTTGAGGACATCCCACCTACCATTGACTTTGTCGTTGGTGCCGATGTGCACCAAGACCGCCGGGTTGCTCCCAGCCCCTCCCAACAATCTGTCGACTCGGTCCGCGATGTGCCGTACCCGAGCACCCGGGAGGCAACAGACCGTGCGGCGATCGCGGTCCCGATAGCAGATTGCCCTGTCTGTTCTCCTAATGATGGAATCCCCTACCACCACTATCTGCCTTGGTACCTCACTAACTGTCATCCCGTTTGAGCTAGAGGGACCGCTCCTCTGGTTGCTAGAGGGAGCCGTCTCCTCCAGCTCCGTCATTTCGTCTCCATCCTCCCCCGAAACTTCGTCCAATCGGGCAAATTTGTTCGGGTGTGATAGATCCGAGATGTCGTTCCTGTCCCTCCTGTCCCTCTTGTTTCCCCTTCTAACCGTGACCCAGCTGGCTACCTGATCCTCCTCCTTTACCAGTGACCCCATCTGCAACTCCTCCACCGTTCTATTTAGGCTTTGCTCAAGATTGGAAATATCCCTCAGTCGCTGAACGGTCCGCTCTAGATCAGTGACCTGGGCTTCCAGGGCGGACGTTCGCTCACATCTCGTGCAGATGTATTCGCACTGGGACTCTTGCTCCAGGTGCGCATACATCTTGCACAACATGCACTGAGTGAGATTCTCAATCAGGGCCCCACCCATTTTATCTACCTCCCTGCGACTAACCCCCTAGTATACAGTAGAGAGTTCAATTACAATGCAATTACACACTACAAGTGACTTTTTATCAAAATATAAGAAAGTTGATACTTATCTGTTCCTGCAGCTGTGTCACACTCCTGGTGTCCTCACACCTGTATCTGTCCGCTTCCTCTGTAATTTCTTCCAGTTGCACGTTTTCCTCAGTGGCCCACTCTCAGATCATGTGAACAGACAGCAAGTGTAGTCACACCGGGACTGAACCGTTTCAAAGTCCCGGTGCAACCCTGCACTTGTTGTCTGAAAGCGGTATAACAGTCTCTTTATTGCAGGGTTGAACAAATTTTCACTGCTTAACCCTTTGAGCACCAACATTGCTGTGAGGGATCTTCAAAATATCCGCAAAAAATGCCAGCGTCGCTCACAGCGACTGTTCTTTTTTTCGATGCAATATTTAACTAAATTTCAATTAATTGACTTGCTTGTATTAGTATTTATTTATACTAAATTAAAAGCAGTACGTTATACTAAATTAAAAGCGGCATATACGTTAGTATGACAGTAAAGGCTGTGCCTCACCTGCCTCACCCCACCGCACGTCACTGCTAGGATCTCTCACAGCAACGTTGGCACTTAAAGAGTTAAACTAATGTTGCAGGTTTGCCCCCACTCTCCGGCAGTTATATATTACTATATTATTATATTCAAATCTCTGACAAGGGGCTTCAGAGGAAAGCTGCAATGTCAGTATTACAGTCTATCAAGGGGGTTCGGTACGGGCCATCACGTAATGATTTAGGGAGGGGCTACACTGTCATTGCCCCTCCCTTAACAGGTGAGTATGGAGAAGCAGCATGAGGCGATGTGTGTGGAATACTCGGGCAGATGTATTAAGCCTGGCGAAGAGATAAAGTGGAAGGAGATAACACACCAGCCAATCAACTCCCAACTGTCATATTTCAAACACAGCTGATTGGCTGGTGCGTTATCTCCTTCCACTGTACTGTGTTTCCCCGATAATTAGACCTACCCCGATAATAAGCCCTACCCCAGATTTGGAACATTTGTCCAAAATAAGCCTTCCCCGAAAATAAGGCCTATGAATTTTCCCATAGATTTTATTAAAGTTATTAAAATGTAGCCCTGCTCAGCACCGCTCAACTCTCCTGTACCTGTACGATAATACCGCGGCTCCCATTCCCAGGGATGCATTGCGGTAGGCGCGGCGTGACGTCACGCCGCGCACATCACGCGGCTGCTGAACAGTACAGCCTGTACAGCACACAGCGCCGACAGCACACAGGGGCCATCAATACAGTTCTGGCTGTCTCGGTAAGCAAACAGAGGTTTGGGGACATCAAGAATGCGGGGGCATGTGGAAAGGTTTGGGGCCATCAAGAATGTGGGGGCATGTGGAAAGGTTTGGGGCCATCAAGAATGTGGGGTCTATTAAAATAAGCCCTCCCCCGAAAATAAGACCTATGGTCTTTTTTGAGAGGAAAAAAATAATAAGACAGTGTCTTATTATCGGGGAAACACGGTATCTCCAGTTTATCTCTTCAACAGGCTTAATACATCTGCCCCACTGTACCTTGTGCCTCATAGCACCCCCTACACAATCGGGTGTGCCACTCATGCCATGCCACTGCTCAGGTAGTCCATAAAGTTGGGTGAAGGAAAAAAGGCTACCGTATTTTTCGCACCATAAGACGCACTTTTTACACTATTTGGTTCTGGATATTTTTTTCCTGTTTTCCTCCTCTAAAACAATTGCGTCTTATGGTCAGGTGCGTCTTATAGCCATTACCCCAGGGCTAATTTAATATGCCTGTTAATGTTCAGACTTTAATAAGGTTTCTTATTTAAAACAGCGCATAGAAAGATACAGCGTGTGATAAAGCATCAACCAATCATCTCCTAACTATCAAACCCAGCCTGTAACACGACAGGTGGGAGCTGATTGGTTAGTACGTTATCACTCTCCACCTTATAACTGTTTGAAGCTTAGTGCATCTTGCCCATAGAGTTGATGTATCAAACGGGGAAACGAGTTTAGATGTGATCCAGTAAAAAAGTTGCCCCTAGCAACCAGCCAGCATCTACCTATGATCCTATAGCATGACATTGATAAATGTTACATGGAAACCGATGCATCAACCCCCCTAGTCTTCGTGGAAGTACAGCGCTTTTGTTTTGAGGTTATTTCAATCTATTCAGATGTATAATAACATCTAAGAGACTTTTGCATCACAACAAAGCTTCATGCTGTGATTAAGAATATCTTATTTTTAATACTGTGTCACTTGCATGAAAATTTCCCTGACTCCCCTATGACTACTTCCTTGCCAGCTATCTATTAAAAATAGAATTATTTAAAGCTCTGTGGAACATGTATAGCCGTAGAGAAGGCTATTCACGTACTTAAGGCGTGATGGGAAAATACATAGGAAAATCTGTATGCAGCTGAACCAACGCACAGTTTCCCTTGTATCCAAGGGAGATGAAGTGATAGGAAGCCATCAACTAGAGACAATGTCTTGCAGGTAACTATTATTATTATTATTATTAGGAACGGAAAACTTTTTTCCCACAATATTTCGTATATTTACTCTTTATTTTGAATTATTGTGCTATTTAGTCATTTTTAACTCTTGTTTTAACTACACTTTTTAGCCCTTTCTATTATAGATGAGTCTTTAACAATGGCCACTTGCACGTTCTCAGTGATGTCAGAGGTCATAGAAGTGATAGTGATAACTGTAAATGTCAGATCAAAAACTCCAAACTTTTATTTAGAGTGCTACCTTTAACAGTTCATTACAGTGGAAGTCCTGTTCAAACCTGCTAGGCCTAGTAAACAGGTAAGCACCGCCCGCCGCCCCCGCCGAATGCCTACCGCCCCCCGCCACCCTGATTTTCTGAACTTTCGCTAATAAAAGTCAGTTTACTAACTGACCTTTATTATGCCCGCAGATCGACGAAAAGGGGACGGGATCCCTGACCAGGCACCGCCACTCCTGCGTGTGCAGGGAAACTGACAGCGTTTTTAAAGGGATGGCCATAAAGCTCTGGGCGTTCCACTACTGCCGTCCCCTGCTCTCCACGAATCGGCCCCTAAGTCGCCTTTATCTGCCAATTATGGGTAAATTTACTAAAACTTCTAAAAATTAAAAGAGTTGAATTTGTCCAAAACAACCAAACAGATTCTGCCTATCAATTCTCTATTGGATCGTAAAAAAATATAGACATAGGGCATACCTCCCAATTTTATCAATGTCAGAATAGGGACAGAGCGCCCGGAAAGGGGGTGTGGCGTATGTAAATGAGGATGCTAATTAGCTTGCGTCCTGTTTTTGGCCACGAATAGACGCGGGGGGACTCCCAACCCCCCCCCCCCGCAGCGGGACAATGCTGGCCGCAGGATGGACGCGAGAATGTCCCCAAAAACCGGGACGTTACTGCGTTTAGAGAGACAGTTGAGAGGTATGCATAGGGTGATAAAAAGTGATAAAATGGAGAGTGATAAATAAATTAGCTGTTGCTTTCATTTTTCAAACACAGCCTGTGACATGGCAGGCAGGAGCTGATTGGCTGTCTGTTGATCACTCTCCATGTTATCAATTTTGAAGACTAGTGCATCTGGCCCAGAATCTGGTTGCTATGGGCAAAATAATTTTCTGATTGGTTGCTAGGAGCAAAATCATTTTCATTTTTAGAAGCTTTTATAGTGTATACAGTACAATCCCTTAGTGTTCTATTCATTGCTACCAACAGCTCTGCGATTCCTCTGAGAACAATATGGACGACGGTCGCTGGTTTGTGAAAGTTTAGTACACACAGGAGAAATCTGTTATATGCTTATAGCTTTAATAAATACCATAAATAAATACATTTTTTTGTTACAGAAAAAAAACTTTATTGCAACGGGACACAAGCAGGCAGATCAGCAGTTGCCTCCGAGGCATGTAAAAAAAAGTCATGTCTCCCTATGGCATTTTATCTATTCCTTTGTTTAAAAACAACATATTCCTCAAAACTTAATTTCCTTATGCTGACCTAATAGCGAACGCAGTGATTTTGTTTCTTTATGTATTTATTGTATCATATAATTTTAGTACCATTATTATTGCTGTGAAATGTTGTCTTCATTTATTGTGCAATAACTGTAATTGAAAGAAACATTTTCCTTTTATGTATTGCTACTTTTGCTGTATTCTTCCAAATATTCTGCTTCACATTCTTTGCTCGAGTAATAACCATCTGCTACAGTGTCTCAAAGTTGAGAAACACATATTAGCTATTAGAAAACTATAGTATATTGTTCTCTCCTTAATACTCACCTTTTGAACCATGAAATGACCCAACAAGGCCACTATACTTTGCTGTCTATGAAGATATTGGGGATAAGAGCGGCGACTGCTGCTTATCGGTGGTACTAATGCTGCTTTGTGCTGTACTGAGGGGGAGGCTGCTGCAGATTGGAGTCTCCTCATTCTCCCGCTGATTTTTTTTTTTAGGGGGGGGCGTGTTAATTGGGGAGGGGGCAATCAACCGTGCAGAATGCTGTCCATGCAACAGGAAAACTTGGTGTTATAACATAACAGAGATGCCCGCACACCTGTCAGGCAAAGAAGTGACACATGTAGGACAAGAATATAGGGTGCACCTAGAACATTTTGTATGGGTCCCACATGTTATAATCAGAATGTCGATCCTGTAATGTCAACATGTTCTCAATGTTGGCATATTATTGTTATTATTATTATTATTATTATTGTTATCCTTTATTTATATGGTGCCACAAGGGATCTGCAGCGCCCAATGACAGAGTACATAAACGAATAGGCAAAGCTGTGCCTTACAGGTGATTACAATAGAGGACAAGTACAAGGTACATAACCATCGCTGCATCAGACACTGGAATAAGTATCAGCGTGGCAGAAAACCGCAGGATTTGGTGCCATCAAAGATGGTTTAAGTAAGATAAGGAAAAGCACATGGGAAAAGAGGGCCCTGATCGTGAGAGCTTACACTCTAAAGGGGACAAACACATGTATAGAATGGCAACATTTCACATTTAAACGTTCATAATGTTGCCACTGACACAATGTCAACATTTTCAGAATGCAGGCTTTGAAAATGTTGACAGAATGTTGCCACTCCTATTTTTCCCTAACCCTAATTGCAGCCAAAGGGGGTGATTCATTACCGATTGGGCAGAGGAGGGAGGGAGGGAGGGTGGGTGGGGAGGGATACCGGCCTAGAATAGAGTAACGCCCAGCATTTTATGGGCGGGAAGAAGCCTGCCCTGGGTAAGCGGGCGACGTCACATGACCTCAATGCCGGCCCCTTATTCAGTGGACTCCTATGGAAATAAAATTCAGTTCAGACTGACTTTTATTTCCAAAGGGGAGAGAAACGATGGTCGGCGACCATCAAATTACTTCTCTCCCCTTTAGCTGCTTGCAAGCGAATGTCTTCACCTAAAGTGGGGTGAGTGTTTGTGCAGCGTCAAGCCGATCGCTACGCTGCAAACGACCGTTGCTTAGTGAGCGTTACTGAAACAGGCCCGAAATGTAAACATTCATATTTGCATTTTTGCAATGCCAATAACGCCAGAATCGACATATCAAAGTTGACTTTGAGTCACCGTATTCTATTGTCAGTAAATAAATAAAAAAAACTAAATGAAAATAATGTTACTATAGCAACCAACGAATTATAATTTTTTTTTCAAGCAGATGCATAATGCGATATGATGCTGCTACACTGAAGTGATATGTCTGCCCCTTGTGGAAAGGAAGCCTCCTGAAAGACAGGAATTATACGTAAGGGCATTAGAACATCTGGCACGGGCATGTTTCCTGCATGTACAACATATGGCGAGCACTGACGAACAACAGTAAAATAAGTATACTACAAAGCGATACCATACAATATGATAAACATAAGGATCGAACCATGATCGTCATCGTCTGGGTAAAGTAGCGTAGGGTGACGTATCACCGGCACTTATTCAAACGTCTTTGTTAATGAGCCCTTAAAATGACCTTGAAATCCTGTTTTCAATGCGTCTCATCCCAAATTCTCAGCTATTAAACTTTAGTGATGACAAATCCTATGCCATGTTTAATCCATTAACAAGATTAAACAGCATGGACAATAAGAGTTTAGTGGCGTAAACTACGATGGTTTGTTTGAGGACATAGAACACATTTATTGTGGATAAACAAAACAACAGTGTTTTGCGGAATGTTTTTGTCTAATGACCAGTATAAAAATGTTCAGGTTATTCTCTAAAGGAGCGAAACATTAGCACAAGTCAGGTTTTGACGAAGAGAACAATGCAGGTAAGACAACATGCACAGGATATTTAGGTTACAGGTTGGGTATCCCTTATCCAAAATGCTCGGGACTAGAAGAATTTTGGATAACGGATTATTCTGTATTTCTGAATATTTTTATATTTCAATGATGTATCTTGAGGTATTTTGCATTTACGTTGTACAAACATATCAAACACATGAAATACACACAAATATATTTTATTTGTGCATAGAGATGGAGCGGGTCTCATCCTTTCTACCTATGGCGAATGTACCGCCAGCTGGCCATGGCGGGCCATGGCGCCCGCCATCGCAATACATTTTAAATGCTTGGCAATTCGCCGTGGCGTCTCCGGATGAGTGCATTACCAGTGATCATCCACCAGATGTCACTTTTGAAAACCTCATTGCGCATGCGTAAAATTGTGCTGCAGCGCGTGCATGAAGCGCAGGAACTACAGTAAATAATTTATTGTCCCTGGCAAGTCTTAGTCAGCGCTTCTCTCACACCGCCGGCAAGAGCATGATCCCGTCTCTTTGGAAGAGAGTGGATCATGCTTACGCGGGCGGAGAGGCGCTGCATTTGTTTGACACGCAGGAGCGTCTCTGACGGACGCTCTTGCGACCCAGTTGCGCAGACGTTCCAGTAATGAGACGCTTTCGCGTCTGAGTTGTTATTACGGCAGGGTACTACAGTAAAGTACTTTACTACTATTGTGCTGTGTCCACCAAGCTGTACTGTTCTATAGATAGTGTACACACTAATAAATAAAATTACATTGAATTGCGTACAGAATCATTACATTAAATTATACTGTACTGTATTGTACGTCTCATTGGTTTTGTTGAAAGGTGCTGGCCTTTGGCTAGTACAGTATTGTAGTTTTAACACACATAAAAAATTTTGGTTTACCAATAAGGCTTTCTTGGCATCTAAATTTGCATGAACAAGGTTTCAAAACATGAAACAAAGTTTGTGTACTATCTCAAATACTGAATTTAAATGCCAATCAATCATAGGCCCTTATTCTGGTTGGTGCGGATATGTCCGCGTGCGTTCGTTCCGCCAATGTTTTGTGTCTGCGCATGTGCAGAGGCATATCTGCGCATGTGCGAAAGGGACATACGTCCAAATTCCGCATGAATTGTTTACACTACGAACAGGGGGAGGAGAGGGGCGTGAAGGGCTGTTTGGCCTCATTAACATATGCATACGCCCTGCGTTTCATGGGCGTTCCCATGAAAACGCTGGGCGTATGTATGGTAATGCGGCCGCGACGCACGTGTAGGGGGCGGACATATGACATTGCCGGATGTCAGCTGCCCGCCCAGATCCCTGCTTTTGCACGGAGAAATGCCCGAGTGGTCTGAGCTCGCGGGAGCTGCCTGGCCACTCGGTCCTGCATTCGATGGTAGGCGACCATCGAATGATGGGGGAGGTTCCCAGAGATGGAGGAGGTGTATACATGAGAAATCCACTTGTGCTCCGTGCGGTCAGCGGCTTACCGCTTTCGGACGGAGTGAGCGATCCGTACGGAAGGCGGGGTTTAGGACGCACGGTCCTGGCCGCATATATTCGGCTCCGGCCGCACAGACCAGAATAAGGCCCATTGTCTTGCAGATATTTAGTGGCAGTCACATATCATGTCCTCAGTATTGTACAGTACTGTTACAGATGTCACCAGTAGGGTAAAAATATATATCTATTCACTTTCTGGAATGTATGGTTTTCGGAATAATTAGAATTACGGATATTTGGATAAGGGATACTCAACCTGTATATAATATAACTCACCAAAAGAACAGTTTGATGAATGTGAGGGTCATTTCTGACTGGATAAATGAGAAAAGATCTGCATAACTATTATTTGCACTCATCCAGATGTGCCTTCTGCCCATTTCCCCAGATAGCCCCCCACCCCCCCCCCCTCCCCCCCCCCCCCCCTCCCCCAGGAGCACCTTTTCCACTGACATAAAAGGGGAAATTTAATAGGATGAGAGATTGAGAAAGTGAGAGATTTGGTAAGAAATCTCCATTTTTTTATAAAGCAGCAATCATCCAGTGGTGTCAAACTCATGGCCCTCCAGCTGTTGTGAAACTACACGTCCCAGCATGCCCTGCCACAGATTTTATATAATGGATTGCTAAAACTGTGGCAGGGCATTCTGGGACGTGTAGTTTGACAACAGCTGGAGGGCCACAAGTTTGACGTGTAAATGATTGCAGCTTTAAAATAAACTGGAAATTTCGTACCAAATCTCTCACTTTCTCAATCTCTCATCCTATTACATTTCACCTGATAATCCTGATTTTTTTTTTCACTTGAATGTGCCTACCGTGGATTTTATTCAGTGGAAATGGCTACAAGTAAAAAATCCTGGCTAAAGTGATCTGAGGTCTTTACCCTGGTTACAAACAGGTGAGCTGCAGTGGAAACAGCTCTTACCCAGGATTTTCCACCTGGGAATTTCCAAAAAGCTACTGATTGGTTCCTCCTGTCAGTTGCCAGAGGAGTAGCTGAGAGAAGCTATTTTCAGCCTGGGAATACAGTGCAGTGGAAACAGGGACATTGGACAGTGAGAACGGAAAAAATCCTCGGTAAAAAATCCCAGGTCTGACTGGCATTTTGGTGGAAAAAAAGGGAAATGGGGCACAGACCGCACACCCTGCTCCCAATTTTTTAATACTCAGCACTCCCAAATTCTCCAATGGCAGCAGCATCTCAGCACAAATCCCTGGGTAAATAGTGCGGCGGCCATGGGTTTCTGGAGTTTTGTGCATACGCAGTAAGGAAATCTCTGGAAAAATGGTGACCACACCATTTCCCTAGAAATGTTCACATGCACAATAAAGTCTGTGCCCCTCTAGTGCTCAGACTGTATTGCACTGCCAGGTGTCGGCTACAGAGTAGAGAGCCCAAATGGAGAAGGGTTTACATGGGCCTCCTCCTCTGTTAATACACCCCTGGTATTAAGGGCTCCTAATCATACAAGGGAAGGTAATTAGTGATAGGTATTAAATTATGGAAGTATATAAAAAATATATATATTTATTTGAAGAACAACCAATACACTAGAAGTCCCACAAATGGCAATATTATAATTGGTAATATGTTTTGTTTTTTACACTATTGTAAATATCGTTCAGAATTTAAGCACAATAATTGCATCCCATTTGTCTTGGTTGAGGCTCAACTGCACTTTGTCTTAAGAAGAAGAGACATCCCCAAAGCACAGCAGCTATCAGACACCTACTGTACGGAATCCCTTGTTGAGCGTGATTTAATGCATTTTTGCTTATAGAATATTTGTGGTCCCATCCCAGCTTGTGTCAGGGGATCCCCTTAGAGTCTAGTGGCTGCTATGTTTGAGAAGGTCTAACATTCATAAAGATGCAGGCAGGTAAGTTTCAATGCAGACACAAGGCATTGGAAAGATTCTGTTCATAATAGGATACATAAAGAACACAGAAATGATTATGTCTTAAGGTGCGGTGTTTGTAGCATAGGACTGACCATAAATATGACTTACTGTATAGTTATATAGTGGGTCAGGCTAGCATATATTGCACTATGTAGAGCAACAGAGACATTTAACTTTGTGATTCCAGTCTGTCTGGTAACAATAAAGTTAAATAGTCTCTTTATTAATAGTTCATAAGGTTAACTTGATGTAGAGTGTGGTGAATTTATAGCATAATCCTCTGATTTTCTCTGACAGCGTACACCGTAACGTTATCTTTATAGTAACTGGCTATACAGACAGTGCCCGAATCCCAAACTTGTTTTGATGACATGACATTATCACCATACACTGTGACAGGTTGGCGATGAATCCCAGCTGCTGTCTTGCCTTTTCGCCTCAGAAATCGCTTCACTCTATGCTTCTCGTTGTTTGACCATGTGTCCGCCAGCCCCTTCATCTTACAGCTAATGTATTGGACAGTATGGCTGATATGAGGCACAATCTATTGGTCGTGAGGGGAAGCAGTGGACTCTGGATGTGTGGGAAATTAAAATGAAACAGAGAACATTACATACTTGAGAGGTATACCTTCCTTAATGAACCACCCTTGTATACATACAGTGGGAGCCCCTGTCAACTTTGTTCATTAGGTCGTGGCTTATCATGGCTAGCCATGACTATCCTATTGTTCTCAGCTGCAATACAATACATAGCATAATACAGTAGGGGATTAGCAGAGTAATCCTATTACTCACTTATTCCAATTAACAGGCTAAATGAGAGGGTCCCATCTGTATATTAGATAGCAGTGACAGATTAGAGCTTTGCAACCATTGCCTTTCAGTGAGTCAAGTGTGACAAGGGTCATGACCATGGTTTACGAGAACGTGACAAGAGTCAGGGGGGGTCTTACCTCAAGGCAAGCCCCTTCTTCTATCTCTGAGCAAGTCAAAATAGAGTGTGGGCAGGTCAAATAGAGAGGCTCTCTTTGTGGCTGTATCAGCCCTTCTGGTATTTACGAGAAGTGCCAGATGTCCAGTCTAGCTCCGATAGATAGATAGATAGATAGATAGATACCGATGTAGCGGGATTCACCTTTGCAGGTGATGGCGATGGCGTCGCCATCGCCATCCCCTGCCCCGCCGCTATCTGTATGCCGGAAGGGGACGCGCGTGCACGAGGTGCACGCGCGTCCCCTTCCGATGGTGCTGCCCTCGGTCGCCTGGTGCCCACACCGGGCGACCGCACACCCCCACAGTGGCCAGAAGTCCCCCCCAACCCCCTCGAGCGGGAGGCGGAGAGTATTGCGTCCATCTCGCCGCCCCGCCGTCCGGATACTGAGATGCGCGTGCGTGGGGGACGCACGCGCGTCTCAGTCAGATAGAGGCTCCGTGTTGCTGGCGATCCGCCAGCAGCATGCTGCTGGCGGACCGCCAGCAACAATAAGGCCGATACATCTGTAGATAGATAATGAATACAAATATCACTGCCATACAGGGGTTAAAGTAGGAGGGAACGGGGTGGAACTGAGTTCCGCTACCTCTAATGGTGAGGTGGAACTAGTTCAGCCCTGCCTTGGCCCTGGCTCAGTAATTCTTGCAGAAAAGAATTATAATTTGCATAGGGGTACCACCTGGCTCTGCCTAATGGGGGGAGGGGAGGAGGGGTAATAAGGTGGCAGATGGAAAGGATTCCCCTCACCTCTCCAGAACCACTTTAAGCCCTGCTGCCATATATACTTTGAAAACTTTTGGATAGAAAACCCAAATCATGATTTAAAATTCAAGGATGAGAAATATACAGTAGTTGCAATTAAAGTACCGAAAATCCAAATAGGGCTTTTGATTAGGAACAATAGACAGAGAAATCATTGACTGAAACAGCTCTGCCTCTCATTTGTACCGGGTCTTATACTTTGAATGACATGTAACGATTTCCTGTGGATCCTGTGACTGAACAGGAAGCTTTTCGCAAAACATAATACCGCCCGCTACTCAAGTTTCCAGCCTTGGTAAACTGACGAGAAGAAATGTTATACCGGGTAGGAGAGCCCTTGTTTTAATTGTCCTCCTAGGACCAGATTTGAAAAATGACTTTCAAAAATAGATGCGTGTTTTATGTTTTGTAATGATTTCAGCAATATTTTTTTAGGGTAAACAAGTTGAAACAAATTACACCAATTGTAAAGAAGCTGGGGAAATGCTACTTTAATTATTTATGCCACGGCAACCCTTCCTCATTGTCTCTTTATTGTAAAATGCACATAAAACAGATGTATGTTGTAATAATAAAATAAATTATAGAAGCACTGACATACATTCATCTCTGAAATGAAACAAAACAGCAAAAATAAGTTGCATATTCTATTAAAAATGTGCAGTCTTATCTATCATTTTTTATTACAAAATCTTTAATAGAATGATGTAGAGGGGACCATCTTCTGGGGCATAGTAGCATAGTATTACATGCCACCATATGTGTGCATGCTTATTAAAAGCATTCCAGGACAGACTACAGTGGTTGGGATCATTTAGTCTACAGCATGATGGTCGAAAGTCATTAGGTCGACACCATTAGGTCGACATGGGTCTACGTCAACATGGTTATAGGTCGAAAGGTCATAAGTTCAACAGGGCATTAGTTTGACAGGTCAATAGTTCGACAGTGTCTAGGTCGACAGTCAAAAGTTCGACATGGGGTTTTAAACTGTTTCTTTTTCTTACCAGAATGTCAACACAGTCGACATGGACAAAATTTAGTGCACCGCATCCCCTCACATTGCTTGCTGTGCTCACAATGCTTCAGGCACACTATTTTATTCCCCTTCCTTGCCCTAGTGGATGGTAGGGCATGAAATACCACCTGTCGGCACATGTCGGCTCAAAAACAGTGAAAAACCCCATGTCGACCTTTTGACTGTTGACCTAGACACTGTCGAACTAATGACCTTTCGACCTAGAACCATGTCGACATTTTCCCATGTCGACATAATGGTGTCGACATAATGACTGTCGACCGTCATGCTGTAGACCAAATGACCGCATCCTGACTACAAATGGAATGTAAAAAGTCATTCAGCGCACACTTATAACACACTTACACAGTTTGCGATCATAAGACTGATCTATAAGCTCGCAATATCATGAGGTATCAGTTTATAATGTTGACATGCAGAATGTCGATAGCAGAAGGTCAGCATTGATGATGCCAACATGGTTGAATGTCGACACTTCCAAAATGTCTCCAAAGACAGAATTTTGAAATAAGGAACTTTTGACATTATCATAATGTTGACATTTACATTAGGATTACTATTAGAGTTAGTGTTAGGGTTACAGTTATGGTTACGATTAATGTAGGGTCAAGCGCCTTGAGTCCTGTTGGAGAAAGTGCGCTATATAAATAAAACGGTACTTGTTTCCTAGCACGGCCACAACGATTTAGATCGTTGTGGTCGGAAGATAAAAAATCGGATCGATCGCATCGCATGCGATTTGGTCGCATGCGATGCGACCGATCCGACCGACCGATTTTTCACCCGATTTTTTTTTTTTTTTTCACCCCATTTTTTTCAATTGCCCCCCCAAATGTTACTAAGTGGGCTAGACCCCACGATAGACGTCAACCCGAAGCGTGGCGAGCGCAGCGAGCCCGCGAGGGGCGGCGGTGCGCGTCCTCCGACCTTTTCATTCCCCTACTATCCACGTCGGCGTGGAGTTGAGAATATATAGTGTGGCGAGCGCAGCGAGCCACCGAGCCCGAAGCGTGGCGAGCGCAGCGAGCCCCGCGAGGGGACGCGTATAACTTCACAGGTATACGCGTCCCCTCGCGGGGCTCGCTGCGCTCGCCACGCTTCGGGCTCGGTGGCTCGCTGCGCTCGCCACACTATATATTCTCAACTCCACGCCGACGTGGATAGTAGGGGAATGAAAAGGTCGGAGGACGCGTACCGCCGCCCCTCGCGGGCTCGCTGCGCTCACCACGCTTCGGGTTGACGTCTATCGTGGGGTCATGGCGGGCACATAAAAAATGTGAAATGGGTCATATTGGCCAATTTCACCTTTTTTATCATTTTTCCCTATGTGAGATGGACTTAATCAAGTCCATCTCATCTTGTGCCATTATAATGGCACAAGACCAACGCGATCCTCCCGATTTCAATGTTAAAAGATTTTTTAACATTGAAGTCTATGGAAAAATCGGGTGAATCGGTCGGTCGCATCGCGGCCGATTTTAATTGGTCGCGACCGACCGATTGACCCGATTTCTGTCATTCAAAGGGAAAAAATTGTAAAAAATCGGCCACATCGTGAGGATCGTGTCCCTTAATTAAGAGCCACGATCACTCACGATTGTGGCCGTTCTAGGAAACAAGTACCAATAAAACTTACTTGCTAATGTCAGATGTAGAGATATAGGGCCAAATGTAATAGGGTGTGAGCATCAGAAAGTGAGAGATTTTGGGAGAGTTTTGCCATTTTTTTAAAGCGGCAATCATTACACTGAAACAGCAGGTTGTTTTTGCCATGTAATGGATTGCTGCTTTAAAACAATGGGAAAACTCTCCCAAAAGCTCTCACTTTCTTATTCTCACACCCTATTACACTTAGCCCACAAACAACATGCTCAGTGTTGACACTTTCAACGCTGACTGAGTCTTTAAATCTGCATATAAACTGCACAATGCTCTGACTGGTTCCCCAAAGGATCGCATTGCTGTGTGCATCAGGCGAAATGCAGCAGGCAGTACTTAGTATAAGACATCCCACTCTTTTTAGCTCCGCCCCCATACTCTCATTGGCTAGTTCCACTGGAGTATAGGGTGCCACAATTTGATGCACATACCACTGCCACTATACCTGCCATACCACAGTAGGATGAACTCGATGGACTAACGTCTTTTTTCAACCTTAATTACTATGTTACTATGTTACTGCCAACCCCCAAGGGAAAATATAATTAAAGTTAGTATGGTGACCAATAAAGAGCATGCAAAAATAAAAAGAAGCATGCATTGAGGTGTTGCATCATATCCCGGTAGGAATCAATTGTCCTATGACCGAAAAGGAGAGCCCACCCAACCTTAATATACTGTGAAGAGGATCACAGTCACTGGATAAGAATGAAGCCGTGTTCTTCCTTTGTAGCAGGTAGACAGCATACAGGACATAACAGCTTGCTAATTCATATCACAGCTTAGGTTTTACCGCAGGCAATACACACACTTCACTAGTGGGTACAACATTTCAGAGGTCCCTTGCGCAGACCCGACATGCCTAACTAACTGGCGCTGAGAACCTCGATCCTCTGCCCTGAACAGATATTTAACAGCCAACCACAAGTGTTGTTAATTAGCCAAACAATGACTTGATTCCGACGGATTGGGACAAGAAATTGTCCCAAGTCATATGTGTTTGACATGGGCGGTCCAATGCACATCGGATGGTATTCAGAGGTCAGACTTGAACCCCCTCCAACCGTCAAGGAATGGGGTCGCATGCGATAAATCACATGTGAAAGGACCACATGTGATGCATTCCATGTGATCCTGTGGCCTGGGAAGGTCCCTGGTGGCACAAGGGGTCAGGCCGCCGACAGAAGGGTGCTGTGGGTGCAGCTGTCCCATCCCCGGCATCTGGAAGAGACCGGGCAACCCTCCGCTGTGTTCTGCCTGCACTGTGCTTGGTCCTCAGAAGGTCCAGGCCTGGCTTCTTCAATGCAGGAATCCGGCGGCCAATTAAAATGCTGCCCCCGCTTTTGAGCCAATCAAAGCTTGTGTACCGTTAGCTAATTAGAGCAGCTGACGGTACACAAGCTCTGATTGGCTCATCCGCCGGTGCTGCATTTTAATTGGCCGCCAGCATCCTGCATTGAAGAAGCCAAGCTGAGCTTTGGGACCTGCTGAGTCAGGTGGTAAGTGAAGGGAGAGGGGGGGGGATGGGGGTCCGTGCACTGACAGCTCATCCACGGTGCCCAGCAGGGCAGTGCCCGGGGTGCCCGGACTGGAAATCAGTACCGGACCCCAAAATTCCTGGTGGCAGCCCTGCAAGGGGTTGGATGGCCATACACTGCTGCCATCCTGCGGCAAACCTTTGCCGCCACTGCCAGGGCGCACTTACGTTATAAGCCAACCTTAATATTTTAAATGTGAAGTAATCCTAGTCTTTCCCGACAGAGTAAAAAAAAATGAAACTACTTAAATCATATCACATAACACTGAGGGGGAAATAATAAATAAATAAATAAATGAAAATTAGTATTTAGAAAGAACTTTTTTTAACACACAGAAAAATTAATGAAGTCATGGAACAGCAAGTCAATGAAAATAAAGCTGAGCCAGAGCCGTGGCCTTTAGTGAGATGACAGTCTGGTATCAGAGAACAAATCATTTGTACAGTACCATAAAAGAAAATGTGCTACGGGAGACACTTCTCCAAGAAGGCGATGTAATCTTTTATAATAATGTTCAGATACACAAGACTTCATGGATTTTTGAAGGCGCAAGCAAAAACAATTACAGAGAAAGTTGAAACTTAATTTCTAGGCACAAAAAATACGAAGCTACGTCTCTTTTTCAGAATTGCCTCCATTGATTGTAATGATTGCGCAGTTACTGACAACAGCCGGTGTTCCAAGAACTTACTGTAGCACCAGCACTTGTTGTGGCAGAGGTGGACTGACTGTGAGAAGCGGCCATTCATTCCAATTACAGATAAGCGACGAGCATACAACAAGCAAGCCTTAATTCAGACGTATTATACAGGATTTTAATCATCACGCCATCAAATGGGCCTGCTCCAAAATAAAAGAATAAAACGCTTAAAACTGCTGAGAGCTGAGATGGCTTTAGTGACATTACTTTATGCTGTTCAGTGCAACCCCGAGGACAGCTTCTAACACAATGATTTTCAGATTACACAGTTGAAATGGGCAGAGTATTCAACTAAACATATTACAGTAATGCGAAGTATAGTATGGAAAAAGTGGAGTAGATTATAAAACAGTTTTAGACCTCATGGGGCCCTAGGCAAGATAACGGTTTGGGGCCCTCCTCAAACAATTCATACCGTAGCACTACATCTTTGCTGCTGATTGCAGTTTGCATTGATAGAGTACTTTGGCGCATGCACAGTTTCTAATACAAGAATAAAGAGCCCACCATGTGCTTTAATACTGTCGGGTCAAAGCCGAAAGAGTAAACCTTTTGGCAGCAAAAGAGATGGAGGGCTTGATTCTGGTTCACTCGCTAAAGCAAATTCTCTCTTTAATGGACAAAACCATGTGCACTGCAGGGGGGTAACATGTGCAGAGAGAGAGTTACATTTGGGTGGAGTTTGTACATCAAACCGATATCTATATAGCAGTGTCAAAATAAGCAGTTAGTATTTGCCCTGCACAGAAACAAATTAACTCACTCAAATCTAACTCTCTCTGCACATGTTACATCCCCCCTCCCCTGTAGTACACATGGTTTTGTCCGTTAGAGAGAGAATTTACTTTTGCGAGTGAACTAGAATCAGAATGGAATGCTTTTTACAGCTAATCTCCCAGCATCGGTGCAAATTGCACTAGTAGATTTGTATCTGTCACCACAAATACAGTTAGATTACATTCCAGCACTGTGCCGGATTATCCATTGTGTTGGAATGTCGGTGCTACATGATCCCAATGGTTTCCTCCCCGCAACCTAACCATGTTGCCTCATAGCCTTCCTGCAAACAAACCTTGCCCCACTGCACCTAAACCTCCCACAGCCAGACCACCCCACCCCCCTCTGCAACCTGACTCCTCCCCTGCAGCCTAACCTAGCCTTACCACAGCCTAATCAATCCCTCCTGCAGCCCAGCTGAGCCCCCCTGCTAAATAAACTACCCACAGCCTGACTCTCCCCTGCAGCCTAACTCCTCCCCTGCAGCCTAACCTCAAGCTTTACCACAGTCTAAACAATCCCTCCTGCAGCCCAACTGAGCCGTCCTGCTAAATAAACTACCACCACAGCCTGACTCTCCCTTGCAGCCTAACCTAGCCTTACCACAGCCTAATCAATCCCTCCTGCAGCCCAGCTGAGCCCACCTGCTAAATAAACTACAGTACCACCACAGCCTGACTCTCCCCTGCAGCCTAACCAAGCCTTACCACAGCCTAATCAATTCCTCCTGCAGCCCAACTGAGCCCTACTGCTGCATGAACTACCCCCACAGCCTGACTCTCCCCCCCGCAGCCTGACTCCTCTGCTACAGCCTAACCAAGCCTTACCACAGCCTAACCAATCCCTCCTGCTGCCCAACTGAGCCCCCCTGCTGCATAAACTACCCCCACAGCCTAACTCCCCCCGATGCCTGATGTATCCAGATTAAAAGAGGTGCTGGACCATTATTTGCCACATGGTCGAGGTTGTACCTGTACCAAATGCCAGAAGGGGCGATGTCCTTGTGGGTTGATTTTGTGCAGAAAGTTTTTAGAACTTTCTGCAATAGCGCTGAGCCCGCTGCCTCCTAGGCTTCACCATGTGTGCCACATATCATTTGCATATTGACACCATGATGCCGCAGCGTCATGACGGGGCCTCAACTGACCTGTCGGGCTGACAGTTTGCCTAGGGTGCCAGGAAACCTCGCACCAGCCTTGGGCATTATGGTATGTTCCATAATGTGTAATGGGCATTACGGTGTGTTCCAGAATGTGTAATGGGCATTACGGTGTGTTCAATAATGTGTAATGGGTAACGCCGCCTTTTTCTGATGCCATGCCTTCTTTCCATGAGGCCACGCCCCCTTTTCACCACGCAAAGGTCCCACCTCCTGCAGGTGGGCCTGTGGGCTCGAAATGCCAGGGCCAATTTCTGGTCCCTGTCCAGCCCTGCTGTGAGTCAGATCTATAAATTGTGTGGCGTGATCACATCCTATTAATGTTTAAACTCCAACATACACTAGATAATCTTATTTAGTTTAACCAAAAAAATTATGCCAACCTACAGTAGGTACTGTACAACTATCACGATCACTCTTCGTGCCAATTCCCTTTAGTAGTTTACATTTCTGCACCTTTCGTAATCTACACAGACCAGTGCTTGCTATTGCATCATGCAATTAAATAATAAATACAGATGGACAGTAAAATAGAAACCCGGTGGTGCATCATAAGGCTGCGTATTTAATTATTTAATTGCAGATTAAAGTCAAAATGAAATTCCTTAACCTCTATAAGTGTCACTTGATCAATGTCATAATAACAAGGTCACCAAGCGGGCGGTCTAATTCTAATTCAATATAAAATGCTGGGTTCCTTGATTGTTTGTTAGTGCTGGGTAAACAGCCCCGGACGAGTTTACTACATTGCATTTTAGCGCATCGAGCAGCTGATTACATTAATTTTCTTTATTTTTTATTTTATTTGATGAATCAATAATGACTTTTTTTTTTCCTAGAGCAAAATAAACACAATCAAATAGAAATATTGGGTTAAGTAATGTGTTTCTGAGTTTATGAGATAGCAAAGTGAATCAGATTTTAATTTCCTATCATAAATGCGTAGAATTGCAGCGTAAGCAAGATATTGTTTATAATTATATTCCTCCTCGCTGTCATAACACTGCCACAATTTTCCCAGTACATCAAGATTCTTATAGAGGAAAAACAGAAAGAAAATGCAGAACCTGCTTTCGGGAACATAACTTCCGTTTAATATACAATGCATGAGTTTTGGAAGACTTGCTGATCCTGAAACTTTTAGCCTAAAAAAAAAATTGTAGGTGTTAACTTAGAAACTGGTATTTTTTAAATTGCATTAGTCAAGGCCAGATTATCAGTGAGGCAGATGGGTCTACAGCCTCCACACAAATATAGACCTATCATCATACTTCTCAACTTTCGAATCCACCACAGGTGCGGCCACTGCATAGAAGGGGATGGGACCTTGGGAGGGGACTCACGTGGAGGGGAGGAGTCTAGAACCGGTCCTCCCGGTTCCATCATATTGGGGGCGTGCCCAACGCTCCTTGAGCAGTTGGCCAACTCCCAGCTCTCCTTGTACAGAGCGTAGCAGCGGTGATCACTGGCTCCCCCAACCTACCACCCCACCCACGGAACACTGTGACACGCGGCTGGGACAGCAAGACAGTGTCCAATTAGTGGGACTGTCCTGCTGTAAGTTCAACAGCTGGCAGGTACTCTATCATCATGGCTTAATTGCCATCAGTCAACCAGCTGGCCACACAGTTGAACACAAATCAGAAGAATTAAAATGTAATTTGCATCACAAACCGATTCAATTTTTCAACCTTTACAAATTGGGACATTGACATTGGGGCTAATTGTTTGGTTAGTACACGCCCACATGACTTTGGCCATGCCCACACAAGCTTCTTCGGTGTGCAGTGTTGCTTACAGTATATACAGTTGTGTGCCTAGACATTTCACAAGGACCACACAGTCATACTCTGTCTACTTATGCACCGCACATCCGGAAAATTTTTGGACACCGCTCGTCTATCTCTATGCTTGTTACAACATTTCATTTTAAATTGAAGTAGCTTTTAGTTTTGCTTGTCCTTTAAGATGATCAGAGCAAGGAATATTATTACATAGTGCACCACTAACGAAGATGTATTTGTACAACATGTACGTTATTAGCCCATTTACAGCACTAAGCATTTTTTTTGTTTATCAAATGGCTCAGAAAATCCATCACAGCCACTTATGCCAAAAGCCCAGGTGAATTATTATTCTTGTTTCGCTGCCGAGAGCTGCTTACCGCGGCAACTGTGCTGAGATGCCGTAATGTTCCCACTGTGAGTGATGTAGCCGGTGCAGGAGACATTAATGTAACAGCGCAAATTATGCTGATTTGGAATTTCATCTTTAACCTCTATCTCGAGATGCCTTCCCAAACTAAACGGAACTTTTCTCCAAGTAGAAGACTGCTAAATGTGATCGCACAGAACGGCAATTAGAACTCATTTCTGCATGAAAAATAAGCGTAATGTCAACAGTATTACTTTATCAGCTTAATAGGAAAGTGGTGGCTCCAAATATGTTCTTTAAATTACTCAGCGTGTTAATTGTTAAGAGATCATCGCTGTCTGGTGATAAGGTTCCGGATGGCGTTCTAATCAGCTTGGCAAAGTAGACTGACATCACATGGATGATTCCATCAATACAAATAGTAAAAGTTTGAATGAGTAGATTTAATGAAGAGGAAATCCCATGACACAGCAACAAATTGACTGCTGATGCTAAAGATGTTGTCAATGTTATTGTCACTGTAAAGAGACTGGGGGGGAAGTAGAATGTACAGTATTATCAATTCCTTTTCCTAGTGAGCGCATAACACTTTTCAGATATAAAATATGCAGGTTTCTCAGAGACCGGGATTTGTACAGGCAGGGGCGGATTGGGATAGGAATTCGGCCCAAGAATGGGGGGGGTGCTGACGCTGTAGCCCGTGGGGGGTGGGGGTGGTGACGATACAGCCCGGGGGGGAAGGGATGCTAGACGATACATCCCGGGAGGGGGTGGGTGCTGGCGATACAGCCCTGGGGGGGGGGGACCCTGCTCACCAGGCACCGTCATCGCCGAACAGCGACCAGCCGCCGCAGCTGGTCACAGTGTACAGCATCACCCAAAACAAATATGGCCGCCGCATATGTAAATGTAATATATTCATATATGCGGCGGCCATATTTGTTTTGGGCAATGGTGCCGTTTGTGACCAGGCTGCGGCCACTTGATTCCGGCAGCCCTGGAACCAAGGTAGGCAGCCCAGCCGGAGGGACATCTGGTCTGGCCCACCGGGAAATGGCCCGGTTTCCCTGTGGGCCAATCCACCTCTGCCCACAGGCTGCATCGCAAATCCGACGTACCATGGGGACGTTTCAGACAGTTTGTGTGGGTCCTAATTCAGACCTTTCCCTGTTACCTGCCCCAGATGGTACATGACTGTCAATCACTTTGCAAAAAACTCCTTAATGTGAGCAATGGCGGGATTCATTGCATCCATTGCATGATGGGGACCGCCCAGCACAAGCAAGGCAAGGCCATCCATCATGTCAAGGGCCACCTAGAAATCTAATTGCGATTGCAGAAACCACTGAGATTGCAGCAATCGCAGAGATTAGGGTCAACTCCCACCTGCATGTATCTTTCCCATCTCAGCTTCTGCATGTGATGTTATGCAACAGTCCTGAAAATGTTTCAGAAACACCTGTGTGCTCTCATGTGATTTGCATACAATTTGCATTCAATTTGCATGCAATGCGATTTAGTACACCCCCACAATCCATGTCAGCCCGAAGCACGGGGAGAGCAGCGAGCCCCGTGAGGGGACGTGGTACGCATCCTCCCGACCTGTTCATACCCCCACTATCCACGTCGGTGTGGAGTTGACTTTATAAAGTGTAACAAGCGCAGCGAGCCACCGAGCCTGAAGCGTGGCAAGCGCAGTGAGCCCCACGAGGGGACACGTAAAATGAACCCAAATCGTGACTCGGGCTCGCTTTCCACGGCCACTGTAAATGAAGTAGGATAATGAGTGATGGTAGACCATGAAAAGGGACATCAGCAAATTATTGTAGGTGAAGCAGTGAACTGATTGATGGAAGACCATGCCATGAGAACATCAGCAAATTATTGTAGATGAAGTAGGGAATTGAGTGACGGTAGACCATGCCAAGGGGTTGTCAAAGAGTCAACAAGATCAAAAGTTGAACGGTAAAAGTTAGGCAGTGTTTCAGGTTGACAAGTTCAAGATGTTGACATGACAATTGGCGACACACGTTTGTAAAAAACAAACAAAAAAACTTTTTCATCATGTATTATCCATGTGGACGATTGGGTACTGTAACATTTGCCAAGTGCAGTGGTATGGCGAGAGACACGAGCCTATGGGGTACAAATGTTCACAAATTTGGCTAAAATATGGTGAAACATACAAAAATACACCAACCCCCCCCTCCCACCCCCACCCCCCCTAAAAGTGTTAAAGTGTTGACTATTTTCAGGCCAACCTTTTGACCCATTGACCTTTTGAAACTAGCGTCTCACTCATTTGCGCGTCCTATTGCCGAGAATGGTGTGGGCGAGCATCTCGTGCACATGCGCCCCATTGTGGTGCCGACGGTGCGACGATTGGCGATCATCGCACCGGGAGATGCTCTAACGAGAGCTGCTCATCTGTATCTACCTTTTCCATGTCAACCTATTCACACTGTTGACCTTTTGCATGTTGACCTTTTGGGGTTGTCCTACTGGTTGTCTATCTTTTTACTGTAGCTTTATTGAACCACACCCAATTTTTCATTACATCATGTTGAAGATGTTTTTAGCACATATGTTTTAGTGGTGCTATGATAAAATTTGATATTCCCAAATATCCCTGAACTGTGAATATAGACAGGGCTGGCGAAAGGGGGGGGGGGGGGGTGTCAAGGGGGACAAGTGTGATGGGCCCCAGCGATCTAAAGGGCCCCAGAGCTTCCATGCTCCAACACGGCCACCGCCTGTACTAGCTGGCCTGTCAGTGACCCTCACAGCCCAGCCGTCTACTGTGCACCATCTGTGTGTGGCTGACTGACTCACTGTGTGCCACTGCTGTCTACTGTGTGTGCGCCCTGCTGCCCAGTGCTCAGCCATCTACTCTGTGCATACTGCCAGGGGCCGCAGGCACACAACCGTACCCGCTGCTGGCACTGTGGCCTCAGTCTCTGGCTCCTGTACTCTGCATTCTTTTGTGAAAGTGACAGGCCAGCAGCAGCCGGGAGCCAGCAGGAAGCAGCAGCCAGGAGCCAGCAGGAAGCAGCAGCCAGGAGCCAGGCCAGCAGGACTGAGAACGAGAGAAGTCTGCACCTGAAAACAGGATCTGGAGCAGCGAAAGGTTAAATGAGGCTCCTTCAGAAGAGGGTTGTGTGGATTTGGGATTAGGTGGGGGGGCCCAGAAATATCATTGTACAGGGCCCAATATTTCTGTTGCCGGCCCTGAATATAGAACTCATGGTTTAGCATTATTGCGAGAAATTTCATATGGCGGTCCCAGTAGCGCACGCAGGGGGGGTTTCTGAGTACCCAGAAACCCCCCCAGGAGTCCAAGGGCCCTCAGCTGAAAGCTGAGGGTCCCCTCTTTCCAGGGGTATAAGAATTGTGAAAAACGGCCCTTGGGAACTGGAGATATCTGACTTCAAAGCAGTGGTCCCCATCCAAGCCTGTTAATTGCTCTTCCCAGTCAGATATTTCAGATTCTATCTGACTTAGAGTTTTTCTGAGGCTATATTCCAAAAGCTGAGACTCTCCCCCTTTAATGGACACTGGAAGCTTGTCTCTACTATTCCCAGAACCAGATATATCAGCCTGCAAGTAGCTTGTTACTGCTCCAGCTCCACACACCTGGTATGTAGTTTTATATTCTCATTGGCAGGTTGCTCTGCCTCCTGAACTCTGATCCCCTAGTCCCTAATACCATTTGGTGGGTGGGATTCTCTAGTTTTTAATTCCATTAAAATCTAATAAATCTATTTCTGGGAACTGGAGATATCTGCAGTCAAGCAAGCTGTCCTCCCACCAGAAAATTATGAATAATAGGCCCACTCCACTATACACCCCTCCTCTGTGTATTAAACATCCTCTACCACCCTGGAAGTTATGTATCAGGGCCCCTTCATTCAGCCCAATGCCCCCTTCTCCCACCATCTGTGCAGTAAAGGGGTAATTAGTGGAGATTACTGACCCAGGCCCTACATGCTAAGCGGTTGATATAATACCACCCACAGGACATCAAAGCTTCCCCCACCCCTACCGCTGGAGGATCGGTAGGGGCCCCAATACATTGCTATGCCCAGGGGTCTACACTGCTGTTGACGCCCCTGTATGTATGTATGTATATATATATTTCATATTATTATTATTATTATTAATAATATTTATATACATTTGGTCTATCTATAATACTTTAACTGACCCGGCATATACTGGGTCACCTAAGTGTCCATCTCCGTGCTTTGCTCCGCCCCTCTGGAAACCCCCTTCTGAAAATCCTGCGTTTGCCACTGGGTCCAGCAGAGAAGGAATTAATATAAGCACTTACAATTTCTAGATTTCATCTTAATAAAGTAAAATATAATATGCAGGTTATAAAACCAATGGTGCGCAGACTGAGTGCATGGCTTGGGTTTCCACAGCGCTATGTCTTTCCCTATGTTGTTTGGCTATGAGGCTATAAACAGACCAATAATAATAATACACTGCCCCCTATGAAGCTGCTAAGTGCTTTCTACATATTTCCTGTTTCTTGAATACACCAAAGAAAATAATATAAACAAATAATTAGATCCTAAAAGTGCGTAATTATAATCTTGGCCAGAAAAGACTGTGTAATGTTACTAATTTACAATCAGTATACTCTCCATAAAACAAAGGCAAATGTCTATATAGGGATAAGAGCGGAATTCTCCGGAATTCCTCTGGGCCAGCTTTGTCCCCATTGATGATATTGTAAACACTGCTTGAATTCAAATTCCAGCATATCAACCACCGAGAAATAATAAGTCAATAACACATTACAATTAAACAGATGCACAAAGGGGCTGTTAAACAATTAGAACAGACTTTTTAAAAAATAATATAAAAGAAACCTTCTGGATATGTAACTAAATACATTTAATTGATGTAGTTGTGAAGTGTGAAGTGTGCCGGAAGATGTTGGCTTCCGTAGATCAAGTATGAAAAAATGTGCAAAAATCAAAATATCTTGTACACCCCTCGGGGGGGGGGGGCATGCCTTATGTGTGGGAAGAGCTAACCCAATAGATTACCTCCCCCAATCTTACATAAATATAATATATAAAGCATTTATACATTTTAATTCTAAAACAAACTGAATATATGAAACAAGTTAATCTTTCTAAATAAAAAAAAAAAAAACATATTACCCACAAATTCAGGGGAATACAGTACATAAAAACAATAATACTGTAATTATTAACCCCTACTGCAGTCCTGCACCGTCTCTCCACATGTTTCACTACAGTGGAGGGCTGTCAGCCCTCTGATTGGTGTAATTCTCCAGACATTCTCCAATCAGCATGCTGACAGCCTGGAATGCAGGTAGAGAATATTACCTTGTCACTTTGATTGGGTGCAATTAACAATCAGAACTGCTAAACAATATTCTCTACCTACCTCACAAGAAACTCCAGAGGCTGCATCACAGGAGACACATGCCCTCTGGCCCAGCCTAACCCCTACTCAAAGAATCCTAGAATTGTGGGACCCAGGGTATCTGCCCAGTGTGCGCCGATGGGGTTGATTTAGACCTGGGGTAGCCAACCCTAGTCCTCGAGAGCTACCAACAGTACATGTTTTGTAGGTCTCCTCACAGAATCACAAGTGAGCTAATTAGCTCCATCTGTGTATCTTTTAAAATGTGTCAGTGATTAATGAGTGCAGCTGTGCAGCAGCTAGGTTGTCTGGAAAATGTGAACTGTTGGTAGCTCTCGAGGGCTAGGGTTGGCTACCACTGATTTAGACCAATTCGGCGAGGTCTGAATATGCACGCTGGCTGATGGTCTGGCCCACTGCACATGGGCATTTTCCAAAATGCGCATGTGCAGGGCCTGCCTGTGAGCGCCTTTGGCAAATTTCGTTCTTGCCAAAGCTCTTGCTGCCTGATTGAAAGGCAGGGGGCATGCCGGGGTGGAGCCCCAGCGTTTCATAGGTATCCCCACAAAAAATGGTGGGCCCGACCATAGAAACGCTGGGAGCAGCTTGTGAACGCAGGCGTTCCTTTGCCTGCTAGGGGTGGGCACAGCCACCGAGAGACTCCTGAGTCAAACGGAGGCTGCGAACGCCAGAGACAGGAGGAGAAATCATTTGATGGTAAGTAACCATTGAATAATTGCTCCTCTGTGCGGGAACTAGCAAATGGATGTGTACCCGTACACATCCATTCGCAGCATTGCACAGAGGCATGTATGGCAGGGGGCGTGCGTTAACCTGCTGAAGGTCTGAATCGGGCCCTCCATGTTACGATAGCCCTAATTCCAAATAACGTTGTGTATTCTTAATTTTAATAGATTTTTTTTTTCACTATTTACCAGTGGAGCGATGAATTTGGAAATTACATAGAGTGTATTGTATGTACTCCCCACTCTATACATTATTGTCTCATTGTAGTAAAATATAAATCGCTATATGCGGTGTATAATAGTGTAGATCTAACACAGCGCTTGGGCACAGATTCCAAACAACAATTACATACAATTGACAGCCATCAATCCATTTGTTTCTTTATTGCAGCTACTGGAATTATTTAATGCATAAAAAAAGAATACATTAATGCTTAGCATTCATTTTCCCCTGTGACAAGCAACTAGCAGTGTACAAAATGTGATATGCTCACCATATGCCCCCAACATACTCAGACTACAGAAATCCTATTTAACATACAATCTATGTTAAAAACAAATGTTCTTCCCCTTTGGTGTTATTAATATTTTATATTCTTACAATTGAAATTCAAATATGCATTTATTCTTAAAAAAAAAAATCTCTTGTATTATCTTTAATTATAGTGTAGCAAAGATCAGCAAATTCTACAACATAAATACAATTTTGTCCTCCATTCCTAATGAGCAGGACTGTTCTAATATGTGTCCCACGTTAATGTTGTGATCTTGTGATAAATGGGGACTTGGCTTCAAAGGATCTGGCTACAGCTTCAAAGCATCTGGGTGTGTTTGTAGGAACCGCCGACTTGAGGAGCAGCACTGTGGGAAAGATGTCCGTCCCAAAATGGCTGCCGCCTCAGAGAAGACAGTTATTAAGGATGCTAGTGGAGGTGGTGGCCATTTTGGGAGGGACATTTTCAGTAGTATGAAAGGGGCAAGCAAGAACAGCAGCCCTTGTCGGGACTGCAGATACACTGCGGAAGCTGGGGTGGGGTATATCTACTGACAATGAGCGGAACCCGTGACAAAGAGAAGGTACTAGGGGAGATGGGGGGCACCAGCAAGATTTTTGACAGGTAGGTGCAAAATTTGTAGTTCCACCAGTGTATAGACAGCATATCGTCCAGACCACACAGCAGCCGTACATAGCACCCTAGCTTGATGGTCCAGGACAGAATCACCACCACACCCAAACTCGACAACCCCTTCCCTCCCATGCCACTGTTAACATACTGTACTGTGTTGATACACCCGGAGCTGGAAATTTTTCATCATATAATTATTTTCCTTTTTTTTGTAAAATAGTTTATCGTAAGACTAAAATAAATATTAACTGTCATACAACTGTCATGCACGTTAACAAATCACATTCAAGACATCCAAATTCACAAGTCCAAAAATAAGATTATTATGGTACATATGTAGCTAACAGCAAAACTTAGTAGATCATATAACACTAAATAGTGTGTCATACAGTAGAAATAAATACACTAGAAAGGAGGGTTACCAGATGACTTCTTCATTATACCAAACTGTCAAACATAATAAAGAGTGTATTTAATTTGAGGTGGGAACGTGTGAACATATGGAAGCCATATAGTAAAGAATTTTTTCGCCCCCCTTATCTTTGTTCAGTGTGACATCTCCAGCCAGTCAATGTGAAACAAATAGGACACTCTGGGTTGGAGAAGGGCAGGGGTTAAGGTGTCAGATAAAATCCACTGGGATAAGTTTTTATTTCTTGTTGGCGGCAGCAGCAATTTGTGCCAGTAATTGACGCATACCCTGAGGGATGCGGGGCAAATTAGATGAGGAAATAATATTCCATAAAGCCCATTCAGATGTCAAATTAAAAGTAATTCCCAGTGTGGTTTGAATATAGGGCTGGCCTAAGGGCCAAAACTTCTGCACATCCACACAGAACCACATGCAATGCATCAGATTCGCCTCAGGTTGTTTACATTTTAAAAAATTGGAGTCTGTAGAACAGGCATTCCCAACCACTGTCCTGACACTAACAGACAGGTATTAGTGGGATTCAGTATTAAATCCCGGTGGCCGGAATCCCGGCTATCAAAATCCCGACGCCGGAATCCCGACCACCAAAATCCCGACAAGGGAGGGACGTGGCTCGCCCCCCCTTGAGGGCTTGCTGCGCTCGCCAAGCAGTGAGCCCGGTGCCTCGCTACGCTCGGCACACTAATTTATTCTCCCTCCGAGGGTGTCGTGGACACCCACGGAGGGAGAAAGTGTCGGGATTTCGGCGGTCGGGATTCCGGCGTCGGGATTTTGAACGCTGGGATCCTGACCGCCGGGATTTACACTGCATGCCGTATTAGTGATATCCATGCTTTAGCACAGGTGACAATTAGTACTTCATCTATTTTGATTTAATCACAGGTGCTGAAGACTGTATATCACTAAGACATGCACTGTTAGTCTGCCTTGGGGACTGAGGTTGGGAATGCCTGTTGTAGAGACTCCAGTGATGAATCTCAATTTAGGCGGAAAATAACCCTGATGCAGTAATTTACATTGTATCTCTGCGTAAAATGCTGAAATTAACAGTTTGCTCAATCAAACAAAAGATTTAAAAAATGGTGGTCATGGGTATATTGGGAAATGTAGATTGCCATTTGGCAAGTCCAGTTGTCTCCTTGTCCAGACATAATGTACATTGTATACTAGGTGATTCATCGCGCCCTACGGGCGCTCTTCACACCGTCGTAAGGGGCTGCACCCCCTTAATTTGTGAACATTTGTATATGAGAAAGATGGTTAGAATTGTATGAAAGATTGTATTGCAACTTCAGTTATAGGTGAAATGTGTTAAATAGAGAGCATATGATGTGGAAGGGGGTGTGTATTGTTTTGTTTAATTAAAAAGTGGTTACAGAGTAAGATGTACATTGAAAGTGTGGATGGTACAGTGACATTTGTGGGTGTGGGGGGGGGGGGCTGTGTGTGCATGTTGTTTAGGTGTGTGTGTGTGTGTGTGCAATAGTATAGTAGGGTGTTTCTGAGTCAGCGGCTCCCCACTGGCGGAGGTCACAACACAGGAAAACAGGAGGCTGGGTAGTGATAGGGGTGTGTGGGAATAAGGGGGACTAAAGAGGAGGGTGGGAGATACTGTGCTGCTTCTGCCAGTGGGTGAAGGTCCAGCGTGGCAGCACAGGAGTACAGGATGGTGGCCCTTAGTCAGTGTCTCCTCCTACTGGGTGGGAGTTCGGGTGCATGAGAGCAGGAGGCTGGGCTATGAGGCATGATAGGGGCATGTGGGCAAAACAGCGTCAGCGACTCCCCAGTGGTGGAAGTTACGGTTCAGGAGAGCAGGAAGCTGGGTAGTGATAGGGGTGTGTGAGTATACGGGGGACTAAAGAGGGGCTTAGGGGTGCCGTGAATTGCGGGAGGGGCGCGGGGGTGCCGTGAATCAAGGGAGGTAGGGGGCGCAGGTGTCGGCGAATCGCGGGAGAGGGCGGGGTCCGCAAAGCGTGGGAGGGGGCGTGAATTACGTGAGGGGGGGTTGCGAATCGCGGGAGGGGGGTGCGCGGGGGTCCGTGAATTGCGGGAGGGGGGGCGCGATGAATCACCTAGTTGGTTATATATTCTTGTAGAAGGATGGTAGGATGTTGCTGTCATTCAGAATGCATTTACATAAACAGTAATAGTAGCAGTAAAAGGTCTGACTTAAAACACCTACAGTAAAAAAGAACAGGTGTTATATATTATACAAAGAATTGGTTGATGATGTGTAGGTTGACGTGCACATAGTTCATAGTTGTTACTGTAAAAAAATTGCTACAAGAAAAAATCAACACAGAAAGTTCAACACATGTAAATGTTGACATAAGTGTGGCACTTCATCGGTGTCCATGTCGACACATGAGAATGAATATGAAAACATTCAAAAAAAGAAAAATAAATCTTCAAAAACTCATGTGAACCTTTTTCATTGTCGACCATAGCCGTGCCAGTGTTTTGCATGTGCCATTTAATCCTGGGGTTGCCGTGAATCACGCGCGGGGGGTGGGGGAGGGAGGAGGTGAGGGGTGTCCGCGAATCACGGGAGGAGGGGTCGTGGGTGGATGCCGTGAATTGCGGGAGGATTGGTCGCGGGGCGGCGGGGTGTTTGGGTGCCGTGAATTGTGGGATGGGGGGGGGTCGCGGGGGGTTGCAGTGAATCGCGGGAGGGTGGGTCGCGGGGGCGGGGGGTTGCCGCAATGACAGGAGGGGGGGTCAGGGGTGGGGAATCGCGGTAGGGGGGGTCGTGGGGGGCACCGTGAACCGCGGTAGGGGGGGTCGTGGGGGGCACTGTGAACCGCGGGAGGGGGGGCCCGGGGGTTGGCGCGAATTGCAGGAGGGGGGGTGTCACGGGGTGGGGCCGCGAATCGCGGGAGTCCCCGGGGGTGCCGCGAATTGCGGGGGGTGTGCTGCAAATCTCGGGAGGGGGGTCGCGGGGGGTGCCGCGAATCGCCACAAGAAAAAATTAAAACAGAAAGGTCAACACATGTAAATGTTGACATAAGTGTGGCACTTCATTGGTGTCCATGTCGACACATGAGAATGAATATGAAAACATTGAAAAAGTGAAAAATAAATCTTGTCAACCTTTTTCATTGTCGACCATAGCCATGTCAGTGTTTTGCATGTGCCATTTAATCGTGGGGATGCCGTGAATGGGGGGGGGGGGGGAGGGAGGGAGGTGCATACCCAATATGACCCTCTCCAGGAGGGACACATTGCTCTGTTTCTGGACTTTCTTCTTAATTTATGGATTACCATCACCTGTGCTTAAACACCTTTCTTATCAATTACCCTGTTTAAAATGACAGGTGATGACAATCATAAATTAAGATGGAAGTCCACAAACATAGCATTCTGTCCCTCCTGGAGAGGGTCATGTTGGGAGGTATGGAGGTGTGGGGCGCTCACCTGGTGTGTCTGGTGTGTAGCTGTGTCTTTGCTGTGTAACATGGAGAGGCAGAGGATGTCTGGCACTGTCTGTGGGCTCACTGGGCTCACTGGGCTGGTTCTCTGTCATGTGAGTCAGTCATGTGAGTCAGAGGCTCCACCCAGGGTTATCTCCAGACACACTTTGAGTGACAGATGTAGCCAAATATATAAGAGATAACTATAATAAATGGAGGGAGAAAACATCATATTAGAACAGCGAGACAGCGCACCATCCAGCCCACCACCGTTGGTCGGAGGGGAAAGGTGGGGCAAATATTTTACATTTAAAAAAAAACTTTCCTTAAATTAACCTGTAGCCTGGAGAATAAGGAGCAGAAACAGACATTTTACTGGTCCCGTATGTTTCCAAGAACACATCTTAGAAATCTGGGTCTGTCACTGGAAATTAGAGACAGTTGCCATCCATGATAGTATTGGACTGGATTCATTTAGGGAAGGGAGAGACACTGAACTGTCCCACAGAAAGAACGATTGAACAAAGATTTTTTTTTTAATGAAAAGGTTTAATTGTATATTGCAGGCCATACAAAGGAGTAGCAGGTGAGATGGGTCATGTTAGGGGATATGATTCATTATTACATAACCATTTTGCATGATGTTGTCTATACAGGAGTGTCCCAATGTCTTGTGACACCCTATGCACTTTATGTCCCTCAAAAGGGGGTGTTGCCTCATGGGAAGGGAGGCAACTCATAGTAAGGGTAGTGACCTCACTGGCAGACTCCATTTGTCATCACTTTGGGGGTCAAACTAGGCTGACTTCTCCCAGAAGGTACAGCCTACTTTTCAGCAACTATGCAATTGCATATGCTAGAGAATGTTACCCTAACCAAGTTGGTCAACAGTCATTAGGTCGACACCACTAGGTTGACATGCTGAAAGGTCGACATGGGTGTAGGTCAACAGGTCATTAGGTCAACACAAGCATTACGTCGACAAGGTCTAGGTCGACAGTCAAAAGGTCGACATGGGGTTTTTCACCATGCTTGGGGCATGGTGCCTCGCTGCTCTCGGCACACAATTTTATTCTCCCACCACGCCCTAGTGGATGGTAGGGCAGGAAATACCGCTTGTCGGCACATATCGCCTAAAAAAAAAAAAAACAGTGAAAAACCCCATGTCGACCTTTTGACTGTTGACCTAGGTCATGTCGACCTAATGCCTGTGTTGACGTAATGATTGGTCGACCTTGTCCCATGTCGACCTAGAACCATGTCGACCTTTCAGCATGTGGACCCAGTCTTGTCGACCTAATGACTGTCGACCAAAATGCTGTCGACCTAATGACCATATCCCATGTACCTTTGCACCTCCGAGAAACAGCCTGCCCTGCTGAGAACTGTGTATTTCCATGTTGCATGTTTATCTCAAGACACCAGCCCATGTGCTGCCTTTAAACCGCTGGTCATCTATAGGGCTAACTTACGAAGCAGCCCGGCACTTCTGACAGTGTTTCAGGGTTGCCGACTTTAATATTCTCCTCTCCGGGAGAAGCCCGGAGAGGAGAGTTTCAGCAGCTGCTTGGGGGGCGGGGCTTGAGCGCGACATCACTAAGCCCCGTCCCCATTGTGGTAAACAGTTGCATTCACGGATCTCAGTGGAAGGGGCGGGGCTAAAATGATGCGATTTTGCCATTTTAGCTCCGCCCCCTCCTCTGAGACCCGCGGATTGCGGCATTTAAATGCCGCAATCGTGGGCGCAGCGGGGGTCCCCCCTGAATCCGGGAGGGTTGTCCACCCTTCCGGGGGGCCGGGAGGGGGACCCGATTTTCGGGAGACTCCCAGTAATTCCGGGAGGGTCGGCAACCCTGCAGTGTTTATGCCTGATATTTAAAAGGCACAGCTATGACCAGCAAGAGTAATCCCCTGCGCTTTAAATTACTTTTGGGAGGGTGTGAGTGTGTGTGTGTGTGTGGGGGGGGGGGGTGTTGTTGGGGGCACACTAAATAACATGTGATAAGCTCTGCACAAAAGTCATCAGTGAGATTTGCAAACTACCAGTTGTTCAGCAGCGCTCCGCTTGCTCCAATTTGCAAAATACCCCAACATATTGACACTCTGGGTATATATTTTGAAAATGGCGATAAACATGAAATATACAACATAATAACTCTGTGTTATGCACTTCAGCAAACTCTGTGAGGAAGACGTTCACAGAGGAATTTATGTATTATCAAGCTGCGCCGCGCACAGTGGTAGCAGTAAATGCTTTTCCAATGTAACTTCGAAGCGTTAGGACACAGTGTTCTGAGAGTCAGGTTCTCAGTCTTCACCAACATCTTATTATTTATTTAGTATCTAAATGTGCATTTATGTTCTTATGCTGCAAGCAGAAAGCACTTGCCTGTGATAGACCATACACTAAAAAAGTGACATGTCCCTTTGTGGGAGGGTATAGAACAGTGGTTCCCAAACTTTCATGAATCAGGTATCCTAGAAGTACAGATGGAGCCCCTCTCATTCATTCCCAGTGCCCGCCGGAATGTCCCCGCTCTCGAGCCCTGGTTGAGAGGGACTGCACGGACTGGGATGCGCGAGCGTCTCGCACGCACGTCCCAGTCACTCGGCGGCTGTGCGGTGAAAACCCTGCCCTTCTCCACTTCAGGAAGACGGGCAGGGTTAGGGGGGTGCAGGAAAGCGGTGGGGACCGGCATTTGCGGACGGGGAGGCGGCGGACAGCAGCAGGGAGCTTCGTCGGAAGGGGGCAGGGCTTAACGGCTGTCGAGGGCAGACGATTCTACTGCCAGCTGTCGCAACAATGAGGTGGGCTCCATCTACACAGTATCAGCATTTTTTTTCATAGCACCCCTACGCCAAAAGCATTTTAATGAATTCACTTAGTTTTCCAAAGTTAGGAAAAGGATTAAACCTCGTGAATTTGTCAAAATAGGTGTAAAGAATTGGCAAGCAAATATTTTAATTCATCATAATGACCTGTAATGTTTACCTTATATACAGATGGGGCAGGCCTCTTCTTTGCATCTCACGCACACACCTCAATCTCCATCGGCGGGGCGACGGGAACCCTGTCCGTCTCCGCTTCAGGGAGATGGACGGGGGGGGGGGGTGCGGACAGGTGGCAGGGACCCCTGGTGACCGCTGACAAGCTGGCGATGACCCGGGGGAAGCGCTGGAAGCGCCGTCGAAAGGGGACGTGCGCGCCTCTCGTGCGTGCACGTCCCCTTCTCGCTATCCCCTGCAAAGATGGGTCCTGCCCCATCTGTAGGAAATATAGTATTTTTTTTTAACACAACAGTTTTTATTTTAATTTATATAACATATTTGAGTGACGCTGGCATTTATGGTGGGTATTTTGAACATCTCTCACAGAGATGTTGGCACTCAAACAGTTAAATAAACTAAACTGTGCTTCCCTGACATCCACCACATAAAACGTCAGTTATGTGGCGGTGTAAAGAGTTCTGATTGTCAACATTGTTTATGATTTGCGCTATCATTGGTTTTGAATATTATTTTGACCATAACGAACAGATTATCACCAATGGTATAGATCCTTACATCTACGCTTGTTGTTCTTTATGGGCAGTGTCCAAATTGGGCATGAAGGGCCAACCGGAGGAATACAGTGTTAGGGTCACATGTTCAGGGGTGTGGCCGGCCACCACATTGGTTTGCCTAAGTGTTAGAAAGTGCATGGGCTGGGTCGCTTAATAAATATATATTGTAACTATTGCTAGTGCATGCCTGATAAGGTAAGAACAGTTTATGCATTATAAAAACATGATAATAACAGCAGTGCACTGTAGGAAATATGCCATAGACAAACAAACCTTACAGATTCACAAGTACCATTAAGGCTTCTATGACATTATCTGAAATTTCACAAAACTACTGACTATCTTAAAAACAGCAATGCAATTACTATCATTAAATCTGACGCCGTGCAGTATTAGGTAACATGTATAATATATAACTGGAATGTTCAGACTGGAACCTGGGGCCTGATTCAGATCTGCACGCTGGGCTTCGAGTTTTCAGAGCCTATTGGACCCAAGTGAAATCCGGCCCATGTGCACGGCTGCAAATGCTTTCGCAGCCGTGCACATGAGGAGAAAACCACTCGGAACCATCGAATGTTTTTCACCTCTGTTTGCTGCGCTGAGTAAGTCTACACTTAGCGATGAGAAGGCCGTAAATATAAGGAGGCCGCTGGGGATGATGTCAGCAGCCCTCCCTCCCAATGGCCGGGTAACGCCTGCATTTTCTGGGGCACTCCCAGAAAATGCTGCGTTACCGCCCCCAAACAGCCACAGGGTGTCAATCACTGGCACTCTTTGTACGGAAGGCTTGCGCATGCACATCATACGGTGCTCATGCGTGGCCATCCGTTAATTGCTCATGCAACAAATGCGCATGAACAGGTGTGAATCAGGCCTCTGGTCCCAAAAGGAGGAGATGGGCTTCCAGCCAACAGAGCCCACTTGGGGGTTCCCCAGTACCTCTGTGGGTCAGTCCAACCCTGCTTAAGGTTAAAGAACTAATTGCGCCATCCCAAAGTTTCTAGAAAGTGACACTAAAAAAAACATGTAACAAAGAAAGTGAAGCATTAAACCAACTTTGTATAACAAATAACATTCAGAAAAGGATTAAATGCTTCATGTAGGAAAAAGAACCTCACAATAAGAATAATACAATAAAAATGTTGAATCATTTAGAATCCCCAGGAACACAAGAAGAGTTCCAAACATAATCACTTAGTCAATGCCTCAATCCAATTTTTGATCAGAGTCCAAGGTTCTGTAATCGGAAGAATAATGAAAGTCCAATTCATCTCTTTAGAGTTTGTTAGTTTAAAGAAAACTTATATAATGGTGCCATACTGAAGTGCATCGGGGGCGAATTAAATTATTTATTTGTATGAGAGTAAGAGGATTTTTATGAGAATATATAATGGTTGACTAGAGGTAAGAGAGCAACTTGTATTATGTCTATTATTTAAACCTTTAGAGGACACTGTGTCTTCCAGTTGAAGGCAATAATGGACATAGAGATTGTTGTTTGAAGCCTTCTAGTGAGTGGACAAGGGGAGAAGTTGCCCAAGCAATCGATCAGTTTCTCCCTATCATTTTATAGAATGTATTCTATACATGAAGGGGATTGTAGAAGTACGACAGTAGACAGCGACACCCCAGGCAGGGAATAGGAACTGCATGGGTTTTTAAAAAGTTGAGTGCTTGAATGAATACTATATATATATATATACACACACAGTATATATTGCGGTATGTAAGAGACGGCACTCGGAGACTCTCAAAACGGTAAATCAATTGAGCTTATTACATCAACATTTCAGGGACTCATTCAGATCACCAAAACGTTGATGTAATAAACACTATTGGCTTAAGGTTTTGAGAGTCTCTGAGTGCCTTCTGAGTGTCCAAAAGACAGGCACTCTCTTCCAGCTAATAACAACCACCATGGTGCTCCCAGTCCAATACTATGTACAGTATATCACCTCCAGAGACAGGCACACATGGGTTTTAGCAATAAGGCAACTCACTCTCTATATATGTATATATATATAAAGTATATAAGTGTAGTTCACTTGGCACTTGGTAGTGTATAATATTCTTTCAATTTGCCGATGATGGACATTCAATGTCTGCTGATCCGCTCTGTCAGTCCCTCCATTAGTTGCCTGTATATTACCGGATTCAATATAAAATACTTACATACAAAGCCATTACTATGACTACACCGACTTATATCTCTCCGGTTATCTCAAAATATATCCGCACCCGTCCTCTCCGCTCTGCACAAGATCTGTGTCTCATCCACACTGATTACTCGCTCCCACTTACACTTGCAGGATTTTTGTTGGGCAGCACCCACCCTATTGAATACACTTCCACGCACATTAAGACTCTTCTCTAGCCTCCAAACTTTCAAGCGTTCCCTGAAAACTCACCTCTTCAGGCAAGCTTATCATATTCCAGAACCCCAACATAACCTCCAGTAGCTTTCATACCTAAATGTATCCCATGATGACTGTCTTGTCTAATCTGGCGGGACTGCCATGCTATGGAATCCTATCCCTATGTATCCCTCCTATTATCCCTATAGATTGTAAACTTGCGAGCAGGGCCCTCCTACCTCTTTGTCAGTTTCTTTCAATGTTTTGGGGTGAATGTAGAGGGTAAGTACTATAGTGCATATATGTATATATATATATATATATATATATATATAATATATATATATATATATATATATATATATATATATATATATATAAAACCAGTTTAGATTTAAACATTTATAAGTTTAGATTAAATACCCCTCAGAAGTAATATGTTTTTTGAAAGAGTATTGTTGTTAATACCAATCACCAGCAGTCACATGACAGGAAGTGACAATGTAGCCTACCCCTTGAAGAAGTCTTATGGATAAAACGCGTAGGGTTTCCAACATTAACCTCCTACTTCAAGAAGATAAGATAATCATTTATTTTATTTATTGTCAATTGTTTTTAAGATATACAGTCTGTATTAAATACAATTTTTTTTAAATCATTGAACCATTCTCCGTTTTTAATTAAAATGTTAGAATTAATAATTACTGATATTGTAGGTTGCTAATACTTCTATGAACTGTTTCTGATACATACAGTATATGTCACAAAAAAACAAATATGTTGAACAACAACATTCAATAGTCTATAGGCACCGGGCTTGCACTCCTTCTTGCCAAAGCGAAGTAATTATTCATAATACAATGCAGTTTTCACACTGAGTCCTCTCCACAAGAGAGACACAGTAGGACACACTCAGATATTTTAAAATGCCTTCTGAAATGGAACTCAGGCATGCAGCTTAGTTGTCTTTTAAAATCTAAATATCCTGTACCTACTGCAGCTACATACATATTTTAAGGCCACCGAAAACGCTGAAAGATTCCTTTTCTGCAAAGCATCTATCCAGGTGGCCAGCATCAAAAGTTAGAATAATGAGGACGCCAACCCTGACATTCATACGGAGATTCTGAAGAATAAAGTGTTTGGAGGCCACTGGCATTTGAAATGGCAACCCTTTTTAATCAATGTAAATAGTTTTCGTCTTGCATTTTAAATTTTTTGGCGTCTCCGATTAGCTGAAGGTCAGTGTTTTGGTTTTGAATCCCAAACACGTTTGTGGTATGACAGAGAGAGGAATTTCCGAAGCTGAAAGCTATTTTGAGCAGCTTCCAGAGACATCTCTTTATAAGACCGTCTTAACTGTGATTTGCTAATCACTATGCAGAAGACTTCTCCGGCTAATTAAAGGATTGGTGCAGTGATGAAGATAAAGAATACAGAGCAGGCCGGGAAACTAATCTACAAGCAAAACACAGAAGCTACTTGATAGCTGTAAGGGCATATTTTATCGACAGCTGTGACCAATATGGATGAGTTATACACCTAAAGGTTTTATAACACCTTCATGGTGTCACTGTTACCTGTTATTTAGACAAATTAAGCCTTACATTGACTTTTGTAGAAGGCTACGTGTTACAAAAAGTAAAGCAAACCAGAATAAATTAGGAAGCGGATGTTTGGCTGAGATTTTAGCTTGTCTGACTTTGTTCTCTTTTAAAGGGAAAGAGTTCATTAAAGTCCACTTCTTTTTAAAACGTAGCTGTCGCATAAATTTCCATTAGTTTGGATTAGTTTGGACACGCTTGCAATGTCATCATTTAGCGACAGAACCCTAAATGTTACTGTCCTCGGAAGTGATGCTGTTGCTATCGCTGTTTATGAGTGATTTACCACTTCTGCCATTGTTGTCCATAGTTTACTATTGTATTTCTTTCTATGGAGATCTCACTGCTGTTATCACAATACACAGAAGCAGGGATGTATCAGGAGAGGAGGGTGTCCGTGTGCAGTCTCTATCTGGTGCCCCTCACTTGCCATCAGCGCTGCACTGAACACTAGTCCCAGAGCCTACTGCGCATGAGCAGGTCTACAGAAAAATGGTGTAGGAGCCATTTTCCCAGTGATTTCACTACCTTGAATGTAAAATATTCTTGAAAAATGGCTGCTATGCCATTTTGCCAGTGATTTTGCAGCACTGCCACTGGGGTACACGCAGAATGTATTGAAGAATGGATTCACCCATTAAAGACACATCATCACACAGAAGTACTGTATCAATACAATTACTACCACTTATCCATAGATATCCCTTTTACCCTCTGTGAAGTATCAGTGTCATTCTGTCCAACTATGAAGAACTTCTTTACATACAACATAGAAACATAGAACCAATTGGCCCATCTAGTCTGCCCCTTTTTTTAAACATGTTACCTCAAACCATATTTGATCCTTATTTTTTTGTAAGGATATCAATATGCCTATCCCAAGCATGTTAAATTGTACTACTGTATTTGCCTCTACCACCTCTGATAGGAGCCACTTATCCACTACTCTTTCTGTGAAGTAATTCTTCCTCTGATTTCCCCTGAATCTTCCTCCCTCTAGTTTCAGTGCATGTCCTCGTGTTCTGTTGCTCCTCTTCCTGTGAAGAATGTCTCCCACCTGTACCTTGTTAAAACCCTTTATATATTTGAAAGTTTCTATCATGTCCCCCCTTTCCCTTCTCTGCTCTAAGCTATACATATTAAGATCTTTTAGTCTTTCCTGGTAGGTTTTGTGATGTAGGTCATGCACCATTTTAGTTGCTCTTCTTTGTACAGACTCTAATGTATTTATTTCCTTCTGGAGATACTGTAAGGCCTCCAGAACTGGACACAGTACTCTAGATGAGGTCGTACCAAAGACATATACAGTGGCATTATTACTTCTTTCTCTCTACTGCTGATACCTCTCCCTATGCAGCCAAGCATCTGACCTGCCTTCTTCATTGCTTTGTTACATTGCCTACCTGCCTTTAAGTCCCCTGAAATAGTGACACCTAGATCCATCTCTTCATCAGTAGTTTCCAATATAGTGCCATTTATACTATATTTAGTCTTTGGATTTTTGAGACCCAAGTGCATGATTTTTGCATTTTTTGGCATTAAACTGTAGTTGCCATGCTCTTGACCATTCCTCTAATCTACCTAGATCATCAATCATTTGTTTTACCCCTCCTGGTGTGTCTACCCTATTGCATACCTTTGTGTCATCTGCAAAAAGGCATATTTTACCCTCAAATAATGTTTAATAATTGTACTGGTACAACCCCGATTTTCCGGAAACCGATGGTCCTCTTTTAATCCAGGCACATCGGGTGTTAGGGTGAAGGTAGGATTTTTTGTGTTTTAATTTAGGACGGCAGCAGGAGAGCATAGAGGGGAAGTGGGAGGGTATTGGACTGTGGAAGTGGATAGTCATGCTGTGGGGGGGGGGTGCTGGACTGCAGGGGTGTGCCTGAGATGCGCTGCGGAGGCTTGTAAGCATGATACAAGCTGCGGGGGGGGGTTGTGGAGGGGGGAATCAAGCTGCGGGGGTCTCTCTGCATTCAGGGTACACCACCGAAAATCCGGCAAAATCGGTAATCCGGCTCAGTGCTGAAACCAATGATGCTGGAAAATCGGTGTTGTACCTGTATTTATTAATATGTAAATACACAAGCTAAGTACATATTTAAGATAGTTCACTTTTGTTTACCCTTTACAAGTGCTTAATTGTCTTTTTTCTCGAGTACTACGCACATGCAATCATGTTCATAACCAAAAAGGATAGACCCAAAAAGTATAGACCCTCTCAATGATGTAATGATTTCTCAAGTCTCCATCTTCAATGTAAGATGTTTTATGGTTGCACGTGATTTCTGGCTGCAAAAAAGGTAAAATAGAATAAAGATTTATGACGTGGCCTGGAAATATATGTGTGGATGAACACGTCGTGATCTAAAGTAAAATATGAGAAATACAGAATTAAAGCCCTGTGGCATCTTGGTGAAATGCGTGGAAGAGAATATTCATTAACTGTACTCGTTGATTGCTGTATACCTTCTATTGAAGGTCCTATCCAACTGACTCTGAGGCAGGAGTTAGCATATTTCCATAGCTATATGCAATGCAGTTAAGTGCTCCCCAACAATGCGCACAGCAGCCTATCTAGTGATGTATTGAGGGTTTTCCTTTTCCCTCACAATAACAGATACAAACAAGAGGTATACATTACTTATGACCAGGCGCTGATATGTTCAAAATGTATGATACTTCTCCGCCGTGATAATGTTACACAGGTATCATTCGGAGGAAAGATACTTATATAGTGAAGTACAATAGGTACAACAAAAAAGATTTTAATTAGTACAGAACAATGTCTGGTAGGTCACATTCAGATCCTCCAGATAAAAACATATATATTAAAATTCCGATACAATGAGGGTATGATGATAAATCCAAATAAGAGGGGTTTCTTATTGGTTCAACATATGGGGCAATTACCGGAAGAGATGGAACTGATGGCCAGTTCAAATAGCGCGTGTGAATCTGTCCCGGGGCAAATCACAATTAATCAGCTCCCCCACGTCCCGGCTCTCTACTCCAGGGTCAACACCAACAAGGCTCCCAGACTGACGCGTTTCAACTCCTGCTGGAGTCTTACACCTAGTGATACACCTAGAGACTTTGAAAAAGACTCCAGCAGGAGTTGAAACGCGTCAGTCTGGGAGCCTTGTTGGTGTTGACCCTGGAGTAGAGAGCCGGGACGTGGGGGAGCTGATGAATTGTGATTTGCCCCGGGACAGATTCACACGCGCTATTTGAACTGGCCATCAGTTCCATCTCTTCCGGTAATTGCCCCATATGTTGAACCAATAAGAAACCCCTCTTATTTGGATTTATCATCATACCCTCATTGTATCGGAATTTTAATATATATGTTTTTATCTGGAGGATCTGAATGTGACCTACCAGACATTGTTCTGTACTAATTAAAATCTTTTTTGTTGTACCTATTGTACTTCACTATATAAGTATCTTTCCTCCGCATGATACCTGTGTAACATTATCACGGCGGAGAAGTATCATACATTTTGAACATATCAGCGCCTGGTCATAAGTAATGTATACCTCTTGTTTATATTTCCATAGCTGCAATTAGGGATCCAATCCCGGGGCATTTTTTCAATCCCGGGAATCGGGATTGAAAAATGCTCAATCCTGGGATTCCCGGGATCCCGGGATTGGCATCCCTAAAAAAAATTGCCCCTGTGCCCCACACTGACTCACTTTTGGAGAGCGGAGAGGGGAGCAGGGGACAGTGGGGCAGAGGCAGGCGGCGGGTATTATGCGTGCGCCTGGGGGAGGCCTGGTGGCTAGCGGGTACCGGCGCCACCATCATTTACTTCTGAGGAGTGGTTTAGGGGGCAGGCGGCAGCAGTGCAGAGTCAGGCGGCGGGTATGATGCATGTGGATGGGGGAAGCCGACAGGGAGCGGGTTCCAGCGCTGGTGGTGTAGCGCTGCATGATTTAGCCCCATAATGTCCGGGATTTCAATCCCGGGATTGAAGTATCCAATCCCGGGATTTCAGGATTTGACTGTACATGCGCATGCGCAGTCTAATGCCGGCCAGCGTCTGAGCACCTACTCAGATGCTTCGAGGCTGTTCCCGGCTTGGCGTGCGGCCTGCGCAGCGTGATTCGGTCATATTCAGTCATATTCGGTCATGCGCAGTCTAATCCCGAAATCCCGGGATTGGATACTTCAATCCCGGGATGGGAATCCCGGACACTTTGGGGCTAAATCCCGGCGATCCCGATCCCGGGATTGGCCACACTAGCTGCAATGTATGTAAATATGGCAGATTAGGCAAAAGCAACAGGTGTTCTCTGCCTTCAGCAAATCAAATACAACATAAGGAGAGTAGAACAATATCAGTAGAAACATATATTATTATAAAACATCTGCGTTGTAAAAATCAAAAATTTACGACCAACTCATTCCATCTCCACTTTTATAAGTAAAACTATATATATAGCTTCTAACTGTCACATTTATTTATTTTCCAACAAAATAACAAATGCAAACATTTTTTCTCAATAGATTTTATGTTTGCTTCTTGGACCATCTGTTTTTTTTTTTGTTGTCCCCTGGAATTATCCGCAGGGCTAAAGCATAGCTATAAACCGCTATCTGGTCTCACACCTGCAGACAGTTTTAGAACTTTTACACAGATTCCGAAATTACCTGCTTTGTTTAAGAGAAGATATGGCCAATTTACACATCTGCTGTATTTTAGCTGTACACTCATTTTTTGGAAAGCAATTGGCAATTTAAACCTGGAGTTTGGGGATCTGTAAAATGCTTTCTGTAGCTTTTTTTTCATAGAGCAAAAACAAAAGTATCACTATGGAGATATTATAAAATCTACACTTAGGCGTGTGCTTACTGATCTTGATTGAGATGTGGTTGGAGCTTCTATCCCTGTTGCTTACTTGGAACCAGCATTGATAGCTCTGCATGGTAATTCCGCAGCAGGTGCCTATTACAACAAGCAGACATCATCTGCTACGGTATTGATCTGTCCTAGGAGATCCTTGGTCTCCTCCCTCCCTTAAATAGTGAGGATGGGCCTCTGTTGGAGAAATGGAGGCTGTCAATGCCCCCTCCCTACCGACAAACGGCAACAGACTGTCAATCATTGATAGTATGATGCCGGACTGTGGGCCTTATTCTGGTTCACTCTTAGAGGCAAAATCCTTCTCAAATGGACAAAACCATGACCAAAACCAAGTGAGATCTACAGTATGTTGCAGTATATTGCATTGTAAAAATAAAGCAGTCAGTATTTTCCCTGCACAGAAACAAAATAACTCACCCAAATCTCTGCACATGTAAGATCTGCACATGTAACATCTGAGATGGAATTTGCCTTTGAGAGTGAACCAGAATAAGGCCCCGTGTGCTACTGTACAGTCACAGGACCTGTTCGTACATGCAGAAGAAGTTCTGCTCATGCAAATTAATGACAATTATCGCTAATAAAACAATATTTTGCAGATGCTTTGTGTCCTAACTCTCTATCTGCATTGTTTTTGCTTTTTAATTATGCTTTGGGTTTTTTTGTGGTCTTCACGGTTTCTTTGCTTTGTGAGATATTTATATTTATTGGCAGTCAATGGAAATACTGTACCTGAAAATATCAGTTATCATGCATAGGGCCTGATTTGGAGGCGGAAGCTAATATGGCACAGTAGGTATCTGAAGGAAAAAGACGCCCCTTCCAGGGATGCAGCCCCGAGTGCTGCATCCAAAAATGTCTCCCCATCCTCCATTCTTCCCATTCAAAAGAATGAATTAAAATGATGGATTATTTTGAAAAAAGAATTAGTTAAAGTATAGAAATAAAAATAGGTATCTAATACCACAAATAGGAGGCTATGGGGGAATTCCATTGCCAACGACAGGTGCAAATTGCCATTGCCATGGGGTTTAAACCCTGGCAATGACAGTTTGTCTCGCACTCCTCTGAATCACCTATGGGTATCAAACAATTTTATTCGAGATCGCGCTGCCTTAAAGAATGGCAGCTACCACACATATTGCCGAGATGAATAGACTCCCCCTTGATTGAATTCCCCCTATGTGTCATAGTATTGTCGATCACTCAGCCCTAAATATTAGTTACAGTATGGCAATAACCTTTTTGTTAGTATTTAAGCAGCTATACTGTATATGTACAAAGCAGCTGACTATCAAGGGTATACTGTCTGTATGTTTCTAACTTATGTCATAAATCTAGGACCAAAACCTTTTTTCTATTGAATCATAAATTGCAATGGTTATGGTGCCATCTAGATTTTAGGTTTTGCCCCTAATAGAAGAGGTTTATTCCAGAACATGTGTCCATATATACATATACAGTCAACAAAGCCTGGGAGGGGGTGTGTATATATTCAGACAGTCTTTCCTGCATCTGTAGGGCAGTTCTTTATCCCTTTAAGAAATTGAATCTGACCCTTTTAACTGGCAATATACACATACAGATTCTCAATTTGGGACTTCTGTGCACATCATAAAGGGGGTGTGGTCTAAGTAATAAGGGGCATGGTTTAACTGGAATGCTGGCCATTCCTGTTGTATTATCCCATTGGGCACATGCCCAACACTCTGTGAGCTGCTGGCATGCCTCCATTCCCTCTGTCTCTTAACAACAGGAGCAAGTGACAGGGTGATTCGTCTACCACACACACACACACACACTCACTGCGGAACACTACAGCCCATAGGTGGGACAGAGTCAAGAGGTATCCAAATGTTTCTTTATGCTCTTTACTTTGGATATATTATTGAGAAAAGTACTATAAGAGTTCACTCTTGTGTATCAATGTGGGTGGACGGGATGCAGTTAAAATCCCGGCGGTCAGGATCCTGGCATTCAGAATCCCGACGCCGGAATCCCGACTGCCGAAATCCCGACACATTCTCCCTCCGTGGGTGTCCACGACACCCCTGGAGGGAGAATAAATTAGTGTGGCGCAGCGAGCCCGCAAGGGGGGGCGATCCACTTCCCCCCCTTGTCGGGATTTTGGCTGTCGGGATTCCGGCGTCGGGATTCTGAACGCCGGGATCCCGACCGCCGGGATTCAGTACTGAATCCGGGTGGACATCCGCCAATAGAGCCTTATGGGGGTGTGATGTGTGCACTCCTACAGATGGAGCCACTGATTGTGGCTCTTTGTGTGCCACAGCATGTGTGCCTCAGCACGGCGCTCACCAAGAATGGGACGTGCATGCGTGTGAAACGCTCGTACGCCTCATTCACAGCAATGGGAGCGTCTCCGTGCACACCCGTGGCGCGGTTATGGACTCCTAGTCATGCCGGGAGTGCACGTTTGCGACAAGGAGCGGTTGGGTGAGTGTGGCTCCACCTGTACGCCCTACACAACCTGTACTCACAGCTGCAAGAAACAGAAAACACTATGGAAAAATGTAAAGTTCTCATAACTTGCTTTGGTGCATCAGACAAAAAAAAAAGACATATTTAAATGAATAATACAGTGCTAGACCAATGAATCACATTCATTTACCTAATAAAACTCACTTATCACCATTAATAAGACATCTTGGGATGAGCACTATGGGAAAGAAGATGGATATCCTCATGAAGAAATACTTTTCAAACTTATTTTACTGCCTGTGTCAAGATTCAAGGTGACCTCTGATAAAAATCTTCCAGTAAAGACAGAGGTTTGAGCTGAGAACGTCCCGGAATGCTTGTTATGCGAGACACCTCCGAGTTCTCCATGGCTGGCACAGCTGCCGGGGAAGGGACTTTGAAACTGCAGTGATGGTTAGTGAGGAATCTGCAATTGCATTTTGTTGTTGTTAGCGATTTATCATAAGATGTTCTTGTCATTCTTTGAGGGGGCGTTACACACAGATTCACAATAAAACAAATGAAACACAAGGTAAGGTTTGGGTAATAGGGTGACTGTACTCAGGCACAACGGGTTCTGTATGACAGCTGAGAATTTTGGAAATAGAGTTTGCTGAGAGGGGAAAAACAAAGTACGGTATCATAAAAGTCCATTACAATGAAGACCAGTGATTAGGGCCACCTGATGTAAGATCAAGAGATTCAATCGTTATTATTAGGAATAGTTTTACTTTTGCAAAGGAATTATTAATAAATAATAATACAAATTAAATTTTTAAAAAGGACTGAATTAGATCCAGTGTATTTCATACTAGTTAAAAGCGCATCAAAACATTAACTTGTACTTTCACTTTGGGCTGTGACAGTTTTTAGTCTACAAACTCTCCACCCCACCCCCAGTCCCTGTCTACTCCTATCTCCAATCTCTGTTTTCACATCTCCCTCTCTCTCTCCATTTCCAACAAGTTTAAAACAGATCAGTGTCCATGCAAAAATTGCTTTCACATTCTGTTATGACACTTTTTTAGCATACAAAGGAGTAATTTGGTTATTTGGTCTGTCAAATGGCCTCTAGGCCACTGGCGATACTTCACCTCATAAAGGTGAGGGGTAGTAAGCCATAGATATATAGGTCTTGATAAAAGGGGTAGCCCCCTGAAACGTTGACCACATGAATTTGCTTCCTGGTGATTATTGAATAGTTGTTTGTATCCGAGTGACATCCAGCAGTTGGACTTATATGTTATATTTTGGGATGTGCACCGAAGCCAGTTGATTAACCATTGGAGTGCCGGACACCCTTGGACTCATATATAGTTTGCTGGAGGGGGGGGGGGGGGGGGTGCAGTATTATCCGCAGTCAGAATGCGGCTGATGGAATCCCGGTGCCATAATCCTGATTGCGGTCAGAACCCTGGCACTGGTATTTCGATATATTGTGGATGAGGATGCTGGCAACCCGAAAATAAGTATGCCGGTGCAGGCTAGGGAAGGCCAGGGAAGGTGGAGGGGGTTAGATATATGCACTAGGGGAGGGGTAGACTTAGTTCAGCTGCATGGGGTGGGGGGGGGGCAGAATTTAAGGTAAGGCTGGTTGGAGGGGGGTTAGGTTTAGGCACTTAGATGGGGGAAGGCTTAGGTTGGGGGCAGGTTTTAGGTTTATGTGGCAGAGTACTGGAGTTAGGGTTAGGCACTAACAGGGAGGATTAGGGCAAAGCTGCGGGGGGAAGAGCTACACTGTAGGCCTCTAACCGAGAGGGTTAGGGGTTAGGGTTAATTCACTGAAAGAGCCCCTGTTGGGATTCCTAGTTCTGGGATGCTGGGGTCTTTGACCGATGGCTTCCCAACCACCGGGATATTCTACCCTCCAACATGGCCCATTCCATTAGGTACAAAATGCTCTGTTTCTGGACTTCCTTATCAGTACCAGTTGCAGAGGAGAGACTGCAGCACAGTCCAATATTCAAAAAGCGGAGCCACACCTACTGCCACTCCAAACATTACTGTCCTGGACTCACTAGTAGTTGACATGACCCACCTCTTCGAATTTTGGTCTATGCTGGAGTAAAACCTCTGTAACTGCCACTGGCAGGGATGTCCAGGAACAGAGCATTTTGTACCTAATGGAATGGGTCATATTGGAGGGTATGAGATATTGTATGTTGGACATGCTGTATAGTGCCAGATTATACTGTGGCCACTTAGATTATAGTATCCCCAGATTATATTATGCTATATAGTGCCATACAGTATGCCACCGTGCCACCCCCAATAAATTATACTATTCAGTGCTGCCCACAGTGTGTCACTGCTTCTCACCTCATTCAGACCTCGGACTCTCCTCATAATTAGTTTGGCAGGCTCCTAATTGACTCTCCTGCCTCATGCCCTTTATTGATAGACTGTGTGTGCGTACAGATTGTAGCGTGTCACTGCACTGCGATAAAATCCTGCTAATTTTGTTATTGCTGGCTGTGCAAGATGATTGACAGGATGCTGTAGTTTGTGGGTGGTGTCAGGTAGAATGCAGGCGTGCGCAGGTGTTATAGGGTAAATCCTGTAACATCAGCTCTGGCGCCGATCCGGCTGTTTCTAACCCACCGAGTAAGTCCTGGGCTACGCACAGACTGCGCATTCTGGAAAAATCTTTCGATGTTGAGCCGATTGTGAATGGATTTTCATCGAATCGCCGATCCAGCTAAACCCTGCTCAGCAATTTTCAGGCAGGCGCGGGCGGGATTTTTCTCTGGCAGAGCGGTGTATAACCGATTGCAGAGCTCTGCAATTTAGTAGAGCTGTGACCAGGACTGAATAACCCCCTATGTCCCTTAATTATGCAAAACACAAACTTATTATTTGCTAGAAGCACTTTACCATTTATAGCCTTTAGTAACATCCATCCAAAGTGCCACATTAGTAATTGACTAATAAAAGAATGCATTACCTTACACAGGCCATTAAATAATTAGACGTTCCTGGTAAAGTCTCGGACCTCTGACCAGTCTCCGCTGACTGTTGTGTCCCATTATTTCGAGAGTATTATTATGATCTCTGGTGACTATTATATTTTTAACTCTCTTTTGCTTTGAACGCGTGTTCGGAGGAGTTTGTACTCTCAATAATTCTGCAGTGGAATGTCATAAAAACAGGGCACTCCAGGGAGATTAATACCCTGTATTGCAGATTGCTGGATTTTTATTACGGCAATCTTTTTAGCCCTTAATGATAGTTATTACACAAAATACTTAATATATATTCAAGGAGATCAGGATTCTTCAAGAGTCTCAATGCAAATAATTAATTTTCACTCTGCCCTTACGATGAACATGCAATGAAAAGTAAACATTTATGCTATGAAAACAGCATAAAGCCAACAAAATATAAACTGCACACTACTTCATAGAAGTTATTTCCCTGTAGGAGGGACTGCAGGAAGGTTACATAAATAGACTATTTTAGGAATTGCGCTATTTAAAGGGAATGCAACTCAACGATCCGCCATCAGGTGGCAAGACTAATTTCTAGTTATGTTTTGAGGTTGTGACATTCAAGAGGTGACTATAACTGTCATAATTACTATCTATTGCAGAACAAATTGATAAATGACACTGTTACATTACAGTATAGGTTAGTAAACCTGGGGGCAAGTTTATACAGTAACTGACATACAGATGGGGCAGGTCCCATCCTGGCTGGCGGATCGCCAGAACGTCTGCGCTGGCGACCCGCCAGCAGCCGCGCCAGCGAATACACTGAGACGCGCGTGCGTCTCACGCGCACGCGCGTCTCAGTCTTCGTCGCCAGCGCGACGGAAACCCTGTCCGTCTCCGCCTCAGGGAGACGGACAGGGTTAGGGGGGGTTAGGGGGGGATGCGGGCAGGCGGCGGGTCCCCGGGTTACCGCCGGCAAGCCGGCGGGGACCCGGGGGAACGGATGGAAGCGCCGTCGGAAGGGGACGCGCGCGCCTCTCGTGCGCGCGCGTCCCCTTCTCACCATCGCCATGGCGCTGGCGGGGGATGGCGTACCTGAAATCATTGTTGGATCCCAAATGCTTTTTCTTGGTCCTATCTACCTCTACATTGTGGATTACAAATCGGGTAAACTCTATTGTACCCGGGACTCCTAAACGATCGGACCAAGAAAAAGCATTTGGGATCCAACAAGGAGATCAAGCAGCAACCATCGACTCACGGGGACCACACAAAAGTTCTATCCGGATAAGTGGACATTATCCCAGATATGTGAGTGACTCTATTTGACTGCACTCTCTCCATTCCCCATAAACACAGTCCGAGGAGTAAGCTAATTATACCCACAAACAGGTAGATAAAGAGGGGACACTCATTCAGAGATAAAGGGCCCACCCCACAAGTGGAGCCGTTAAGTGCCAGTTATGCACAGTTACAATCCCCCAACCGGTTATTAAGTGTATACTGTATGTAATTTTAAATTCAATTCATGGTTATTTTATCAATTATATCCTATTTGTATAATATATATATGTGATTAAATTTTCACCTTTTCTAACAATTGATTGTAGAATTATTCCTCAAATAGCGCAGTTTCCATTTTTTTCTTTTTTTGCTTCTTACATTGGGACTGACAATCCCTAAACGTAACTGCTGCTTAATTTGTAGAGGGAGAACATACGCAGCGCCTGAATATTGCCGTGAGGCAATATATCTGTTGTTTTCTGTTTTTAAAAGTCATTTCAGGCTGCAGCTATGGGCTCCTTTTCAAATTTTGAGGAACGAATAAATAGAAGGCAGACATTTTTAAGTAGATGGGATTGCCCATCCGATCAAATCTCAGACCCCACGGAACAGTCCTTGCGAGATGATTTCCACAAATTAGAAGATCTGTTCAAGCTAGAAATTAAACATTGGCTGGACAGTACAAATCTTCAAAAATATGTGGACGCAAGGATGATCCCTCGGGGCCTGAGGATTTTTAAACCTTCAATTTTTCCAGAAGAAAGTGAGTTCCAAAAAAAGTGGGAGGAGACATTGGATCAATGTTCATTCTCACTAATGGAACTTGTAATTGGATATAGAAAGCTGAAAGTAAAAGAAACTGAAAGGGAGATAGACCAGTTAAAATTGAAGCTAGAACCCTTTAAAAATAACAGAGAGTACAAGGAACGTGACACGATAATAGGAGAACGGATAGATAAATTCGAACAAAATACAATAGAAAATAAATGTAAGAAATTCAAAAGAGATAGGGAGGATTACTCTATGGGGCAAGTAAGAACTTACAGAACTAATAATAAGAAAAATTTGTCAAACAATAACAGAGACAAAAACAGAGCACCACCCACCCCTACGGGTGCCCGTAAAGAGGGAAATTTCGGAAACAGCCAGTACAGAGGAAGACAGAGGATCCACTCTGATTCCACACGCCCTGGCTGGTTCGGAAAACCCTCTAGAAACACACGAGAGGGAGACTGGAATGATAGATATAGAACTGGAGCCAGACCCAAAGATACTCAAACTAGGAGGGACTATGAACAAAAGAGAACTCCAGAAAAAGTTTTTTTAGGGCGGAAACATCTGTCAGATCAAACAGACAGACAAGAAATACAAAATTACCGCACACCAAAAAGACAGAGAGAAAAAAGTTTAGAGGGAGAAGAGGGGGGAAGAAAACGAAACATCAGAGATTAATCAACACAAAAAATTCCCAAAAATACACCAAAAAAAACACTATATATAATTTGTCATCAAAAAAGTTAAATACAAATGAATTGAAACTATTAGAAAAGGGATTAAAGTTCGCCCCAACATCCGAACCGAATATATTCACACTATATACTGAATTGAATAGATTTGTAAGATCATTATGTAGAAAACGCTACTTTGTAAACAAAAACATTACCAAATCAGGCGAAGACGCGTTTCCAATCATACTTGATAAAGATGATGATAAAATGCTAGAGATTTTAAATGAACTGTTGGACGAAAATGAGGAGGGCTTGCCAAACACTCAGAAGCTATATGATATGGATAAAAGTAGTTTCAAAAGGAAATCAGAATTTTTCCCTATTCGATACAAGAGTCCAATGGTAGAATCTTTCTATAAGACTACCTTGGAAGAATTTAAAGTCCTCTGTAACACCAATCAAAGGACAGACAAAAGAGAGAAAAAACATAATCTGAATAAATGGGAACAAAAAGCCATGAATAAACTAATGAAAGATACATCTGTGGTGATAAAACAGGCAGACAAAGGGGGAGGGGTGGTGGTTCAAGATAGATCTGATTATGTCAAGGAGGCATATCGCCAGTTAAATGATGACATAACATACAAAAAACTAACCGCCAACCCCTCCCCATTTTTTCTGAGTGAGCTGGCAAGCCTACTAAAAATAGCATTTGATGACGGCACTATATCCAGGGAGGAATACAAATTTCTATATAATGAACACCCCACAATTCCCATATACTATCACCTCCCAAAAATACACAAATCATGCACATCACCTCCCGGGCGTCCCATAATTTCTGGAATAGGGTCCCTCACGTCCAATCTGTCACTTTATGTTGATGCACACCTTCAACCAAGAGTATCACGATTAAGATCACATATAAGAGACACTACCCACTTTTTGCAGCTTATTAAAGATTTGGAATGGAAGGAGTCCTATGCATTCTTAACCATGGACGTACAGAGTCTGTAAACCAACATCCCACATGAAAAGGGTGTTGGTGTGATTCTGGAAAAATTAACAACTGACAATGATCTAGATGAGAAACATATTAGGTTCATAGTAGACTCCATTCAATTCATTTTGCAGCACAATCACTTTTTGTTTCTAGGCACTCACTATTTACAACAGATGGGGACGGCCATGGGGACCAGATTCGCCCCTAGCTACGCTAACCTATACATGGGTCACTTCGAAGACCGACATGTGTGGGGAGGCGGGCTGGGGGCGGACCTGGTCCTCTATGGCCGTTACATCGATGATTTATTTTTTATTTGGGATGGGGATGCACTTTCAGCCACGGAATTCGTCACGGCACTTAACACTAATGATTATAATTTAAAATTCACTTCCCAGTATCACCACACGCAAATGACCTTCCTGGATATAGCGCTTGAAATCAAAAATAATAAGATCTGCACAGCCAACCACATTAAAGAAGTAGGCTCCAACTCATACCTACATTTCAAAAGTGGACATCTCCCGGCCTGGAAAGAAAATATTCCTAAAAGTCAACTATTAAGAGTACGCAGAAATTGCAGTAATTTTGACACTTTCTGCGAACAGGCCCAAGAAATGGTAGAAACATTCAACGAAAGAGGCTACCCTCCCCATTTAACCAAGAAAGCCTTAGAAGAGGTAAAAACGATAGATAGGGAAGAGCTCTTGAAAAAGAAAGAGAAAAGGAGTAAAAATACAACACAAGATCAAAATCAAGATCAAAATCTAGCCTTCATCTCAACTTTCCATAACCAACATTACAAAATCAAAAACATAGTCCTGAAGAACTATCCGATTCTACAACAAGATCCTATCCTAAGAGGGATCATTCCATCAAAACCACAATTCCTTTATAAGAAAAATAAGTCACTTAAAAGTATATTAGCCCCTAGTCTCCTGAAACAAGTTCAACCAAATATTCTAAAAAACACATGGCTGACACCGTCAAAAGGATTCCACAAATGTGGAAAGACGAGCTGCACCACCTGTCAGCATGTACAAAAAACTACAACAGTACCAGGAGTTGACCCAGTGATCAACCTGAGAAGTTTTATAAACTGCAATACAGAATATGTAGTGTACATGCTGATATGTGGATGCAATATGCATTACGTGGGCAGAACCACGCGTAAATTAAAAACGAGGTTCATGGAACACCGTAGAAATATTTTAAATAAATATATGTCACACAGTGTCTCAAAACACTATTTAGAAAGACACAAAAGTAATCCTGAATGTTTAAGAATAATTGGGATAGAACATATACCAATAACATCAAGAGGCGGTGACAGATACCGAAAACTGTGTGTCCAAGAAATCTTTTGGATGTTCAAAATCGACAGTCTATATCCTAAAGGTTTAAATGAATCGATAGAACTGAATGTAGCTATTTAAATACGAGTGCTACAATAGGCCGTCTCTGAACTTAAGCCTATAGATCCTAAATTAGTGTCATTTCCCATGTACTCTCTTCCCCCCCCCCCCCTCCCCTTCCCCCCTTTTTTTGCTCAATATACAGTGGAGTAAATGGACTATGTCAAAGATTTCCATTTGCCACCCCATATATTTCCTTACATCTGGTTATAATAGTAAATCATTTACCATATTATTATAGTACTGAATATATGCAGGGAAAATGTATCAAAAAGCAATAAATACACAACAATATTCAGTTATTTGATGAAAAAGTTTTTTTTATTAATGAATTTTGCATTTATTTATTTATTTTTCATATTTTTATTGTAATTATTTTCATGAATTTATAAATGATTAATAATCTGTGTATATATCGATTTTTACTTCATTTTTATTTATTTATCTGTATATAAATGTTTAACAAAAATTCAATTAAGTTAATGAAGGATTGTTTATGAATTCTAATAAACCAAGAATAGGTGCAGGTCTCCCGCTGTCAAAATACAATGAGAATGAGTATAAGAAAAATAAAGAATTAGGAGTATATATAGTAGCACTGAAAAAATTTAAAAATAGCTATTGCGATACAACATCATTACAGAATACACAGTGTTACACACCACGATCCAATAGAATCGCCCTGACGTCAGATAGGAAGGTGCAGGCATAAACGAGTTACATGCCGTACGTATGGAACGCAAAGCGGAACGTCAGAGCTTCCGCAGAGATATCAAGGAAGGCACACCGGAAGTCTCTAATAGTGACAACTTCCGGTACGAGCGGCGAAAAAAGACGGAGATTACTGTGTTTACACGGGAGACCTGCACCTGGACGATCAGCGTCCAGATTAAGAAACCCTAACAGGGACTGACAATAACAAAAAGATAGATTACCCGATCTCTGCAAATTATAGATATATAGGAGAATGTTTAACCACACTTCCGGGACACGTGACATAAACAAATAGATCACGTGACCGGAACGAAATACAGAAAACACAAAACGTATGTTTAATTCTATACATTTTACTTAGTTCTGTATATGTCTGCCTTCTATTAAATATATATTAGTTCATATGTGTATATTTTGGATACAATTAAAGAGAATTATAGATGTTTTTAATGACACCACATTCAGAAAGAACAGCTGATGCAATTAGGCGCCATATTGGCACCCAGGTATAAATACAGCCCACCTATGGATGAGAGACCACCTTTGAAAAAGCTGGGAGCCCCCCAGCGAAACGCGTTAGGTACAGTGCCCCACTCTACCTCTACATTGTGGATTACAAATCGTGTAAACTCTATTGTACCCGGGACTCCTAAACGATCGGACCAAGAAAAAGCATTTGGGATCCAACAAGGAGATCAAGCAGCAACCATCGACTCACGGGGACCACACAAAAGTTCTATCCGGATAAGTGGACATTATCCCAGATATGTGAGTGACTCTATTTGACTGCACTCTCTCCATTCCCCATAAACACAGTCCGAGGAGTAAGCTAATTATACCCACAAACAGGTAGATAAAGAGGGGACACTCATTCAGAGATAAAGGGCCCACCCCACAAGTGGAGCCGTTAAGTGCCAGTTATGCACAGTTACAATCCCCCAACCGGTTATTAAGTGTATACTGTATGTAATTTTAAATTCAATTCATGGTTATTTTATCAATTATATCCTATTTGTATAATATATATATGTGATTAAATTTTCACCTTTTCTAACAATTGATTGTAGAATTATTCCTCAAATAGCGCAGTTTCCATTTTTTTCTTTTTTTGTACCTGAAATCCAGTAGCGGCTCCTACCTTTCTGTAGGAGGGGGGCTGCCACTGGCCCCTCTCCCTGTTGCCGGGTCCCGCTCCACACCACTGCAGCTGTTGCTGTCCAGGGACCCCGCGTAGAATTCAATGGCAGGCGCCATGTCCGGGGCATGCGCCATATCGGCAACGTTACTGCGCATGTGCATTACACCGGCTTATATGGGCTGCATTGGCTGCAGCTCATAGAAGCTGGTTAGGGCTGCACAGAGAGGCATAGAGCATCTTCCCACAGGAAGCCAGTTCTCTGGCTATGGCAGCCCATACTGGCAGTCACAGAGGGAGGGAACACCTCGTAATGTGACTGCCTTTACTGCAGGTGACTGGCAGGTCAGACTTCCAATGGGAAGTCAAAGCGAGTCACAGTGAAGTCAGTGCAGTCTCACGGACTACATCTGGCTTCACTAGGGCTGGACACAGTGGCAGATTTTACCTGGGGTGTGCTACAGTCCTGTAGCCCTGCAGCCTATAGGTAAAACTGCCACTGCTCCCAACATTCTAACCAAATTAAGAGGGACTCCTAAAAAAGGGGATGTGACCTTTGCATAAGGAGGCATGGCTCACAGTCACTGCATTCCCACAGGGCCATGCCATTCTGAAGAGGCCACGTCCCCTTTCCAGGGGCTCATTTTAATCACTGTGGGGGCATGCACATGCATACAGATGGCGTGGCTTTTATCTTTGCAGGGGCTGGCAGTTGGATTGTCAGCTGCCAGCCCCCGCCAGCTGCCAGAAGGGAATGCACGCACGAGACGCACGCACATCCCCTTCCGGTTTCCGTCACCATCCCCCACCTCCCCGCTCCCCCCTAACCCTGCCCGTCTTCCTGAAGCGGAGACGGGTAGGATTCGTGTCCCAGCCAGCGGGACGCTCGCGCATCCCAGTCAGATGGAGCGGCATCTCGCCAGGGCAGGCATACTAGCAAGCCCCGGAGCTGGCTAAGAGGTGCTCCATCCATATGTTGAGGTTATTCTGTGAGAACTCTGGATACACTGCTCGCTCAGTGTGTATTTTCAGACACTTTTCATGTATTTTTTAAGGACATGGGAAACATTTTCCTGGAATTGTGATTATTTTTTAAAATTAAATAAATAAAAATAAAAATAAATAGTTTAATTATTATGTAAAAATCCCCATAAAATTGCCCTAGAAATATTAGTATTTTGTGACTCACATGGCCATGCACACAGATAACTAAAACATAGTAGTAATGCAATTTAATTTTTGGTGCCTGTAGCACAAGGAGATAAATTGACTTTCGAAGGGTCAGGTAAGGACCCCGGCACAATATTAAAAACCAGGGTTTATCATTTCAGACAGTCCATTCTTGTTTTTTGAAATGGAGGCTGTTCTATGTGAGAAATTGGCAAGTAACTGAACATTTCCTACAATGGTGTGTACTACTCCCTTCAGAGAGCAGCATAACTAGGCTATAATCAGAGTCGAAATAGAAGTGGGAGGACCCGGTGCACAACTGAGAAAGAAGACAAATACAGATGGAGTGCCCTTCATTCTTGCAGGAGCTGGTTGTTGGATCGCCAACTGACAGCCCCTGCCAGCCACCGTACTTACCTTACTACAGAACTCCCCGCCGGTCCCCGCCACTTCGCCACCGGTCCGCGCCACCCGATCCCACCTCCCCACTCCCCTTCTAACTCTTCCTGTCTCCCTGAAGCAGAGCCGGGCAGGGTTCCCGTCCCCCGCGGCCCGGAAACTGGGACGAGCATGTGCATGGGACTTTCACACGTCCCAGTCAGATGGAGTGCCGTGTCTTCAGTGGAGGCTATCTGGCAAGCCCTGGCGCTGGCTGAGAGGCGCTCCATCTGTACATTAGAGTCTCTAGTTTCAAAAATAGACAGCTCACAGGCCCTTAACTGGCAGCTTTATTAATTGGTACCTGCAAAACGCCAGTGTCAATGTCTACAGTGAAGAGGAGACTTCCGGGATGCTGGCCTTCTATGCAGAGTGGCAAAGAGAAAGACAAATCTGAGACTAGCCAATAAAAAGAAAAGATTAATATGGGCAAAAGAACACAGACATTGGACAGAGGAAGATTAGACAAAAGTATTATGAACAGACAAATCGAAGTTTGTGAGGTGCAGTACAAGTAAAGAGATGCTGGATGAATGCTTGGCACCATCTGTCGAGCATGGTGGAGGTAATGTGATGGTCTGGGGCTGCTTTGGTGCTGGTAAAGTGGGAGATTTGTACAAAGTTAAAGGGATTTTGAATAAGGAAGAATATCACTCCATTTCGCCATGCCATACCCTGTGGACAGCGTTTTATTGGAGCCAATTTCCTCCTCCAATAGGAGAATGACCCAAAGCACACCTCCAAAGTATGCAAGAACTATTTATGTAGAAGCAGGCAGCTGGTATTCTGTCATTAATGGAGTGGCCAGTGCAGTTAACAGATCTCAAGCCCACTGAGCTGTTGTGGAAGCAGCTTGACAGTACGGTAGGCAAGAAGTGCCCATCAAGCCAATCCAGCTTGTGGGAGGTGCTTCAGGAAGCGTGGGGTGACATTTTGTCAGATTACCTCAAAAAATTAACAACTAGAATGCCAAAGGCCTGTAATGCTGTAATTGCTGCAAAAGGAGCATTCTTTGATGAAAGCAAAGTTTGAAGGACAAAATAATTATTACAAATAAAAATCATTATTTCTAACCTGGCCAGTGTCTTGACTATATGTTCTATTAATTTTGCTGAATTTGATGAATAAAACATTTGATGAATAAAAGTCAGTTTTCATTTAAAACACGAAATTGTCTGGGTGGACCCAAACTTTTGGTAGTAAATATTTGATATTTATACAGTATATATATATATATATATATACACAATATATACACTTAACATCGACACTCACCTTTCCTAGTTTTGGGGTGCCCTATGGCTTGTGACCACATTGTTTAAACAGACATTGTAGGGGCTCTGCACACACTAAATTAACTGTTAATAAATAGTGGAGATTTGGTTCATGAATTGATCAATGCATTTAAGCCTGTAGCCCCCTTCAAGGGACCCCACTTTTCTGCAGGTCCTACCACTATCGCTGAAAATGGCTGCAATACACATAGCTATCACATCAATGTTTGATTCCAGGCATGCTATCTGGTCTGAAGCTCACAGCACACTTTGCTTTTATAGGTGAGCAGCTACCAACACACCTGTCACTAATCATCTAGGGAAATGGTTAACATAAGCTATGGAATCTTAGTTAAAAACAGGGTGCATGAGAGAATGTGACCACAATAAGACTAATTAAGATAAGATAATTAAAAAAGATAAGATAATTAAAAAAAAATATCTAACACTCAAAGTGTGTCTGGAGATATAACCCTGGGTGGAGCCTCTGACTCACATGACTGACTCATATGACAGAGAACCAGCCCAGTGAGCCCACAGACAGTGCCAGACACCCTCTGCCTCTCCATGTTACACAGCAAAGACACAGCTTCTCACCAGACACACCAGGTGAGCGCCCCACACCGCCATACCTCCCAACATGACCCTCTACAGGAGGGACAGAATGCTATGTTTGTGGACTTCCATCTTAATTTAGGATTGTCATCACCTGTCATTTTAAACAGGGTAATTGATAAGAAAGGTGTTTAAGCACAGGTGATGGTAATCCATAAATCAAGAAGAAAGTCCAGAAACAGAGCAATGTGTCCCTCCTGGAGAGGGTCATATTGGGTATGCACCTCCCTCCCTCCCCCCCCCCCCCCATTCACGGCATCCCCACGGTTAAATGGCACATGCAAAACACTGACATGGCTATGGTCGACAATGAAAAAGGTTGACAAGATTTATTTTTCACTTTTTCAATGTTTTCATATTCATTCTCATGTGTCGACATGGACACCAATGAAGTGCCACACTTATGTCAACATTTACATTTGTTGACCTTTCTGTGTTGATTTTTTTCTTGTGGCGATTCGCGGCACCCCCCGCGATCCCCCTCCCGCGATTTGCAGCACACCCCCCCCGCAATTCGCGGCACCCCCGGGGACTCCCGCGATTCGCGGCCCCACCCCGTGACACCCCCCCCTCCTGCAATTCGCGCCAACCCCCGGGCCCCCCCTCCCGTGGTTCACGGTGCCACCCACGACCCCCCCTACCGCGGTTCACGGTGCCCCCCACGACCCCCCTACCGCGATTCCCCACCCCTGACCCCCCTGTCATTGTGGCAACCCCCCTACCCACCCTCCCGCGATTCACTGCAACCCCCCGCACCCCCCCATCCCACGATTCGCGCCACCCACACCCCCCCCCCCGCGACCCATCCTCCCGCAATTCACGGCATCCACCCACGACCCCTCCTCCCGTGATTCGCAGACACCCCTCACCTCCTCCCACCCCCGCGCGTGATTCACGGCAACCCCAGGATTAAATGGCACATGCAAAACACTGGCACGTCTATGGTCGACAATGAAAAAGGTTGACATGAGTTTTTGAAGATTTATTTTTCTTTTTTTGAATGTTTTCATATTCATTCTCATGTGTCGACATGGACACCGATGAAGTGCCACACTTATGTCAACATTTACATGTGTTGAACTTTCTGTGTTGATTTTTTCTTGTAGCAATTTTTTTCCAGTGACAACTATGAACTATGTGCACGTCAACCTACACATCATCAACCAATTCTTTGTATAATATATAACACCTGTTCTGTTTTACTGTAGGTGTTTTAAGTCAGACCTTTTACTGCTACTATTACTGTTTATGTAAATGCATTCTGAATGACAGCAACATCCTACCATCCTTCTACAAGAATATATAACCAACTAGGTGATTCATCGCGCCCCGTGCCCCCCCCCCCCTCCCGCAATTCACGGACCCCCCGTGCACCCCCCTCCCACGATTCGCAACCCCCCCTCGCGCAATTCACTCCCCCTCCCACGCTTTGCGGACCCCCGCCCTCTCCCGCGATTCGCCGACACCTGCGCCCCCTCCCTCCCTTGATTCACGGCACCCCCCGCGCCCCTCCCGCAATTCACAGCACCCCTAAGCCCCTCTTTAGTCCCCCGTATACTCACACACCCCTATCACTACCCAGCTTCCTGCTCTCCTGAACCGTAACTTCCACCACTGGGGAGTCGCTGACGCTGTTTTACCCACATGCCCCTATCATGCCTCATAGCCCAGCCTCCTGCTCTCATGCACTCTGACTAAGGGCCACCATCCTGTACTCCTGTGCTGCCACGCTGGACCCTCACCCACTGGCAGAAGCAGCACAGTATCTCCCACCTCCTCTTTAGTCCCCCTTATTCCCACACACCCCTATCACTACCCAGCCTCCTGTTTTCCTGTGTCGTGACCTCCGCCAGTGGGGAGCCGCTGACTCAGAAACACCCTACTATACTATTGCACACACACACACCTAAACAACATGCACACACAGCCCCCCCCCCCACACCCACAAATGTCACTGTACCATCCACACTATCAATGTACATCTTACTCTGTAACCGCTTTTTAATTAAACAAAACAATACACACCCCCTTCCACATCATATGCTCTCTATTTAACACATTTCACCTATAACTGAAGTTGCAATACAGACATCTTTCATACAATTCTAACCATCTTTCTCATATACAAATGTTCACAGCCCCTTACGACGGTGTGAAGAGCGCCTAGTAAACAATATATACACTTAACATCAGCACTGCAGGCTTAAATGCATTGATCAATTCATGAACCAAATCTCCACTATTTATTATCAGTTAATTTAGTGTGTGCAGAGCCCCTACAATGTCTATATATATATAATGTCTATATATATATATATATATATATATATATATATATATATATATATATATATATATATATATATATATATATATATATATACAGCAGCACCTCTTAATGTAGTGTACAGCGACTTTACTGAGTTCCCATGACCAAATAGAGTACCATCTTAAGTGATTGAAAACTCTTTTCAATCATAGTTGTACAATCCTAATATGATTCCAGTTCAGGGGTTAAAGTTAGGGGAACGGCGTGGAACTGAGTTCCACCACCTCTAACGGTGAAGTGGAACACTTTACCCTCCACATTGGCACTGCACAGTGATTCCCACAGAAAAGCATTCTAGTTTGCAGGGGGATGGCAAAAACCCTACCACTGGCCCTGCCTCTGCCTAATGGGGGAGGGGAGGCAGGGCCACTAGAACTGTTGGGGCCATTGACTAACCTACAGTCCGGGCCCCCCAGCGGCACAGCGCTACATCCCCGTCCATACCCCCCTCCGTGCGTGCGCCCCCCCCCATGCCTTCCAGCACCCGCCTCCCCCTACCCCATTACCATTACTTACCATCACGCGGCATCGCCCTCCGGCTCCTTCAGTCTCTACCGTCGGTAAGGTCTGGAGCTCAGTGTGCACACTGCTCAGTGCAACCTGCAGAGCGCCGAGCTCCTCTGTGTCCTAGGCTCTGCAGGCTGCACTGTGCATGCCTGGCTGGGGGGCCGTCGGCGCCGGGAGGGGGAAGTGGGGTGCGGGTGCCTCCAGAGGTCCAGGAAGAATCGCACAGTTTTTCAACCAAATCAGTGCTGTAGTCACATAATCACAATATATAAACTGTCCTTAAGCACCCCGCATTTAATGCATAAATGGGATATTTTACCAGTACTTTACATGCTACAAGACCATTGAATCTGAATCAGGCCCAATATGCAAATAGTCATCAACCACCCACACTGACAGCTGACAATGGAGCCAAAAGCGTGAGCTTCCTTTAGCCTCAGAAAAGTGCTTTATGCTAAATGTTAAATATCAAAGAAAGTCTGAAAGAATCCGCAGTCAGCCCGGACCAGTCATTTAGTCCTGGAACTCCTGCACAATAACAGCTCACTTCCTAAGCAAGACCAGCAGTTATGCCTGTTCTAGTTCAATCCAGTACAAAGGCAATAGCAAAAGTACAACTGTCTGCGCAATTCAATTGTCCACTCTCCACAGAAAATGAAGCATTTTAACAGTGTGACATTCATGAGCATCTCTCATTTTCCCAGCATCCTAATTCCCATTTAACAATACATTAGTGCGTTTGTCTAAAGATCAGGGATCGGCAGGTTACATTGTAACTGGGATTTCTGCTCACAGGATCGTTGTAGTTTAACAGTAATGTGTTTAAATATTGACACTAGACCAATGTTCATTTCCAAATCAGCTTTCAACATTTAACTTTCAGAAGAATGTTAAGAAGAATACATCGGAAGAAGCACTAACAGACATGTAAACAGAAGTTATATTGCGAAAGAGCCACTTACTGATGGACTGCACATGAATGATAATCAGGGTCATAACTAAGGATGCTGACACCCAGGGAGAAGGTCCAGGGGTGGCACCATCGCTGCCACAATACACCACCTATGTTTAGCCCGGAACAACCCCCTGCAGCCTGTATGGCCCTATTGTATTCTTGATGATCCCAGTGGCCCCGCCCATAATGTGACATAATAATGTCATTTATTCAGGAATAGGCAGGACCTGCACAGAGCATATGTTAGCCCTGGCTCCATTCCAGCACCAATATTGACCTGGGGTTATCCTTGGATAAGCTAAGCGGAAAATGCAGACTATATAAGCAGTGGTTTCCAAATGGAAAGGTCAATGACCAAACACTTGTCAGTCTCCAGCCCCACCATCTTGTTCTGTTGTACTGTGCACACAGCTTGCCTTTTGTGCTGCTCCGACTTTAAATAGATTGCAACATATAATTACCCCCACACACACACACACACACACACACACACACGCAAGATCCTCAATATCCCTTTTGAGCCAACAATTACAATTCAGTATTAAAATTTGATTTCCCCCTATATTATTGTACATATAGTATATGCACATGCGGGTATACAATACTAGCTGAGGTATCCAGCATTGCTCGGGTTCAGGACACCTGATCAAAGGTCTGCCCGGCGTCCACCAACTTGATATCAGACAGAGGTCCTGGCCACTACAATAGGCATCCCAGACCATTTGCCATGCCTCTCTGAAGTTCTCATCCAAACCCATCCAGCTGGAGGCCCTGAACTTGCTCTCCATACACATGGTGTGTATCTACGCCCTCTGTGCAATGCAACTTTTCTATATCTAGCTTCCATGACTCACTTTGTGTATTGCCAGACCCCTTTTCGGGCCCACGGGACTCCCACGGGGTAAGGATTGGGAGTCTAAGTGGCTGTGAACATAATCTTGACCCAATCAAACCACCTCCCATTGGTTTTGTCCAAATTGGTTTAACAGTGTCCAAATGCATACCAAACAAAATACCAGACAAAATAACAGGCAACAAATCTGTAAGTAATCATGACTCTGGGGACCCTGCTCCTCCCACTATATAACTCCCAGTCTGTAGCTTCCTGCTACCTCCATTCCCCTCCTTACATCATGTCACTGCCCCTGCCATGTGCAGCCCTGTCCTTACTGACTCCTCCCTCATCTCCTGATATACTCTGTGCTGCTGGTGACCCTGCTCATCCCACTATATAACTCTGTCTGTTGCTTCCTTCTACATTCCCCTCCTCACATCATGTCACATGTAGTCACATGTAGCCCTGTCCTTCCTGACACATCTCTCATCTCCTGATATACTCTGTGCTGCTGGGGACCCTGCTCCTCCCACTATATAACTCTCAGTCTGTGGCTTCCTGCCACATCCGGGTTGGGATCATTTGGTCTACAGTGTGTTGGTCGACAAGCATTAGGTGGACACAATTAGATCGACATGGTTCTAGGTGGACCTGAGCTCAAGGTCGACATGGGTCTAGGTTGACATGGATTTAGGTCGACAGGACATTATGTTGACACAAGCATTAGGTTGACAGTGTCTAGGTCGACAGTGAAAAGGTTGATGAGATTTTTCAATGTTTTTTTATACCCGAATGTCAACACAGTTGACATGCACACAGTTTGAAGTGCACCACACTGCTGCGCTTGGCACACTATTTTATTCTCCCACCACGCCCTAGTGGATGGTAGGGCATGAAATACTGCTTGTTGCCATATGTCGGCTCAAAAAACTGTGAAAAACCCCATGTCGACCTTTTGACTGTCGACCTAGACATTGTCGACATAAAGCTTGGGTCGACCTAATGACCTGTCGACCTTAACCCATGTCGACCTAGACCCATGTTGACCTTGACCCATGTTGACCTAAAACCATGTCGACAAATCCCCATGTCGACCTAATGGTGTGGACCTAATGCTTGTCGACCAACATACTGCAGACCAAATGAAGGTATCCCCTACATCCATCCCCCTCCTCACATGTCACTACTCCTGTCACATGCAGCCCTGTCTGCACTGACACATCCCTCATCTCCTAGTCCTGATATACTCTGTGCTGCTGGGTACCCTGCTCTTCCCACTATATAAATCTCAGTCTGTGACTTACTGCTGCCTGCATTCCCCTCCTCCGATTATGTATATCAATATTAATAATGAGAACCACCTCTACTATATTGTTTTAATAAGTAATTAAATGCACATAAAAAATGTTTTATTGAACGTGTAATAATAAAATAAATGTTTATAAATGTCATTATTTTAAAAGGTGATTTAGTCTGCACATGTCACTCCTGGCCATTTTTACTACTGTTTGTCTATATTTCTTACCACATGTATATACATACACACACACACACACACACACACACACACACACACACACATTGTGGAGATAATCTGGATGGGAGCCAATTAACCTACGAGTATATTTTTGGATTGTGGGAGGAGACCGGAGTACCCGGAGTAAACCCACACAAACATGGGGAGACTGTACAAGCATCACACAGTTAGGGCCATGGTGGGATTTGATCTCATGACATCAGTGCTGCAAGGCAGTAATGCTACATCATCTGTGCTGCCCACATTAAAGATGAGAACCATAAAAAGTGAGGAAAAGCACTACAGTGGATATCGTTGTAAAGGAAGGAGATATCCAAACTCACAAAGATCAACACAAGGGACGTATATATTTTATTAATTTTATTTATTTTATTACACTTTTATTCCATCTAAGAAGTCCCTATACCTTACACCATCAATACATTATTCCCGGTAGACCAAAAGAGGGAAAGCTCAATAGAAATGACCATTTCTTCCTTGTTGTATTCATACAGGGTCATCTAGGGTTGACCCCTTTTTATTTATCTAGGTAGAACCCTTATATGAAGCACTGTTAACTTTTTCATACACAACCATAATTTAAATGACTGTTATGTTCCATTATTATGATGGGCTCATACCTCCCAATATTCTACATGTCCCAACTGGGACCACTCCACGCGGCTCCATCAGAGGGGATGTTGCCTTGGCAAAAGGGGGCATGGCCTGCTGGAATGACATGATCGAGAGCCATACTCCCATTTCCTGCACTGTGGGCTGCTGGCCATGTCCCCAGCCCCTCTGTCTCCCGTAAATAGATGCTGTCTGTATCTATTTCCTGCTGCTCTGTTAAGCAGAGGGGCCTTTCAACTACCCACCAGACAATGTAGCTCATGAGTGGGACAACGGGACAGTGCCCAGTGTCTGGGAGACTGCATTGGCTTCACTGTGACTGGCAGTGACTTCCTATTGGAAGTCTGATCTGCCAGTCACCCAAGGCAGTCCCTCCGGGGTGCCTATTTATGGGCTGCTGAGTGGCAGCCCATAAAACTGGGTACCGCGCATGCCCAATACGAGGATGATACTGCGCATGCGCTGGACCTGGGACCCTATATCTGCCTCCGGGGGCTGCTGCAAAAAGCAAACCATAGAGGCTAGGGGCCATCGCACACGCAGTACTGAAGAAGCTACTGCGCATGCGGCCGGGGCCTAGGCTATCCGGCAGCAGCTGGAGAGGACCAGGAACACGGCAGCGGATGGGGGGGCTCGCATTGCGGCAGCCCCCCTCCTCCGGAGAGGTAAGAGCTGCCGCTGCTAGTATCTATATAAAAGTGGTAGCAGTTATGTGTTATGTAGGCTTTAATTCCCTTTATATTATAATTAACTTGCATATTTAAATAGAAATATATTTTCTAGCACTCAATTAAAGTTTTAAGTTTTTGCTCATTTTTCCCACCAACCCTCTTGAGATTTGTAGAACTTTATAAACTTTTAACTGGTAAAAATAGTGTTGAGATAAATTTAGTCAGAATTACTGACGGTCTTATATTACGCCTTAAAGCATTCTGTCATTTTTATGTTAAATACTAGTCAAGTCTTTAACATAATCAGAAGAATAGCGCTGATACCTGTCTTTTGTACTGTCACAATTAAACTGACAAGATTATTTTTTTTTTCTTCCTTTCCTTTAAATAACACATTTTTGGCGACTTTAAAATCTGTCAAGTTGGCAACACTTAGAAAATAGATGCAGTGTAACAAATGTAACTTCGAAAAAGTATTTAATGGTGTGGAAGAGCAGCCAAACAAGTGGTGCATGCAAAATATAGCAGGACGCAAACCACTTAAGCAAATACATGTCTCCGTGCTCCTCCTGACTGAATAGCAAAAGTCATGAAGGCAATATAAAGATCTACACATGTTTTTATGTTTATTTCCTTGCAAGCTTAAGATGCTGCAAGTTTAAAGTAGATATGGGTTTATTCGATCAGATTTGTATCTTTTTGTAGGCTGCACCCAACTGTTTGTTTACATACATAATCAGGGCCGGATTAATGGTTGTGGCGGAACCAGGACAACTAAATTGTGGAGGCCCCTACCAATAAGACATGCTGCTGTGCTATTAAACATTCAAAAGCATACATATGAGCAGCACCACATACATATTAAGACACAAAGTATTGCCCCCAATTCATATTATGCCACACAGAAACACCGATTTACATTTGCAAGAGATTTCCCAACACAGGGCCATAACTAGCGATGTTGCCCCGATGCCACTGCACAAAGCCTGTTGCTTCTTGTCTGGTATGGCACCCTGCAGCCAAGATATCTGCTCCACACGTGTGTCTTGTAGATGATTCAGTCAGGCAGCCAGTACAACCAATTGGAGCATCTTAGGGATGCTTTGTTAGCACTGCCCTTACCAGATGCTTCTAGGCCCTCTGTGAGACATAACGATGTCATGATGTTTAATGCTCAGAGACAGGGAGCATTTGACCCCTGTTATGACTTTGCTCCCACATAGGTGATGAAGTTATATGTTGGGGCCCCCCAATAAGTGTATGAGCACCCATGTTATTGTTACTATGGCTCTGTTAATGTCATAAAAGGAAAATAAATACAGTATTGCATTATCTACTACACCTAGTAGCTTAAAACTAAAAAAAAACTGGTTTACAAAGTCATCACCAAATCATATATACCTTATAAATGGTGGATGCAAGTCTTTATTCAGCCTTAACTACTACAGTATGTAACTACTATGGCCCTTATTCAGATCTGATCGCAGTACAAATGTGTTCTCAAAATGGACAAAACCATGTGCACTGCAGGTGGGGCAGATGTAACATGTATAGAGAGAGTTAAGGCCCCCATACACTATGCGATTTTGGGCCGATTCCATGCGATTTCGGCACTTGGGCCGATAAATCGCGTGAAATCGTCCCAAAATCGCATGTGTTTGACATTTGATCCGATCAGGAGGTCGGACGTTTAGCAGGTACGATCTCTCAGCCAATCAGCGGCCGCTGATTGGCCGGCCGCTGATTGGCTGAGAGTGCGCTATCTCAGCCAATCAGAAGGCGGATAGTCATTTGACATGTTATTTTAAAGATGTAATAGCCGCCGCTGCCCGCCCGCTGAGTGACAGCATGAGGATTATCACCTCTGCTCGCCCCACTGTCACCGGCATCCTCTGCTGCACCCAGAGACGCTGCTGCCAGCAAGCTGCACAGTGAGAGCACAGTGATTATCACCGCCGCCCGCCCCACTGTCACAGGCATACCCCGCGGCACCCAGAGATGCTGCTGCCAGCCCCCACTACCGCCGCTGCTCACCGGCACCGCCGGTGCCCGCCCCCTGCTCCTCACCGCCCGGGAGCTCCCGGGTTTATTTTATATGTGATAAATTTTATCACATGTAAAAAATGGCACATCAAGTGCCACATTGTATGTGAGCTTCCCAGGGAGCTGCCGGGCGCCTCGCAGGAGAATTGGGTCCGACTTGTCCCTAGGACAAGTCGGCCTAATTAGGGTGGCCAATCCCGGGATCGGGATCGGCGGGATCCCGGGATTTGGCCCCCAAAACACCGGGATTTCAATCCCGGGATTGGTGTATCCAATCCCGGGATTTCGGGATTAGACTGCGCATGCGCAGTCTAATGCCGGGCAGCATCTGAGCATCGCTCAGATGCTGCCCGACTTCCCCTGTACCCAGCAGTGCGGCCCTGCGCAGCGTGACGAGGTCATAGGTCACGCTGCGCAGAGACCCCGCCTACCCACCCGGCTCACGGAAAACACTCTCCCCCACCCGGCTTGCTCCGGTCCGAGACCCCGTCTACCCACCCTGCTCCCGGCGACCCCTCCTGGCTCCATGCCCACCCACCCTCACCCAGCAACATCACCATGCCCAAGTAAGTAAACATGCGGGGCATTTTTTTTTTTTTTTTAGGGAAGCCAATCCCGGGATCCCAGGAATCCCGGGATTGAGCATTTTTCAATCCCGAATCCCGGGATTGAAAAAATGCCCCGGGATTGGCTTCCCTAGGCCTAATGTATGGGGGCCTTTAGATCTGGGGGAGTTATTTTGTTTCTGTGCAGGGTAAATACTGGTTGTTGTTTTTTTTTTAGACTTCAATTTAGATTTCAGTTTCAACACACCCCACCCAAATTTAACTCTCTCTGCACATGTTACATCTGCCCCACCTGCAGTGCAGCATGATTTTACACATTTTGAGAACAAAGTTGTTCTGCGATCAGATCTGAATAAAGGCCCATGTAAGAAGCAATGCTATCTACTTTCTACTATTCATGAGGCTTGTATGGCTTGGATTCAAAGTCTCGAATAAAGCATCAATTGAGGCAATACATATAAAGTCACTGCGTAGTTACCAGTCCTGCTTCATGGTATAGATGTCTCCACTGACCGTGCAATACTAATACAAGTTCTTTCCTGGATACTATAATGCTCTTTACTTTTTAGCACATATATCTCCAGACAGTGTGATATCAATAGTTTATAGACACAGGTTAAAAAATATAGTGGAGTATGGGGCCTTCCCAGCAATATTTACTAGCAGAGACCGGACTGTGTGGGGCTCAATATTACGCGTTTTTACACCTGTTTTGTCGCTCACTGGCTTCCTCATCTGAGTATACAATATACATATATATATATGTATATATATGTATATGTATAGGAACCTGCTGTGTGGTCCACGCTGTGCTTCACCCCAAATGGATGCCCTTGTTGCCTAACTCCTGAGGAAGGTCCTTTATGGACTGAAACGCTAACGTTGAGTACCCTTCTTTTTACATTTGATGTCTATGTGAATACAAATACACAGCTTTTTATTTTGCATCAAACAGTCTGGAGAGTGTGTCTTTTTGGTCTTTATATATATATATATATATATATATATATATATATATATATATATATATATATATATATATATATATATATATATATATTGCACTGTAAACCAATAGAATACATGATATAGTGTTAATTCTAGTACCCTGCACCTTTCAAAACCTGCAATTCCTACTTACTGGGGTGTCACTCTCTGGTGTGGTGCTTCTAGCACAGTCTAAACTGTATTTCAGAAGAGAAATACAGGCCAAACTGATTCAATCAAACAAGCACACTTTTTTAAGTAGCCAAACTCCAGGACCAGAATTCATCCCAGATAAAATAGGAGGATGTTTGTAATGTCAGGGATGACTGCAGAAGTCACTGGGCCTCAATAAAGTAGTTTATATGTCTTGTATGAAAAGTGAAGCCAACAGAAACTTTTCACTCTGTTGTTATAACTGTGTACTGTGCATGCAGAATATACAACTGCTCTCCGTGGTCCTGAAATGCTCTCCTAGACACAGTGAAGGTTCATCTTAATGTAGTCTAAAGCCATATTCAGTCCATCCAGGAACTAGTGTCAGTAAAGAGGCAGAAGGCACAGCATTGATATGTGTAGCTATTGGGGAATTAATAGGCATTGGGTGCCAGAGACAAGTGTTTTAATTAGTTGCTAAACTCCAGCATATCTCCTATTGGGGCAGATGTATTAAGCCTGGAGAAGAGATACACTGGAGATAAACTGGAGATAAAGTGAAAGGAGATAAAGCACCAGCGTGTTTGAAAATGACAGTTGGGAGTTGTTTAGCTGGTGCTTTATCTCTTTTCACTTTATCTCCAGTTTATCTGATTTCCAGGCTGGCTGGTTGGAACAAAAACTTGGTTATGGATGAGTGACAGTTTGTCAGTTTTCCAGCATTTCCAAGGAAATGGTCAACTGTCATTTGCTCTCATCCATAACCATGTTTTTGTTCCAACCAGCCAGATCTGAAGATAAATCTGCATGTGTATGGGCACCTTAAAATACATCTGCCCCATTGCTCCCACACTCCAACTGCCAGTAGGAGGGGCAGGCATCCCATAATGGGGGGGTAGAGGGACTGAAGTTACCCATTAACTGCCAGGCCCAACTCCTAGTAATATTATAAAATCATTTGCTGAGTACCGCGAGGCACCGTGCCCGAAGCGAGCGAGCCCAGCATGCCACGCGAGTTAACTAGTTACACTGAAATCGTGTCCATGTCGACATACGTCGAAATTCAATTTTTGACTGTCGACCTAATGCTTGTGTTGGTCTTGTGACCCTGTCGACCTTAGTTATGTCAACATATTTCATGTGTTAACCTAAGCTCTGTCAACCTTTAGTGGTCGACCTTCATGCAGTCAACCCTATGACCCATACCTGTTTCAATGCTTCAAGTATATACATACTACTGTAGATTATAAATATATAGAATTTTAATAAACAAGGTCTTAACTGAGCTGAGCAGAGTCTCATGGGATTGGATGTTGCTATAGGCAACCAATCAGATTCTCAACTCAGATATATTGGTAAGTGCTGTTATCATGTAGCCTTACAGTAGACAGTTATATGGCCCAGATTGGGTGCTGTTATCAGGCAGTATAGGACTTCCGGTATCAGAGAAGACTTGCTGAGGCCCGGAAGCTTATCATATCTTTTGCAAAATATATGTAACTAAAGGTGCCCACACTCTAGAAAGATCTGCGATCGTAAGATGTGCGCATAAATTAGCCTTCAAATCTTTTTTCCGTCCTGGACAA